>NC_141699.1:828507099-828892099 GCF_964263255.1 Lissotriton vulgaris
CCAGGCACAGCTCAGTGGTGACAAAGCTTGCTTTCCATAACTTTCTGCCATGATGAACGGCAACGCCAATCGCTCTCAGATAGCCGAGACCTATTGGATCCGCCAATGCTCATTTGAACCGTTTCAGCGGCTGACCACTGTTTCGGCAGGTGACAGCTGTTTTGCAGCTCAGGGATGTGGGAATTGGGGAGACTTTTAAAGTGTCAACCCCACATACTGATATCCCAGCGCAAAGTTGACCCCATATATGCTCATTACCAGCTCGGGTGATCCGACATACCATTTAAATGCAATATAGTTATACAAGGATGAATGGTGTCAGTTACAATATTTCAGCCTACATAAAACACAGAGATGTAAATGTGGCACACTCGTTCAGGAGACACGCCTGACAGCAGGGGAAGTTGCAATACTTAAACGGCGATAGCGAGGAACAGATCTTTGCCGCCAGTTTCTCCTCATTTGCCAGTTTTCAGTATAGGTCAAGCTGTTGTAGTAAGGAGACCATTGGAGAACAATCTGTTCAGAACAGAATCTACGGTTTCCCCGAAGCACCCCAGATTACTTAAACATACGTGGCAATATCGCAATGATTGATAACCCAGACTTACCACGAGCATTTACACACAACTCATGCAGAGGAGGGTAGAGTGGGCAAGTGCAGGCTTGGCTAGTATTGTCCTCGTACAGGTCCTGCCCGATCACCCAAATGAAACACAAACGGTAATGTAGTATTTGCCCCGCACAAAATACACAATGTGTATACTCAACACTATAGGGAACTGTACAGAGTGGAGAGTGCAACTCTGGAGTCTGAAATGGATGCATATCTACAGACTGTATCGCTCACCCGGGTTGACAGATGACGAATGCGACATTCTGGGTTGCCAGATTATGGATCCAGAGGTGAAAGCAGCCATTAAAGAACTGCAGCGGGGCAAACCCCCAAACTGCTGTTTGAGTTTTAACAGACCTATGTAGTCTAGCAGTCACCAAATTTGATTGAACTTTACACTGCAGCACTGGATCATGTCCCCTACTTGCTACTTCTTGAGAGACACTAATCGGCTCAATTCCCAAGTGTGGAGGTGATACTTTGAGTGTGGCCTCATACAGGTTGCTATCCAGGCTCAACATAGACTATAAAAACCTTAGAAAGGTACTAGCAAATCAGATACAGCCTTACCTCCAGACACTGGTACACGAGGACAGATTTATTCCTACAGGGAGCCCCTTCTTTAATATTAGGAGCCTCTATCAAGTATTAGATGAGATGTAAACTATTTAACACCCAGATGTGGTAGTGCCATCAATAGAAATATGCAAAGCATTAGACACTCTACACTGGGGGTCTATTAGGGCTATCATGGAAAATGTGGGATAAATGGGTGACACTGCTGAATAGACAGCAAGGGTACGGACTGCTATATTTATCTTTGAAGCGTTTCTGGTGTGCCGCGGGGACAACACAGGGCTGTCCACTGTCCCTAATGCGCTTTGTTCTTACGGTGGAGCAGTTTGTGAGTGTAAAAGGTTGGGGACAGTTGTATTCCACAAAAGGATGGCATGCATGTGATATCACTGCAAGCAGATATGATCCTATAACAACGAAACGTTGAAACAAGGATCCTCTGGAGCTTGGGCATGCTGGAGGACTTGAGGACGATATGTGCTTTGTGTATGAACTGGGCTATGACCGGTGCACTCCCGGTGATGCCTGAAAGGTAGAGGCAGTGCAGTTCCGAATCACATGTGAGCCCCAAACCTTTAAGTATCTGGGATTCAGGTTCTACCAGTCGGAGGTGGATACTCAAGAAATCTTAAGGGTGGTGCACTACAATCACTCAAGGGGTGTGTAGCCTTTTGGCATACACTGCAAACATTGAAGCCAGAATGGAGTTCTCCAAGATGGTTATTCTCCACAGTGTTGTACTTCTTCGCAAACCTCAAGGTTTGGATACCTCAAAGCTAGTTCGGGACACTTGATTCCCTGATATGGGAGTTGATTTGAGACAATGGGCATCAGCGGATTTCAGTGAACACACAGGTATTCTACATGCTGGGGGCATTGGGGGCCCAAGATTACAAGTTGTACTACTTGTCTGCACAATTGCAATGGATGGCGGTTGGCCGGCTGGGTTATGTCTCACTGGGATCGGGGAGGTAGGTGCTCCAAAGCGGAAGGGAGCCCTAGTGTCATTACTTCTTGGGACCCAACTGAAGTTCATACAACAACCCAAACTCCCTCATATAGTAATTCACTGCTGGAAGGCTGTGACCGGCTTTGTGGGACGGTAAGCACTGTTGAATGTGGGGGAAGTTAGTAAAATAGCAGGATTTCTATTTACAAGTATGGGGACACGAGCGCACTTGAGTCTAGCGTTTTCCTAGCATAGAGATAAAAAGGTGAACACAGGGTCAGGAATTATTAATAAAACTTGGAAGTTTTCACCTGATACACGCGCAGCTCGGGAATAATGTGGAGACTAGATTATGATTAATGTTGAAACAAGAGGGTGAAGCAGCATTGAAATGTGAAGACAACTTGAACTGTTTAAGCAATTTTATTTCAAAAGGAGTGGTTTTTAGTTTATGCATCATATAACGTGTGATATGTGACTGATGTTGTTTTAAAATGATCTTTTTCTAGATACCCCTGATGAAGGGTTGTCCCGAAATGCATTGGGTTTTTTAGATAAAGCGTGGCATGTGGAACACTTGACGCTCCTGCGTATTTTGTGAAAGACTACAAATGGTCAAGAAAATGAGTAAAGTGGATTGAATAAATCAAGGATGAAAAGATGAAAAAATAAGTGAAAAGTGGAGTAACTAAGGAGTTAAATATGAATTTGATTCATTGGATTCGTTTGGCAGTGCATCTTGGAAGGGAGCCATGGGGTTCCTTCGTGTTCGGCTTTATAATTGCAGCGCGATTGGGCGGAGCGCTAACAAGTATGCACGCCTGTACATGGTGAAATGAAGAAACAGAAATGTAAAAAAGTCAAATGAAATGGATAACACGGGAATGCATCTCACCACCTTTGTCTTGCATTATGAATGCTTCTTCTAGGTGTCATCTTTTCACCCCTTAAGTATACGAATTTACTGTATCTTTGTCTCCCTAATTTTCTTTTACTCTGGGTCCAGAGCATCCAGGTTGTCACTCTACCACATCACACCTTTACATTTTCCCATGTTATTCAACTTCTTTGGACCTATGAAGCCAGAAGAGTTGCCTTCAAGACTAAGTACATCTCTCAAGCTATCAAAGCCATTGTTGCTGAATTGTTTATGTTCTTATCGCGCTGATTAGACACTATACTTTGCTCTTTCTGAAGAGTGCTTCTGGAGTACCCAATCATGAATATGCTTGCATTCGTGGCATGTCATTTTTAGTGGCCACCATTAAGCTCGAACCACTATATCAATTTCTCTATGACACAAAACATAATGCCTTCCCGTGGAGGAAATGTAAAACATGGTTCTTCACAAACTGTATCAACTTTCTTTGCCAGTCTGTGCTCCTGCTTCTCTCAAGCATAGGGACACCTGTGGTGGTCTGGAGCGTTGCAAATTGTTCTTTCATAGCGCACTCTGATCTTACACTTACCGAGGCTAGGTCAACATGGAAGATGTTTTCAGACTAATCCCTGATCACTGGAAGAATTACAGCCTGGCCCAAAGATGAGCTTGTCTCATCCGCGTCGCCTCTTCCAGGAGGACACGTATATATATATACACACTTCTGAATTCTAACCAGTCAGTCTCTTCAGTATAGAACAACTTCTAGTTTAGTTCAGACCACAAGCTGCACATTGTGGTTGTTGAACAGAGGCACACAGATGAAGTTGTATTGCTATATTCAATCTATATGCCCACATATTCATAATCACAAGCAGAAGAAAAACCTTATTGAACCCAATCTTTGCAACATTAATGATTCCTGAGTGCCCACCACAGACATAATACTTCGAGTCAGTCACAGCAGCTGGAGAGAAAATGCAAACGCATAATCTAGTCATTGTGTTTTTATGAGATCAACATAAAATGTGAGAAACAAATATACACTCAGCTTGGCTACCTTTAACTTATTTAAGAGGCCAAAACAGAAACACTTTTATAATTTTGTTTGTAATATAGCGGTTGTAAACATTACCAGACTACGGACAGCCCTCATATGAACACAGTTGTGCTGCACTGGTAGTTGAGCCATCATGGTTACAGCACTCAAGGGATCTTAATGACCCACTTCATGATATAGTTTATGCCTGTATTAATTTAATAAATCCATTACAATTGAACACAGAAATGAAGAATTGAAAGTCCTGTCGCTTTCAGTGTTACTCAATATTTCTCCAAAAGTCTCATAAGCAAGGCAAAAACGTAAAGTACTTTTTGAGAATGGGCATCCGGTAGCATCCATATTTTGCCTGGAAAGTTGTGTAGTAACACAGAAATGTCACTTTCCGAAAACATCCTAGAGAAGGGCCATGAACATTGGCCAACTTGGTAATGTTAAGGGTCATGACACAAATGATTGGTGTATGCGTTCTGAAGGATGCAAGTTATGTGAATCACACATCATTAAATCATGCCAGTCAGATATTATCTGGGCAAGTGCTAAATATAATGGTTTTACAAATGCAATTTTTATTTTCTACTGGGTATTTTAAAGTTGTATTTCAAGTTCAAAAGACACATGCCTGAAGCGTTGCAGTGCAGAAGAGAATAAACACTTAATATTCTTTGGGGGCTTGTTGAGGTGAAGTCCACAGAAATGCTGACATTCACAAACTTCTATTGTACTGTTCAAACCAGGTGAAGAATCGCAATATCAAACCAGACATAATGAAGTTTAGCAAGATGGTAAAATGAGATGCAAAAGGCCACATGCCCAGTGGCAATAAAACAGGACTATAAAAAAGTCCTATTGAGTGTTGGCGGTGCTTTTCCTAGGAACAGAAGCATAAGGACTGGAGAAGAAGCAAGCCAGTTCCACAATGCCAAAGCTGGAGTCATCTTACAACATCCACTCAACTTGCTCACAAGGGGACGAACCAGCACCCAATAAATTAACAACTGAACTTCCACCTGGGTGTCCTCCCTTTTCTTTTTGGAATGCCCTCCAATGTTCATCCAGCTGGATAGTCATCAAGCAATTTTCACAAGCCACTTTTCCAGACTGCCAAGGTTGGCGCCCCCCTCGACCTCTTTACCGTCCCTACAGCTGCACTCCAAGAATTCAACCTTCATGGGCAACTGTGAAAAATCGAACTCTTTGCCCTTCTTTCCAAGTTGAGGAACTCCATCTGTGGTTGAGCTGTCCATGCTGCTAAGGGCAGCACTACGAGTAACCCGCAATGTGTTGCTGTTAGAGAAAAGAATAAAAACATTAATATGCAGGAATGTGTATCCCACTGCTAGAAGAGATTCCATCTTGTAGTGAGTGGTGTGGCTAGTTGTAGCTGTGTGATGCGTGTGTTTTGTGCTGAGAAGGGAGGGAAGGAGAAGCTGAAGGTGACGGTGAAGGCAAAACTGAATCCTGTAGAAGACAAGGAATGCGAGTAGGAGCTAGGACTGGGCTCAGTTCCACACAAGAGAACCCCCCCCGGGCACGGTAGAACTAGACCCACCTGTTATGTCGCCTAACATTGCCTCACGATAAAGAAAACTACAGTAGAAAGGCAACATGGAACACATGGAGAAGTGTGAAAGGTGAGGAGGAAAAGGTGGAGCACAGGACAAAGATTAGTAAAAGCAAAGAGAGAGAGCTAAAGAGAAAGATAATTTTCTGAGGAGGAAAGAAAGCAATGACAAGTATTGAAAGCTAAGAGGAATACAATATCCCCCCAAGTGGTTGTTTGATCAGAATCAGGAGTTGATTCAATGTGTACTCTGACACAAACTCTGCCTTGTAAGATTTGGAGTACTCAAGTCCTTCAACACCAGCCTGAATGCAAGTTACTTATGAGATGACATTCAAACACATGAATCATTGGCCAAGAAAAAAACACATCCAGTTCAAATCAAAATATAATTGTATACAAGACCCTAGCACCATCATTCCCTTGGGTCTGGGAACCAACACAAACAGCAAAGAAGGGAAGTTTAACCTGCAGACATGCCATGCAAAACTAGAGAAGAAGGCGGTATTTAGGTCATTAGAAGATGGAGTAAAGGGTCATAAAACTATTCAATTTCAAAGTTTCACAAACATTTTAATATAAAGAGCATCATTGGCATTCAAGTGCTCACAGTGCATTAGTAAACCGAGTGTGAGACAGACCTATGATTAGGCAGTGAACTAGGTATTAGTTCAAGACATCTTCTATACTAATATTGCACAATCTACATTATCCTCTTGAAAGTACTTCGCAAGAATTACTTTAAGAAGCAGTACAATTAACTACTCTCCATCGTAAGAAAATCTCTGATAGTCAAACAAAGCTGCCCATCCGTAAAATCCGGGAACACATCACATATCCTTTTTCCACTGAGGGGGTAACACTTAGATTGAGATTATCGTTATGAACAAACCTAAATCAAATCCTTTGAAACTGGTAAGTTATAGTTAGCCGAGCAAACCCTACCTCGAGATGCATTGTAAAACTCAAGGCTTCAAGTATAATGCCAGAGATGGCATCATAAACGTCATTATCAATGACCACACAGGTGAAATTGCATCACTTCACCATTAACATAATCAATTTATTTATTATGGAAATGCAATTTTTTGTTTGAGTGCATTATTTACTGATGGAGTGGTGTATACTGTTATTTATAGATCTAAGTCATCTGACCTACAGCTAAACTCTGTAACCACTCCAAACATATTGCACCGTGCAGGACCTTCGGCTTTGTGTTACAGGGTTGGGTGCAAGGTATGTCCACTGGCCTGGTCCTTTGTCCAGCCTGTGTTTAATTTGTAATTAACTCATTGCACATTACATTAAGCTATGCTTTATGGGGATTGACTTGACCGCGTAGTTTTGCTGAAGACTAGGATAAATTACTGTATGGACAAAATCTTCAAATTTGCATAGCGGGTATTAAGGGCAAGGGTTGGAATTTTGCGAGGTCCTGAAATGAGCAACCATATGCAAATAACCAAGAGTAGGCTTCCCACAGCCTTGCAGAGGGTGTGGTCTTTGGCCAGGTCTAACACCCAACCGGGTACGGAGACTTATTGTACATAACCTTCAACGAAGCACAGCGTGGGTTGCAAGAGTAGGCTTCCCACAGCCTTGCATAGGGTGTGGTCTTTGGCCAGGTCTAACACCCAACCGGGTACGGAGACTTATTGTACATAACCTTCAACGAAGCACAGCGTGGGTTGAGGTAAAGGTCTTGCCTTCATCCAGGCTTTGCACCCAGTCACAATTCGGTCCCAGGACCAATTCCACTGACCAAAATGAGCTAAAACATCTCTATTACTTTCCCCCAAGACAAGAAGAGAATGCAGATAGTGATGCGTTCCATAATATTAACGGTCATATGATATATGAGGTTATCTATAATGCAATTTGCGAAACCACCTGTGACGTCTTATTTGAGGGTAGGAGAGGTGTATTAATGGTGCCATATGGTTTTCTCAGCTACCCAAAACTGTCCAATTTCAGTTATTATACAAAACGTCTCCTCCAACTTTGTGGTTGTAGATTTATTGATCATTTCAACCTTATCAAGAGAGGCGGCAAGGTCTCCAGACTTCACGATCTCTGATAGGGCCTCAATATTGGGAATGATGGTGTCGAATAAGAGCCAATTTTTCCTGTGATTTTTGCACCCAGTAAGTAGTAACAAGTTTGGTGAGGGTTTCTTTTTCCCCACCATTTGAAATCCTTTTACCACATATGGTTTAAGACTATTTCCTTTAACGCCCTGTTTGATGGCTGTACGCATGGATTCATGTAAAAGATGTAATTGTTTCTTGCCCCCACGTATCTTTACTCATAGGTGCTAAACATAAATAAGAGAAATGTTTGCTTTGGAGGATGTGTATAATTGATTGTAGTCAGAAATGAGGAAGAAGGATTGTGGAACTCAATTTTCTGATTGGTCATCTGAGAATGTTGATGATGGCTTTCCTGGGAAATGTAGTTTTCTTTTTTCACTGATTACATGTTTTTACTGTCCTTCTTTGGAATGCTGGAATATGAATTATTAGAACTGAGACTTTCTGTCACAAAAGCAAATACATTTTACACTATAGCTTATTCTTCTTCGACTGTTCACACGGTTTACCCTATGGGTCCATCCACACCAGTACGTTTCATGCTGATGTGAATATAATGGTTTCTTCCCTTTCACATATGTCAAGTGCAGTAGCTCTCTGCTTTAATTTTGGGATTAAATGTTTTACAGCTGAAGTTAACATTTTACATCAAACATTACAATGTCAAGTTAGAGCCCTTTCGGACACGATTGTACCAAAAACACTGCATTCACTGTGAGCACTTAAATGTGGTGTGTTCTTTGAATGAAACGGCAAACAAGGTGTCTCGAAGGATCAGAACGATTAGGAGTTTACTCCAAGTATCCTCCTTTAATCTGTTGGTCAAAAGCATAAAAATTACAGTAGCGCAATAGGAGACAAGATAACAACAATGAAAATAGCCACACACACACAAACTTACAGCTCTTTCTCTAGTTGCTGCTGAATCAGTTTAGCAGACTTTGCCATTGTGATATCTGTGGGAAAGAAGCAAAATACAAGGCATGGGAACAATACTGACGCAATTAGGCAAAATTTCCTGTAAAACAACCAATCCTGAATCAGAATTTACATTGCATAGTGAAATAAAGCTTTACCCTCTATAAGAGACGAAGAAAACATAACTTTTCCTCCAGAGTTCCCTTTTTTCCCAAACAATTCCCTCCAAGCCCACTATTTAACAAGCCTTAGTTTTTCCCTACCTCAAAAAAAAACCTACAACCCATCACATTTATGGATACACTGAAATGCCTGACTATTTACAGCTTTTGCTGACTGCCAGATCTCATGCAGTACAACTGACAACATAGTACAAAGCAGTTTAGGGTCCGTCCCCTTTAGCTATTGATTACATTGGGGAGCCCTGCCTCAGGATTATGCTTGAAAGATTGTTGTTTATATTTGGTTATCATCAAAACGGATTTTATGGATGCTTATACTACATTTTGCCTTAGTAACTGAACGTAAAGAAGTAAATCTCCAGCATCTTAGTGGTATTGCTGCAAGTCTCCCCTCCATTTTCAGTCTGCCCAGTGACTTCCCTGTTCAGCTACCATTTTAGATCTGGCCTCGACAAATCTCGCTATGGCGTGTCAGATTTTTATCAAGAAGAAATATATTTCGAGCCTACTCGCCCCCTCTGGCGAGCGGACAAACAACAGGTGTTCTGTTCAATCACAAAGCTAAGAAGCATTAAAGATGGCTTTAAATATTGTTTTTATCTTGTCACATTTATTCTGTGTTGGGAGACAGAGGTCGAAAGTCAGTTTACATCTACAGTTACTTTTCTTTCTCTGACTGCAAAGTTCCAGAATGTTGTAAAGAGAACTGTCTGACAAACGTGCTGTACAAAAAGAGAGAAATTAAAGGCCTTGGGATATCATGGTTTATCCTAACACACATTTTAATCGCTAAAAAGTGAATTGGGGGTGGTTTTGGACCATAGATTAAGATGGTCTGCTCAGCTAGACGCATTGTCACTAATATTTTCACAGTGGAGTGGGACACTGGTTAAGGAGCAGAGATCTTCGTTAACTGAGAGAGTGAGCCCAGCACTCAAAATTTACAACATTAAGATTAGATCGGCAATTATCTATGGAGCGGATCTATGGGGTTACGCTAATATGTCCCAACTTGAGAAAATACAAAATACATTTTTAAGAAACTTGGTGGGTCTCCCTCAATCGACCCCCATGCTTCCTCTTATGCTGGACTTGGGTTGTTATCCAATAGAGGAATTAGCCAAACTGAGAATAATCCTATTATGGAGGAGAATTTTGGTAACCCCTGAATTGGCCTCCTTTGCTGAGGGTATAGAAGCCCTCAGACAAATAGTGGGCAGTGGCAATCTCCCTTGGTTCAAAGCGGTTAAAACCACCCTGGCAGATATGGGTCTTATTCAGCTATGGTCCGACCCCAGGATCAGCGTGTTTCCTGGAAAGAAGGATCTCAAAGACCAGTTTTGGGCCGCCTATAGAAACAGACTGATTTTGGAACATAGCTCTATAACCCTCTCTGGTAGATTTTTGACCCATAAAGTGGATACAAGCTTGGAGAACTACTGGGATGCCATAACAAAGAGCAGTGACAGGAAACTCTTCCATCAATTTAGAGCAGGAATGTTACCCTTGAGGTCGTTTACACACAAATGGAGGGGGGGTGCAGGGGATTCATGTCCATGGTGTCTAGCTCAGAAGGAAACTGTGAGCCATTTCTTTTTTGTATGCCCTGCATATGTTGGCCCACGGAAAAAATGGCTAAAACCGATTTGCCAGAATCTTAAAACGAGAGGGGCAGGGGAAGCTCTAAGGTTGTTAGGGACGGTAACATCTCTCCCGGTGGCCATATCAGTAGCCAAATTTCTAGGCTGGTCCTGGCTAATTAGAGTGAAATATTTGCACAGCACCAGTTAGTTTGACAGTCTATTGTTATTATTTTTACTCTTATCATTTTTAATATTGTACAGTTAGTGAAGTACCATGCATCATGTAAATCATATATTATGTCGGTTTTAATGCTGCATTGTGTGTTTTAAATTGTGTGTTTTTTTTAATGTCTTTTATGGTTAACTTTACCGAAATAAAGACTTATAAAACGGAAACTGAATTGTACAAACATTTCAAAAAACATTTCGGTAGTGCGATCAAAAAATGTTTTCATAGGATTAAAACATATCCGAACACTTTACTCGGTGATGTACAATTATAAATAGGTTTGCTGAAACTCAATTTCCACAGATTATTGTTTATACGTAAAAAGTTAGTGGGAACTTTTTTTCCTATTTCAATGGAAAATGTGCAGTCTGTAAATGACGTGCATTACCATCTCATGCTTTAGTAATATATCATAAAAGTGAGTTTTTAAAGATGAACTAAGAAATATGTCTGGCCCTAACCTGATGGCAATGCTATTTGTGAACTAAGAGGCAAGTCGTCATGTGAACCCTATATATGGGTTAGATTCTAATTATGTATAGAGAAAACATTTAGCCTATAAAATCAAATTAAATATATATGTTTTGTACAGAAGGAATGTTGCACTCACATATTAGAAGTTGCTCTTATAAGGGATAATGAAGAAAAAAAGGTGGCTCTACAAAATAAAATATTTACCTAGGATCACTGGACTGGTTTTTGGGTCAAGTACATTACAGTTAGGTCAAGAAGACTTTTCAAGTATTATTTTTCAAAGCCTGCATATGCAGTGCATCCGGTGAGTTACATACTGTGTTACCAAGTACTCCGTTTCCATCATCATGAAAATACCACTCTCCTCTCCGAGGACTTGTCAGATGAGATCACTGCCCACCTACTGTCAGAGTGCAGTGATAGCCATACCCACCATTCCACAATTTGCCATTGGTGGTTGCACAGCTGACAGTACCGCCTACTCTTCATATTTCAGAAGTGTCAAATTGCATCAACCTATGGATTTTGACTGGATAAGCTTTGCATTCCTAGACACTGCATGCCTCTTTACCCTGATGCACATTGCACCAGCTCAGCTAAAGAAATTAGTTTGGGAAAGCAGCCTACTACGTGGGCTGCCACCTCCCTCTCGTTGCCCTACGCTAATGAGCTACAGCCACAAGTGTCAATTATAGTCTAGGGTTATAAGATTTGCTGCACATAATACTTGAGCTGAGAGGACTTGAAACAGGAATGTCTGGAATGTAATCGATTGCCAAATTCAATCTCATGTGTGAAAAAGACCTAGTTAAGTGAAATGGAGACTACATTTGTATTGAATATGTTCCAATCTGGGTCCCCAAGTAATTAAAAGGGAGTAAACTAAAGATAACTTTATTTTAATATTCAGTACTGCAATTTTCACGATATTTTAATCAAACCTGATTTCATATTGTAAGCCTCTTTAACTGAGATATCAATAATGGGGGTCTCAGAAATAACGAAGTGCTCATAAATTACGTGCAACTTGTATATTGTAAAAAAGTAAAATAAAAGCTGAGCACCAAATAGGTTTTCAGCTTGATATAGTCTGGTGTGAATATTTGAACTGGTCGGTTATATGGGTGTTTTTTTAAAGGTTACGCTAACAGTTAAACATATGCATCATAGATGAAAGTTGTACATGTGATGTCGCATATACAAACCTCTGCTGAAGATAATGTAAATCTTTTCCTGGTTGTGTGCAATTGCAGAGAGGACATGGGCAGGTGGAAGGGGCTCCCTTTTACATTACTGGGGAGAGCAGCAATGATCAAGATGATAGTGCTACTCTATGCCCATCATCATACGTATTATCAGATTCCCTGGGATATCGCGGGCATAGAGGGTGGACTTCTGTACACTTTGTGTGGGATGGTAAAAACCCCAGGAATGCCCTGACCACACCCCAGCGTAAGCTATACAGTGGAGGCATCAACCCTACCTGATATTCGAGGATATTCCTGAGCCTCCCATCTCATTAACGTCAATGACGGTCCTTCAACTTTTAGCCTTGAACACTCCAAGTGAACTCAACAATCATGCCTTCATTACCTATATGGGGGCTGGAGAGGCCTCATGCCTCCTCCTTGCCACTAGGTTGGAAACAGAGCTGGACCAGAGATACGACAGCTATGGGATGGTACAGAAGGCCCGCCAGGGAAACACCACGGTGGGAAGGGAAATTGTTAATCAAGCAGGTAAACTAAAAGGTTTCAGAGTGTGGGATCTGATTGGGATCACCAAAATAGTAGATATGCTGGAAGGGGGCGGCCGTATGCCATGTGACTCATTGAAGCATGAATATAGCATGCATGACACCCAATATTTCAAATATGGTTCAGTTTAAAGTCCTGCACAGAGTCAACTATTATAGAATGCGGCTTCACGCCGCTGGGAAAGTGCCTGATCCCTCCTGCTTATGGTGTGCTGACATAAAGGACCCCTTCTACCATGATCTAGAGTTGCCCTAGAATCCAGAAATACTGGAGAGCAATCACAAGGGAACTCTTTGCTAGAATGGACTCTCCCCTCCCTATTCACCCTAGGTTTATTGTTATGGGATTCCCTGTGATATTCACTTGCCACGTCTCCAGGGGTTATTCTGTAAACTTGCTTTGATAGTGGCTAAAAGGGATAGAAATCGTCTTTGGGAATCAGCAAGGCTCAGGAATGGAGAAATGCTATGAACATGTACATGACAGCTGAGCAGGTGACTTATCTTAACAGGGGCCGCCCCAGAAAGTTCCATAAAATATGGGGTAAATGGATTTCTTACTATTCTCTGGAAGATCTGATACAGGGGAGAAGTGTGAACGAGACAAGACCTTGCAGTGATTGTTATGCTGCCCATAGTGTTGTGTTAGTCTATCACAGAATATATTTACACTAAATTGCTGCCCTGACTAGATTGCTATCAGGGCAGAGGGTTGAGGGGGCGGGAGGGATTGTTGGGAGTTGTATATTGCATTGTTCATCATTGATTACACTGTGGCAACCTCCTAGGGATGGATTGATCATGTATCAATTCTGTGTCGTTGTATTACTACTTCCAATACACCATTAAATAAAATATATTTAAAAAAGAAAATGCAATATTCACACTCATGGCATCCTCCAATGTTAATACTTACACAACATCACACTGCAAAATGAATGCTCCCTCTACATAATCATCCAGTATTAATACTCATGCAAATTATTGTTCTAATACTACCTTCACTGTTGGATGCTGTAACATGGCAAACAATGGCACAATATGGCTTACACCACCAAATACTGCGCAATTAATCTGCTCTACACCGTATGGAGCAGCACTTACATTCGTATCACATTATGATGCAAGATTTTTTAACACAGCATATGCCGCAATCTCGATTTACACAGGATTCTGCAATATTAATTCTCCTACAACGGGACTGCAATAGTTCTTAATTTTGCTGCGTGCTGTACTGTAGTTTGAGCATCATGCCAGTCAAAGCTGCAACAATCTGTAGGCTAAAACTGGTAACAGAAACTGAGAAACGAGTATTCATCTGCTATATGTTGTTCACTCTCTCATACCCCCCGGATAAACTGGCAGGGCAGCCCAAATCACTCTGCAGGAAGTTGTGCTGCACAGCGTGAAATTAATGTTTTATGCTCACAATCTGGTAGATAAACTTATATTATAACAAAGTTATTTTTTTTAGTAAAGATAAAAACATTACATCCAGATTTCCAACAGAAAGTGACACATCTGCTTCATGAGAGCATGAAAATGCCCTACCATGTGAAAGGAACCAACATTTCGTATAGGTTGTGCAATACATGTTTTTCTCCATATCAAGTTGCCAATCCACAAGCTTTTCCAAACGATTTCATTTCATTTAAAGTACATAAAAAGGACAAGATCCCTAACTGGCGACAAGTATACCTAATACAGCCAATTGCCTAGTACTATGTTGTTTTTTGCCTGCTCACATCAAGGGTTATTCAGTATATGGTAAAATAGTGGTAATTCATTTGCTTTAGCTTTGTCAAGCAACAAAATTATCAGTAGGCATTTTTCTCTTATCGATTGTCACACAATGCAGAGGCAAAAGGGCATTTCATGTTCTGCCACTTCGTAGCCAAAGTTTGGCATCCAAAAAGCATACAACATAATCACAAGTCATGCACATGTGGAAGAAAACTAATCACTATGTATAGTACGAAACAGGGGCGTATGGGACATGTGCAAAGTTTAGGGTTCAAGTTCAACTACCCTTTTGTGAATGATGGATTCATCTGTAATGTTTAATAGTTTCCTGAATTCTAGAATGTTTTATTGTGAATGGCAATTTCATTTTAAATCTGCATAGCTAAACTGACGGCCTTTGTCGAGCATAAGCTTCCTCAATTTGTGAAAACATGTGATCCTTGCCTTCAGCTCTTGGCGCAGATCTTCCGGGAGCTGACATGTGCTGCGTATCTGTGAAAAACTATGCCTCACGGAGGAGAACCCCAGCCAGACTTGATTGTCCCCCTGTTGTCGTCCTCAGTTTAGACTGGGTTTGGAGATAACAGTTCTTGCTAGCATCCTACCTCCTTTCTGGTTGCTCACCCCCTTCCCTCTTTCTATGGCTCCAGACAACATTGATACCAACCCCCACCTCTACCTCTCCTCCCCCACTTTCCCTTCCCAGTTGTGAATCTTTTTGGTTCTTTTTTCTCGCCTGCGGGAGGATGTAGGCGAGACAATTTGTTGTTTTGTTTTGATTCCACTAAAATTAAAAGCAATAAAATCAAGTTAATCCTACATGCACATAGCTGAAACATTTGGGATTTTTTTTAGTTAACACTTTACTGTTTTCCAACACAATAGTACTAATTTTATCAACTCAAATAACTCTGGTTTACACGTGACGAGGATTTGAACCTACAAATGGTAGGTTCAGAGAGATCTGTGCAATCGGCACACGAAACCAATGAGTTACCTTATAAGCCTTCTACATGCCTGGTTGCTGAGTGACACACCAAGAATGAGGATTACAAAAAATATATATCAGACATGTTTCTAGACTGTGTTCGACATGCCATTAGTGCAACATAAACAAGCACAAATAGAGTGATGAAATTCAGAGTATGATTTAACATATCCTTGCATTAAAGTTGAATGACTACACATGAGTAAGTGCAAGAAGGACATGTATAGAATAAATAAAACATCATACTAAACTAGGAGGCTTCCTAATGTATGGACGATCCATCATGTAACATGCGGTCTCACACACGTGCCTGTAGTGTTGCTTGTCCTATGCTCTATATATGTATGTCATGTGACGTGTCTGCACTATAATAAAGCCTAACCTATTGGCTTTGCCAGTGTCTGTCAATTGTGCTCCTATCAACAAGCTCCCCACCCAGACATCCTGATCAAATGCCCAATCTGCCCTACAAAATAGTTAAAGCCACTTTAAATACAAAAAATCTCTACTTTGAATAATGCATGGCAATTGCATTGGAAGTGAAGCAATGTTCCTTCTCTATTAATGAAATGTCGCCTCTGCCCCCCCCCCCCCCCACGCCTCATCATCTTGTGTTTGTGATTATACCCAGAAAAAGTCAGTTTCTCACCTTGTTTATTACAGGCTACCAGCAGGGAAGGACAATTCTTTAGCACCTCATGGTCAGTAAGCACCTGGTACAAAAGTTCTGCCACATCCTTCACTTCCCGTTGGAAGGCTGAACTATCAACCACGAACACAATTGCCCTGTGGGTAAAACAAATATGAAAGTTAATTTAACGTTTTCTAGATACGCTCAGAGAAAGATAAAGGGTCCTCTTCAAACATGTACTCTTTATTCTATTAGCAATAGTTTCAAGCACATTCACAATACATCTATCAATTATTTCACTCTTTTTGCTATCACAGGGGGATCCACATATGTTGTACAACATACTCTCATAAAGAGGTGCAGTTCTGCTGAATCCCGATGGGTACGATTACTGCAAAAACTAAACGAAAGCCCCATCCCACGACCCCCATAATAAGAAAAAGAAACACCGCTAGCTGCCATCCAAAGTTCTAGCCTTATGAATCAATGTTGCACTCAAACTCCCATCAAGAACTAGATTCGGAAGGATCCAACAAATACTTCAACCCATAACAGAAAACAAATTCCAGTGTTTTATTGCGTGCTTATACAGAATACATTCTTCTTAATAAGCACTGTTCAGGCATGTAGAGCAGAACAGTTTTGTAAAGAAGAGCTTTTCTATTACAGTTTGCCAACTGGGAAGTGGAGCTGGGATGAGGAAACAGCAGGCACTTCCGGGTAGGACTTGGGGGAATGTGTGCTAGTAGAGGCGACAGTGTATGTTGGGAAAAAAGTCAATTTTCTCTATAGATGGGTGTGAGAAAGTGCCCCTTTTTACATTGTAAGCCCCCGCTTTTTGCTCGGTTTTGATGTTGTCTCAATTGTAGTGTACAGGGTCTCTGCCCTCCAGGTCCTCTGTACCAGCGCTTCTTCCCTAAAAAAACACTCACAACTGGTACTTCTGCCCCCTTCAAGTCCCTAGTAAGTGGTACCCTGGGTACCTAAGGCCTGGGAGATGTACAGAGTCCCCTGGGAGCCACCTCACTGGGACCATGTCACTGCCCTTGCAGCTTGCATGCCCCTCTAAGGTGAAAAACGACAATCAACATGGCACCCTGGGTGCCATGCAGCCAGCACTGCCTGGAGTTATTGGTAACAAAAGAGCAAAACAGTGGCCAATACTGGATAAACTTCAAAAGTAATCTGGTGGTAACCTTTATGAATCAAGCATAACGGTCCATTTTGCGTCACTAGTCCAATTTTTATTTTATGCACTAGTTAAGCATTGCAATTGAAACCATGTCAAAAATTAAATATGCATGTATAGGCAATTAGAAGGTTAGACATATCAAACCAGCAACTTTATACATTTACAATTTAAACACATCCTACAAACAACATTCATACTTCATTCACGCAACTATACATAAACAAAACAATAAGGCCCTTTGTCAACAAAAGAATAAGCAATAAAGCCATTAGATGATATAATTTTCCTAGTTCAAACTATTAATTCACATCCTGGGCAGAGGTGTCATAACTCCTCCCCCCGGATGGGCCAGTGCTCGAAGGGGGAAGCTTCAAAAACCTGCTGTTCATGTAATGCGACCCCCGGTCTGTGCTGCCAGCAGCAATGGCACCTTCCGGGTTACAACTCCACTTTGAGCAAAAAACTTAGAATAGGAGGTGTAACAACCATTGTTAACTCCGCCCCTAAGGTGAGGGAGGCAAGGTGAGGCCCATCTTTCAGTCCCTGCCATCTTGAAGATGGGGAGACCCCTCCAATTAGGGCTAGGCCTGTGCCCCCTCCCACAGGAGGGTGGCATAATGGAGGGTTTATTCCCTCCAGGTAAGGTGCCCAATGACCCTACCAGCTACTCCCCTAAAAAGCCCCTAAATTCAGTATTTAGGTGGCTCCCTCAGACCTGAAAACTAGATCTGTGACAACCTAAGTAAGAAGAGATCCATGCAGATAAGACTGAAGATGACGACTGCCTTAGCCGCAGCCATAACAGCCTGTCTCCAGGTTCTACAAACCTGCAACTTGTCTTGCAGCCAGCGACCTTTGAAAACTCCAGGACTGCTGCTTTAGAAAAAGACTCCAATCTCCTGTGCAAAGCCAACCTATTAAGAAGAAATCTACACCATGTACCGCGGATCCATGTCTCCTACCCACTCTGCACCAGATGGCCACAGATCGAGTCGGAGTGGCTCACCTGTGCAGTCAAGTCTCCCCAGCGATCCGGACCTTGAGTCCAGCGTTGGCTGACCTCTCCTGATCTCCACAGTGGCATCTGCTGTGTAATTCCAGAGGCTACCCCCTGACCCAACCGGCTCTGGTAAGAAGACTCAGATGCTGAAAGGCACCCCTACACTGACGCCCTTAGGCCTTGTTGAGCTGAACCGATGGTGCCCTACATCTCTACTTACCTCTGCTGTCATTGGGCAGCCTCCTGCAATCTCGGGTGTAATGCCTGCAGCCTGATTGCCAAAAGAAGAATCTCCATTGAAAAGCATTGGGCGTCCGATGCCGAAATTGTACCCTGCACCCAGTCGCCGCTGGGTGGTGATGTATGTTTGGGGCTGCTTTATGGCCACCCCGGTGCTTGTCCTAACCTCCAAAGCTTGGCACCTCCATCAGATGTAGCCACCTGCAAGCAGTGTGGCTCCAGGCGCCCCCAGTCTCCATTGAAAAGCATTGGGCCACTCTCAGACGTTTGACCTCTGCACCCAGACGTCCCTAAGCCACTAGTGATACTGATGCTGTTTTGGTACTCCCCTGACCCTTGCCAACTGCTGACCTTTGTGGAGAAGTGTGGCTCACGGTGTAGAGTGGAGAAGTGTGGCTCACGGTGTAGAGCAGGCAGACCCAGAAGCTGAGGTCAGACCCGGGACCAGGGTTCAATTCCCGACGCGGCAGGGTCTTGAGCTCATATGTCCACGGACTCGATAATTCTCGCTTCGGTGCCTGCTCTAATCATGGGTTCTCACTCTGCAACTCTGGGCATTAAGCTTGCTTAATCTCCACAACGGCCCCCTGCGGCGGGATGCCTGGCTTTCACCTTGGGGATGCCCTGTAGAGGCTATCTCACAGGGAAAAGCCAGGACGGGTTCCCAAGGCAAGCGCCGGGAAACCTCCGGGTAGCTGTGCGCTCAATAAATGTAATAATAACAATAATAATAATCCCGAAGACTGGAATTGTAAGTGTGTTACATACTTGTATACTGTGATATTGCTTTCCCCATGGGGTAACATTTAACTGTTCTGAAAATATTCTGTAGATTTTTAAAAGTGAAAAAGACTGGGAACGGGATAGATTGAAAACCCTCAAACTTGCACTAGCCAATAAAGATCTGAAGACGCCAATTGGAATCCAACATATCCTTGATAGCTTTGAAGCCTTCTGCAAGAATAGGGGGTTGGAGATCAATACATTGAAGACCAAATATATGGTCTTCAATCCTGCTAACAAGTCTCGCCCCAACCCATCTCTGAATGGCATCTTGCTTGAAAGAGGGACGGTCTTTGATTATTTGGGCGTCACTTAGTCAGAGCATCTTGAATGGGGCCCACAGATTATCAAGGCAAGCCTTGTTAGCACAGACAGTGGGTGGGCATACGAAATTATACAGAATGTCTACATTCAAACTAGCGGGCCAATAGCTGAAATGTACAAAATCCAAGCAAGGGGTGCTACATTCTATGGGACAGAATTGTGGGGGCACTGCTCGACCACTATCCAGAGCAAGGTACAGAACAGTTTTATGAGGCAGCTGTTAGGCCTCCCTCCCAGCACCCTCCTTATTCCATTAAGGTTGGATTTGGGCATGAGGCCAATTAGCGAAGAGATCGCCCTCAGACCCGTAACTTTTTGGCGACGGTTGTGTGCAACCCCGGAACTGGCAACTTCACGATCGGAACTCAGAGAGCTTTTGAGCCTACCAGGCACTACAAAAATACCCTGGCTCGAGCACATAAGGGACCTTTTTTGATACAAACTGGATAAAATTGATCTATGGAGCACACCTGAGAAATCATGCCCCCTGATTTTACGGGTAGAATTGGCAAGATCTCACAGAACATACAAACTTTGTCACCAAGGAAAGCTCGTCTTGCGGTCGTTTGACAGCTGACTTTATGCAGATCACAGACGAGTATAGCCTGGAACCATTCCTAGATGACTTTCAACCAAATTTGGCCAGGAAACTATGTGCAGTTTAGACTAGGTACTTTACTGCTCCATGCCTTTATAAATAAATGGATTAACACCTGCTCACGTGGATGCCCTGCTTACGATTGCAAGGAAGAGACTAGAGTTATATGCTCCCTTCTTCTGCCCCGCCTATAAAATACCTCGGCACCCTGGCTTATTAAACTATGCAGAAACTTAGGTTTTGTCCATTGCCCTGAGGCATTGAGAGTTTTAAAGTACGACACCCATGCTCCCATTGTCTTTGCTGTATCTCGTTTTCTACATTCAGTACAGTTTTCACCATTGTTGCTAATACATCAACGTCTTGAATAATTCCCACCATTGAAATCACTAATTTTCTGTTTCACTGAGAAAAACAGGGGAGACAAATGATCAATCCATTGTATTACTAAAGAAGAGGAGCTGCTCCCTATGTCTTCCATCCAAAGACATGCCTGCAGCCCAAGACCAGAAACTGCCTAGTAACAGCCATGTTCTCCCACTGCGAGGGCCACTTTCTGAAAGAGGTGCAATGGCAGGGGGTGGAATGTGTTAAGCAATTGCTGAAACACCCACAACTAGCAAGCGGAAGAGTATGTAGTGTGCAGTTGATCACACTGGTTTTCCCTGGTAGCATGGTGAGATAGGAAGGAGTAGTGGTAAAGCGATTAGATGTCTATTCCATTCTCTATGCAATCTTCTATCAAAAAAAACCTTCCACTGACAGAACATGGTGAGCCAACAAAGGGTTTCGGTGTACTGAGCCTCAGCTCCTCTCAGAGGATGAAAAAGGGCATGTGTCATAAAGCCATCATGCAGAATTCTCTGCTTTCAGTACCTGCTCATCTGTGTCCAGTGGTCAGATAATAGCCATCTGAGAACTGGCGGGGCAGAAGTTAAAAACAGATCTCAGGGATGGAGTCACTCGCAACCAAAGTAAATAACTTTACTCCTTGCTAGAAAGGACACTAAGGGCTTTAAACCCTTCCTTCAAACCCTGCCAAGACACCAGGGGCCCTGCATCCAAGCATCCAAACATAACAAAAGGAAAGGAGAAGAGGGTGTTTGTGGGTGACGTGAATTTCCAAACAAACAAGTCGGAAGCGGGAATGTAATGTTGAAAGTCAATAAGAGATTGCATATACGAATGTATGTCAAATTATGCTATCAAGTCACATATCGAATAAACTGAAATAAAAGAAAAGAAAAATATATTTATATATTTAGCATTCCATCACGGGCGTGCCCCAGCCACAATGTAGAACCAATGAAATCCTGTACCACTTATTGCCCTAAAATCAGTCTATGGGAAAAATTTAAAAATAAAAAAAGCACCTTCAAACATAGGAAAATCAACACATCTTTTTGAATGAACACAAATTCAACATCTATTGCTTAAGAAGGTTGAGAAGGTATAGCATGCAAACATGCTACAAAGATTAACAGAAACAAAAGAACAAACACCACATTCTAAAAGCCATTCCATACCGAGCTGCGGCTTTGAACCGATCCAAAAACTGTATTCGCAAGCTCTCATGACCTGGGAGGTCAATAAGGGTTAGGCTGGTCCCCTGGAAAAGGTCAGAAAAACAAATGTTATTCAATCTGAAGATTCAGACACACAGAAAACAAATCTCTATATCTTCCAACTTTCCCACCCCCCAGTAAAAATGCTGCATTTTTAGGACTAACAAATTATTTGAAAGCACCGAACAGATTTGGATACTTTCCTGCTTTACCCAAACAACTGCTTCCTCTATGAAATTAAATAAAGAATGTTCCAACACGGGTAACTTCCCAAGTATGGACCATCCATGTGATGAGTGGGGTAAATTCACGTTTCTCTTCCTTGCTCATGTATGCAATCTGATTTATTACAGCGGACTGGTGGGCCCAGAGCAGCGACAATGAGCCCAGCACTTGGAGACGTACTGTTCAAGTAACTTTTCATTTAGTGTTCGGTCACAACCCGCTCCCTGCATTCTCGTGTCCACCACCAGGGGGTTGACTTGTGGGGCTCTCCAGTGTTCTACTAAGCTTCCAGACCCTCCCCTTCATGCATATACTGACTTCCAGTCATTTGGATGCTACTTGCAAATTGCCATCCATTCCCAATCCATGCCAGGTTTTTCGGAAGCCAGCCTGCTCATGCCGGAAACTCAATTACCTAGAATTCTCTGATCATTGCTTCGTCTCCACCCCTGCAGGCTAAGGATGGGTGGAGGAATTTAGCTCACCTGTGGCTGGCTGCTGCTAGCCTGCTCACATCTGATGCTTGTGATTACTGTGACCTCTTTTAAGCCCCAGCTCCCTTCAGGCCAAGGTTGGTCATTGTAGCTGTGTACTGGTGAGAGCAACCCTTGTTTCTGAGCTTTTGATAGCCTTGTTTCCAGAGTTTCCTGTGCTTTAGTTATTTCTTTATTCCTGAACTGTAACTAGATCTTTGTTCCTGAATTAGCACTGTTTGCAGGGGTACCTTGACTCCTGAGCTTTAGTAATTTCCCTGTTCCTGAACTAGCACTGCTTGCAGTGCTACCTTGACTGCTGAAGCTTAATTAATTCCCTTTATTGCTAATGTTTTATATGTAGGGCTTCCATATCAGTTCTGTGTGTAGTTTTTCTGAATGTTAAATCACCTCTGGGGGCATATCCTTTTTGAGCTCTAACTCTCTTATTCTCTTGTACAGAGCTTCCTCCTAGGATTCCTTTTCTCCTTTGACTCACTGAGTGATCTTGGGCAGCTCTGTACCCCGTATTCTGTCTACTTTGTCTTCCCTGGCACCAGTCGTTGCCAGAGTCCCTGACATATGCTAGTTTCCCGGACTGAGTCCTGACATGTTGTGAGGGATATTTTGGGCTTCCACTATCTCATAGCTCCTTGTTCTCTATGTGCATGCTCGTCTTAAACACCGAATGCTATATTTTCTCTGTGAAAAGGTGAAAAAAAACATTCTAGACTGAGCAGATATCTCATCAGTCGTGAGAGGGTGACTCAAGCAGCTTGATCCTGGAGCCACTGGCTGCTAAGAGGGCTAGAACAGTGAGCCACTGCGGGGCGCATGCAACTGGGCATGTACAGTCACAGATAATTCAATTCATCTAAGTGTCCACTATGCAGAAAGTTTATATCTCTGCTATGTAACCTCCCAGGCTATAGCTTGTTGTGAGCAATGGATTAGCAGGGCATTTCCTAAAAGTGAAAGAGAAGTAACATAGGGCCTGCCATTAGATCAGCACATCTAGAGCAGATTCTGTTGTAAATGTATTCGCTGGAGAGTTTTTTTCTAGTTTTTTCTTTTTAGGAATGAAGTGGAAAGGAGATGTGGAAAACCGTGGTGTGCACAAGCAGGTGCCTCCTTCCAAAGCAGAAGTTTAGGCATGAGAGGGGCTACACTTCTATGGTACACTCTGAAGAGCTATTACAGCTCTGTTTTGAGAAACAGTCTGCAGTTGTGTGCAGTATGGTTTGAAGGCATGCTGTGTAATCTACACAGATTTATTTTATGGAACACAAGAGTAGTATTCTACATACACCAAGGTTTTGGGAAATGTGATTTATAATGCTCCATTTTGGCACCTTTTGTTTTGTAATTTGCCAAGCGAAATTCCCCTCGCAATCCTCCCTTGGAAGAGATAAGTTTGTTCACTCACAGAAACTTGGGCCATTTATTTGGGTCTTACCATGTCACATTTCACCAGCCACCACTGGTTGGATTATCATTAAACCTTTCAGCAATACTTTAAATGTGGAGATACTCTCAGGTACCGAGTTACTGCACGTTTTTTGTTTAGAAATGGTAAATACCAGCACTTCTCAGGAGGAATTCATAACATTTAACCAGAGATTACGATCACAGCTCATTAGCAAAGTAACTCTGGGATATTGAGTACCAGGACTTCTATATTGCAAGTTCAAAGAATTGCTTGTTGGTTTAATAGAAGCACTGAAAAATTGGGTAATAGAAAGGGTTGCTTGCAATGCTATGCCATCTTGCAGCATTAGCAACAAAAACTAGTTCTTATTCAGCATACATGCTATGCGTCATTTCCAGTTGCAGTGTTGCACCACACATTCATAGCTATTGCAGTCAGGGAGAGTTAGGATATTGGGGAGGGTGGATGTTCTGGCAAATTCATACATGAACATCTGCATGCAGCGTTCATAAGATGGGCAAATTCATGCATATGATTTGCTAGTGTTGTCCGTCTTTTCCACAAAACCAGTGCTGATATAGTGTTAAAATCATCTTACACGCGAGGTTTCATCTTTAAACGTCGGCACATATGTAGTTTGGAAACATCTAATGAAGGCAACCTGTATTAGTAGGTAAAGTAGTGAAGGTCTAAGTGCATTATCAAATAGCTTTGCAAGAATATCGATTCCATAACTGAATGTTGTTATTTAATAGACTGGTCATTTGTGGGTATCTTAAAAAAACATAAGGACGATGGATAGTTAGATTACACTTAAACCTAAAGCCACTGAAGACATCAATGACGGCTAAGTATGCTAAAAAAAAGTGTTTTAAGTAAAAAGAAAACGAAGTGTCGCAAATAGGATGGTGAATGTTTATTAATGTGCTTCAAATGTTCAGTTTTAGAACACGAACAGCAAACACAATGAGTGCTATGTTATGAAACTTTGTCAAATGAGGCCATGAAACCTTCTAAATTACAAAGACACCTGGAAACTAAGCAATAAGAACAGGGTACGAAATCAAGAGAATTCTTCAAAAATAATGAGCAAAAGCTCTGAGAAAGCAGAACAACAATTAAGAAACCTGCAACAGGTCTATTAATAAAAATGCTTCATATGAAGTGTACATGCCCATTGCAAAAACTGGAAAACCTCATACAACTGCTGAATAACTTATAGTACCTGCTGCTAAAGCCATGGTGAATGCAATGATTGGAGAAAAAGAGGAAAAAAGATTTAAATATGGTGGCATTATCTAAAAACTGTGTAAAAAGCGAATTTACAAAACATCAGACAACATAAAAGAACAGTGGATTGAAAGAATGTGAAAATGTAAGCATTATAGCCTACAAGAAGATGAAAGTACGGACATAGCAAATCTTATCTCTTGTGTTACGCTAAAAACAAATTGGAGCTGAACATTATTGAAGATTTACTTTTCTGCCACTATTTGATACATGCACCTGCAGAAGAGGTCTACAGCACTTAATTTCTTACTACAAATGGAATTCAGTGGTTCAAATGCATAGAATCAGTAGAGATTCCGTGTCTAGGAGACTAACTGGACTTGTTGCACAAATAAGGAAAAAATATAACCCTTCAGTTGTATGGCATCATTGTCGCACTCACCGAGAAACATTAGCCCCTAATAAGATGCCATAGTAATTAAAAAAGATCTTCAATGAGTCAGTCAAAACAGTAAATTTTATCAAACCTATGTCCCTAAATGTAAATCTTAAGCAATTTTGTCAATCTATGGATAGTGATCATCATCAGCTTTTGATGCATACAGATTTCAGATGGCTGTCTTGTGGTAGAGTTTAATCTCTGCTTTTCAGGTCGAGATAGAAATCGTAGTAATCAGTCTGTGTGCATCAAGTCCATCCCCTTTCTTGCCACTCATTTTCATTAGTGTATGTCAGTGTCCTTTAATAATCCCTGCTTGCTAGTGGTCAGTCCTGCCGCTTTGTCCCTCCTTTCTCTCTTCTGTTCCTCCCACAGAGCAGGGACTTTGTACGGTCTCATTCCACCATAGTTCTTCATATGTTTTTTGGGGGACTAGTTTCTCTCTTGGTTTCCTGATATGCTACTGTTTGTCTGTGTGCAGCTTCAGTGCCTTAGCAGCTTACATTCAGATCAAGCCTTCTTCCCACCTCTTCCCAATGCCACAGTTGTTTTACTGATGCCTCGCCCACTGTGGCTCCCATTGCTTGTTCATATTTGCGGACATACTTTATCAGCACTGTGCCCCTTTCACAAGAGTGCTGCGTTGGTTTTACTTTCATTGTGTTTTTTTGGCTACTCCCTCCCAATCAATTAGCAGGCTCCAGCCGAACAGAGGAGCCAGATTAGCGTTTCACCTCCCTGTGCTGCCAATGACACTAGCCATCTGTCGGAGTACGTCTGCAATGTGGATTTAACGCGATATTCCCCGGGAGCTTGGTTTATGTTGTGAGCTGCCTCATTTTTAGGTCTAGTCTATTCCATCCCGTAGGGATGGTAGGCGAGATTATAGTAGGCTTCCGAAAAGTCTCCCTAAACAGCAGATTCGATACAGCTCATGTGAGCAAGGCGCGTGCACATCACATCACACACCATTTGTTATCAGCTTGTGAGCCTCGGCATCAGACTTCAAAGTATCCGCTTCCCCCCATCAGACTTCAAAGGAATCCGCTCTGCCCCCCCCTCCCCAATGCAATGCTGGGAGCGTGTTTTTCACTGCTCCGAGTGGCTTCTTTGTATCAGCCTGACTGCATGCTTTTTTAATGTGATGGATACTCACTGCCATCTAGTGGCCATGTTTTATTGTGAAAAACTTCAGCCTCCTGCCCGTCCCCGAGCCCAGTCCTCCTGCACGGCCTCAAGCGCCATCGCTCCAGGTCTTCCATCCAAAGTAAGTCAACAAAAATAGGGGCATATGTTTGTTTAATCACAGTGGGAAGGAGCCGCTCTCTTCCGATGCCCTCAGAGCTCAGTAGGAAGGCACCCACGTTCTCAAACTGGGAGATCACCATCAAAACAGGTTTTAACAAGAAACAAATCTCCACATCAATCACAACCGGAACGCCTGTCTGCATCTGCCTTTGAGGAGTGTACATAACACTAAACAATGCCGGGCAAAAAATTCGCCCACCCGTCTTTTTTACAGCACACATTGATCACAACACCAAAGGTCTGCAAAACGCTCCAGCAACATAGAGGATGACTTACGCTCTTAACTCCCCCAAAACACAGCCATGCACAAAGGCACCCTCTTTTCCGACCGCCCGCTTAACTAGAAACGAGGGCTTGAAAGGCCTACCACCCACTGACATAGTAAGGACCTCAGGGAGTACTTATGTCGATGGCACAAAGAACGGCCACCCAAACACGTGTACCCAGGGAACAAGTCTACAACGCCGCAAAACACGGGCATATATTTTTATATAGTACAGAAAAAACACCCTCACATCCCCTCACCCTCCCTCACACCCTCCCCCTCTCACACCCCCTCACCCTCTCACACCCCCCCACCCTCTCACACTCACACCCCCTCACAACCCTCTCACACTCACACCCCCTCACAACCCTCTAACACTCGCACCCCCTCACAACCCTCTAACACTCACCCACCCCCTCACACACCCACACCCCCAAACACACACCATCACACTCACACACCCTCACTCACCCTCTCACCCTCACACACACACACACTCACCCATACAACCCTCACACACTCACTCACACACACCCTCACCCTGCCTCTGAGAGATTCCCTTCCCTTTTCACAGTTCTTACGCATCAGGAGAAACTGTTATTTTAAGTAGGATTACTTCACTGAGGCCAAAACCCTTAGCCACAAACTTAGAAGCAGGGGATATCCACGCAAACTTGTGCGCCGCTCATTAAAACGGGTCTGGTATTGTTCTAGAGCAGCGGTCTTCAATCTGTGGGGCGCGACCCCCAGGGGGGCCATGGAGGCATGGGAAGGGGTCGCGCTCTTCATTTGCTAAAAGGAAACATCCCAGATGTGCTTGGAAATCGAAGCCAGACAGACAGCCCAACACGCCTTTCTACCTGTGTGTTGCTCGCCTGAAAGAAATGTAAATGTGCACAACAAGTTAATCTGCAAATGTAAGGGATTTGCAGAATAAGTCGTTGTGCACATTTGCATTTCTATCAGGCCAGCAGCGGCACAATGGCAGAAAGGTATGTTTAGCTGTCTGTCTGGCTTTGATTTCTCAGGAGAGTGCTGTTGCAGTTAATTGATCAACTCACTTGAAGCTTTTGAGTGGCAGTGCACAGAGTTTACTGAGCTGTGAAGTGCTTGCTATTAATTCTCATTGTATTTACAAAGTGCATACTATCCCCGAGAATGTGTTGAAGGAACAGTTATGTAAAAAATATTGCATTACATAGGGTCTGGATATTACTAAAATCTATGGGTCTCATTTACAATGAAATGGTGTAGGGCAGCTCTGCAAGTATGTTTGCTGTACTCCCCTATGTCAATTAAAAAGGGCCGGAATAGACTGTATTATAATATACGGTGCACCCCTGTCCTTTCTGCCAGTGCACAATTTGGTGCCTAGCGCCAACGCAGGCACCCTTGCACCTTGGTGCAAAAGTGTCTGCATTGTTGCAGGATTGTTTTTGGGCAAGAAGGCACACCTTTCTGCGCAAAAACAACCCATGGAGGCCTTTTCCTCTTTCTATGTGTGCCACACATAGAAAGCGGAAACCATTGAGGAGAAATAAAGATACTTCTCCTTGTTACGCATCCCCTGGGGCAGCGTACAGTTGTGACGCATCCTCAGGTTTACACATCCTTGTAAATTTAGGAGTGTGTCAAAGCCCATAGGAAAACCCACCGCAACACCCATGGACACCCCCCTGACGCAGTGTAAGGCAACGCACCAACTTGCGCTGCGTTGCCTTACACCATATCTAGCAGGCCACGAAAAGCCACGCAAAGTGACTTTGTGTGGCCTCGTAGATATGGGTCTGCACTCTGCCCACCACAGCGTCGTAAAAAATGACACACTGGCAGCGCAAGGGGCTTATAAATAAGCCCGTATATTTTGAAAGCAGCCCATATATTTTGGCATTATTTTAGCGTAAAACATTTTGCGCATTTTGTAGCAGTCTATCTTATACTGTGTGTAATACAAGTAAAAAAAAAACGACTTACATATTCACATCGCTTTCTGTCACAGGCTGTGACCTCATAGCACTAAAAATACACAAGTCACTATTCTCCACTGCATCAACCACGATCTAATTCCGCGGCTCTCTAGTATCACACAGACTTTTGCAGTGCATTAACTAATAGAGGTTCCAGCATTTATTATAGTTCATTTCCCACTGAGTAACAACTTTAAAAAATATATTTATTATTCATTGAAGCTGCTTGTTATTTTATATGTAGATACCTGGTGGTGGAAGACCTAAAAAATGTACTTGTGTTTTAATTATGATGACTGATGTTCAGCTACCTCCAGTTCCATGCAGCTGTAAATGCCAAGCTGTCAGCATTTCATGAAATATAGTAGTTTTCCTCTAATGCCGTGCAATAAAGTTGCAGCCCATGCATTACACTATAATACCAAGGGCCACTGGAATTATGTGAATGTGCGGCTGCAGCGATGTTAGCATAATTGTAGATTTTCTGCATTTGCCACATAATCCATCATCTGCCAGAGTATCTGCTGGTTTTAACAACAAAAAATAATTTAGTCAAAAGGTTTAAAAGTTACTAAAAAGCAGCAACAGGTGTTGCCACTCTGTATAAGACCTTTTGTAAAGCTGTACTGGTCACCTTTTTGTTGCTTATTGATATATTTTGGTGTTAAACTGGTGCTAATGAGATTGATCCTTTCTCTGGAGAACATTTATGGTTGTCAATGATCAGGAATACCAGGTTCTAGACATTTTTTGTGTCGGGAGGGGGTCCTTATGCCTAAAGAATTTTGATAGGGGGTCTCGGCATCAAAAAGTTTGAAGACGACTGTTCTAGAGAGACCCTCCTCGAACCTAAACCTAAAAGAGTCCAGGATAGGCTTATCTGTGTGACTACCTTCTCCCCAGCATCCACTGCTATCAGGAAAAGTGTGTTAAAACACTGGCCTGTACTCAACGCTGGCCCACTCAACCTCGAACGCGTAATGTTCGCATGAAAACGGCTAAAAATATAAAAGGACCACTTGGTGCGTGCATCTCTCCCCCAACAACCACTCAAAACCACACACAATGACGCATGGGGTCTGCCCACCCTCACAGGTCATGCCAAATGTGGTAGCTGTGTTTGTTGTGATTCAACAATCGAAGGGAAAAGTTTTGAATATGGCACCATCAAATTTGGTAGAAAATAGTTCTCAAATTGCAACTCGTCAAACGTGGTGTACGCTATTTATTGTCCCTGCATGCTGATTTATGTAGGTCATACCAGCCAGAAGATAAAACTCCGGATTGCACAACACCGCAGCAGGATTCGCTGCAAAAAAGCCAACTCCCCCCTCGTGGATCACTTCCCAGAAACAAGGACATAGTGAGAAGGATTTGGTCTGGACTATAATAACATTGATCAAACCCCCTCCTAGGGGAGCAGATGTATCTCTGCTACTAAACAAAGAAGAACTACACTGGATTCTAAGGACTAACAGTATTCGAAGCAGTCTAAACCGCCTTGAGGACTGGACCTCCCTGCTCTAATGATGTTCATGTATTAAGTATGGCATCTCTGCTCCTTTGTACTGTAAATTTAAGTCACATGCGCCATTCTCACCAACCACACTATCCTCTCACTGCTGATGTATGGTAATTTTAAGTCACATGCGCCGTTCTCACCCACCTCACAACCGCACAATCCTTCAGTAACCAGGTCACTGAACCCCGTCTCAAAATGGCTGGCACATTTCCTGCCCCAACCACTCCACCTGAGGCACCAGAGACCGTCCTCGCTTTCCACGGCCGGGCAGTCATAAACATGGACCTCACCAACACGCTCACATTCACCGCCATCGTGCAGCAGGACTAGCCACTGAGCTCCCGCTGTCCAAGTAAGTCACAACCAGGTTCCACACAGACCCCCGCTGCCCTAACTCTGTTACCAACCACTAACCCGAACCCATTATTTTCCAGACGGTGCGATCGTGCACTTCCATGGATGTACCAGCACTCCCCTTGATTCGGATTTCCCAACAGTTACGGTAATTTTTTATCCACCTAATTTACCGCACTCCATGTGCTGCTCGTAGGCACCGAAACTCTAACTCCTCCCTCCTGCTTCCCCACCAGGTCCTACTAGCTGGCCGCCCCACTGCACCGAACGTGAGCCACCGCGCCCATTCCGGTCTCGGAACTTTAACGTAAGGAACCATGGCTCTCCGTGACCCGTTACCCCCCACCACTCCGCGGTCACGTCTTGGCATAAAAGCGTATAACTACTATGACCCGCCATAACTGTTCTACCGCACGGACGTACCACTGCTGCGTTTTTAACTCACCCAGACACTACGAACATCACACCTAGAGTCCTTTTCACCTTTCCAGAGGCGTCATTTTCACTTGAGTCATTTAACTAAGTGCGTCCACCCAGAGATTGCATTCAATGTGTCACTAGCTATTCTGGCCTCGGTCTTCCTTCACTCTGTAATTTCAGACAGTGCAATTGTTGGTATAGGAGCACTGTGAGCACCCATGGTCCGCGCCGCCACACACCACTCGCCGGTTACGAACTACCCCTCTACTTACACCGCTCGTCTTATTTTTAAATTCACTTAAGTCACTGATAATCATTTAATTTGCCTAGCAGACCCTATGTTCACCAATTATATGTTTTATTTTTTCCCCTTTTCTCCCTATATGTATTGTATGTACAGTAATGCAAAAAAGGCATAGTGTATTTAACTCTCTAAAGACAACAAGGATTCATTTAACTGTCCTGAAAATGATGCCCTGTATGTAACGTTGGCATCGAAATGTCGTCGACACCTAAACGCCATATGCAATATGAATAAGCAATATTGTAATGTGCAATGGTGTAAAAATACTGATCTAAGTCTGTTAAACTGAGTACAAGCGTACAGACGTATTTTGCCCTGCCTTTGGCCATTCTGTTTTCGTTGGTTTGTCTTGTGTTCCGTGGGTCACGGCTGTGCCCACTTGTCATCAATTGGTTTAAAAACAACTCCTTGAAACTAAATCTATATGAAAAATAAATTCTTGTCCGGCTGGACAAAAGACATACTAACTATTCAGCGTATGATTACTGTCTGTTTCTATTCTCCCTTTCAAAATAGGGACCACTGTTCTCTAGAAGAGGATACTGCCCAAGGTCCCTATGGCATACCTTTTGGGTTCCCTTGTTTTTTGTAATATTACAAGTTCGGGTGAATGGCATTCTATTCCTATAGCCTGCCTCTCAACCCCATCAGGCGCAGCGCAACCTTAAAAATGATGTGTCACCCCCGCTATTTGTATGTTTTAGCGAACTTCTCGTATTCCATACCCCGAAGGCGCTGCCGCTCTCAATACTCCAAAATCCCCACTTTTGTTTGGGTTGGTAAGCACCACAGAGTGGCATTCATTTCAACACAGACAAATCTATGACGCCGGTTTGAGTGTGTGTTGAAAGGCGGAATCGGACTATATGGTTACCCCCCACTTTTTGCCTGGTGTTTTGCTGGTTTTCGACTTAGTTTGACTGGGACCCTGCTATTCAGGGCCCCAGTCTATCTGCTTTCTCTATAAAATGGATACCAAGTACTTTAGGTACATCTCAGGTTGGTAATTGGGTCACCCTTGTGAGCCCCTGTATATGGTACCTTAGGTACACAGGGCATAGGTAACCCAGAGTCCTACCAGGGGCTGAAGCATGTATTATGCTACCCCTGGGCAGCCTTCCAAAATGACACCACAGGTCTGCACTTGCAGCCTGGGTAAGGTGGTGTAAACACCCCTTACTTAGATATAGTATTCCTATATCTACCTTTACATATAGACACATAGTAACCTATAAGTCACTCCTATGGCAGGCCTTGACAATCCTGAAGGCAGAGTGCTTGGTTTTGTGTGAGAGGGTGCTCGAGCATGAGCTGAGCCCCTCTGCAGCTTTCGGAACCATCTCCTCATAGCTGTTCTATGATATAGCCATACCATATACTCTTAAGTGCATTATTATCCTCGGGGTTAATGCTAACTTTAGTTTGGCTTTATCAAAACATGTTGTGTAAGGTGTCAAACACTTTGGAATACTACCCCCGCCAGTTCTGGCGGCGAGGGTAGCATTCCACCCTTCTAGAGGGAGAAGACATGTGCACACTGGTATACCCGGTGAAAGTTTAAAAGAGCCTCAGCATCACAAAATGGATGCTGTTGCCACAGACACGAGTCTGGCCTCCTGCTGCTGGACGCAATTCTGGCAGGGGAGGCCTGGACAATAGGTTTCCTGTCTAGGTAGGTGCTAGCACCTCCCCAGACAGGCTTTAGTGTATTGGGGCAGGGTGGGTTGCATTTAGTGAATATTTTTCAGACACTGCCTGGGGCACAGAAGGTGCTCCATGCATTTCCCAGTTCAAACCGGTTGCTGGGGCACTCAGCCCCAGCTCTGGCGCGAAACTATCCAAATTTGAAGGGGTGTAACTACTCGCTCCCCAGGTCCTCCCATAGGTGGGACCCTAGAGTTAGTTCAACCTCTAAACTTACTATAAGAATAGGAGCCCAGTCCCTAGGACTTTAGATTACCCTGGACGAAACTCTGCAACATATATCTTGGACCTTCGACATTCCATATTGACTGGAAGACGGAAGAAATCTCCCTTGTGGTCAAGGAGTGACCACCCTGTTCAAACTGGCAACAAAAGCATCTTTGCCAGTCTGCATTGTTGAGGCTCCCGCCGGATCCCGAAGACTCTGAGACACAGGACACGAACTTCCAGACATCTCTGAAGCTGACCTGCTCTCCCAGCAATGCTGAGACCTGTGGCAGACTTGAGAGACGTGGGACCGGAACTCCTGGACATCCTGCATTTTTGCAACTGCACCTACTTCCTGAAGTTGTGCATTGGGGTACTTGAAGCCCTGCCTGAGCATCTTTTGCACCAAAGCTTAGAGGCCTACACTCCACAAGTGTTTCGGGGTTCCTGCTTTCTATCCCTCATGTGGTTTTTATACCACTATTTTAGTATATGGTTTGTGAGGCCCTAGGGCAAAACGTATACTGTGCAACCTATTGTATGCTAATTAATTTCCTTGTATTGTACTTTTACCTCTGACCTCATTTAGAGTCCAGAGGGGTTGTGTTTAGATTAAATACATATATATTTGATATATACCTTGTGTGGTGTGCTTTCATTTGATTATTCAAGAGACTATATCTGGAAAAAACAAGTTGCTCAACTCTCCTCTAAGTCTTAGCCTGAAGGCTGCTCTCCACAGCTACCACTAGGATATCTTTCTATAAGGTTGACTTTACAACCTACCATCAATAAGGGTCGTTTGGACTGGTGCAAGGTGCCCACTAGAATAGTGGACAGCATATGCCAGGCCAACTTCTCACAGGGTGTTTGACATCTATGTGTACTACTTGGCAGCACAGTTTCAGCCAATCAATGTATGGTTTAGCGGAGGTCGGGTGACCCAGTCTACTGCTTGGAACTTCACTTGATGGGTTTTGAGGAGCACCTTGGCCAGCTCTATGTGAGCCGACTGCCCCATAGAATTCCCTCATGTACACAAGTGGCAGTGCATTGCTGAAGAGCAGTGTTGCACCTTATTCGGTGGAACCGCTGTTTGACGGAAATGATCCCCTGTGTAAGGGCACATGGCTTGGGCAGCTCCCCAACCTAGAGGGCTTTCACCAGTGGGACCGAAAAGGAAAAAAGCATACGGTAGAGGTATTCAAAGGTGGTAACCTGATGTCCTTCCAAGAATTAAAAGATCAGTACGCCCTAGCTAACACTCGACTTTTCCACTTTCGTCAGCTGAAGCACGCCTTGAGACCACATCTTCGCACGGATACCCAGCTCCTAGAATACAGCCCGTCGAGGCAAAGCTTTTAATGGGGCACCTAGAGAAGGGAGCAATATTTCAGATCTACTGCTCCCTGATTATCAATGTCCCAGATGGCTTTGATTCCCTTTGGAAGAAATGGGACGGGGGGTGGGGCTTGGTGGGTGAGCTAGATGATGACTGGAGTAAGGGGTGCTGGCTCCTAAGAAATTGGCAATATTCGTATGCCTGCGTATGGTACAGGTGAATTACGTATACACTACACTACCCATCTATCCCAACGTCGCATGCAGCGGATATTTTCTGCTGCTCATGCAGAGCGTGCATGCTGCACACTCCCTGCTGATGCTTTTTTCATATGGCATGGGACTGCCCAGCGCTACGATCCTTCTGAGGAGGGGTGGGGTGGAGCAGGGGATCTCAGCATTTCTGGGTCGTCTGATCGAATTCAGTCCCCAGGCTGTGGTGCTGGGAGTTGTAGAGAAGCTGGGGGGGGTCCACGATCATAAAGGCTCTCAATAGGGACATGCAGAGTGTGCATGCTGTGCACTCTCCGCTGATGCTTTTTTCATATGGCACGGGACTGCCCAGCGCTACGATCCTTCTGGGGAGGGCTGGGGTGGAGCAGGAGATCTCAGCATTTCTGGGGCGCCTGATCGAATTCAGTCCCCAAGCTGCGGTGCTGGGACCTGGCCAGTCAGGTGGCCAAAAAGGACATTGCCAGACTGCGGAAGCAACCTACACCCCCTTCACATACAGCTGTGGCGAACAAGAGTCGACTGGTCCGTACAGCAAGAAAAAACGATTTATGAGGGACGTGAATGTCCTCATAAGCATGATAAAGTGTGCGGAAAGTGGTGGTCTTACTATGAACGGTCCTGATGAAAAGACTGATCTTTGGCGGGGTCGTCTTGTGTATTGTTGTGATTCTGAATGCTCAGCTCCTACTGCTTGCAATGTTGGCTGGTGGCACTGTATACATGAAATAAATGTGAATATAAAAAAACCTCAAGGTTAACAGAAGTAGGCCTGGAAACTGTATTTTAATAAATGTATGAATGAGCAAATATGTATATTTGATAATGTGAAAGTCTGCTGGCTGATTATAAACTTACTTTCATTAAAGCCCTCTCCTTAACACCCCTTGTACCACAAGCTGGAGAAGGTTTTACTCCTTCCGTGTCCAGGGGTAATTTTCAAATGTGGGAAGAGATTTGAGAGAAGTTGATGAATACCCTTAAACATGTGGGTAGGCAGACTCAAAGGCTATCTTTTCCTGTCAACTCTTAACCTCTGTGTGAACATTTACGAAAAGGCAACAAATCAGAGCCCTGTTGGAATCCAAAACTTGATACAATAAGAGGCCTGGCATAATCAGAGTGAATGCTGCCATTATTTGCCACCTTACACCATGGCACAAAAAAGGAAGAGATTGATAGCAACACCACCACCATTCTGGACAACCTCGCCAATCTCGGACTCAAACAACTGGTAAACACCTCCACCCATTACGCCGGACACACGCTCAACGCAATCTTCTCCTCCAGCAAACACATCTCTTTCAATCACGCCACAGGACTCCACTGGACGGACCACAGCTGCGTCCACTTCAACTTCAGAAAAACCACGACACACCACCACCCACAACAAGTCCCCTGCAGAAACTGGAACAAAATTACCACCGACCAGCTCACCACAGCGCTAAACCAAATCCCTCCCACCAGATCATCGGACCCAAACCATGCAGCCATCAATCTCGCACAATGGATCATCCGCTGCGCTGATGAATTAGCACCCGTGAAAAACCACCACAACAAGCCAGGAAACAAAAAAGCCACCTGGTTCTATGACGACCTAAAAAACTCCCCAAAAAAACGGCCGCACCCTCGAGAAAGCCTGGCGAAAAACCCCAATCACCGACAACATGATAGCCCTCAAGGACGCCACCCGCAAACACCACCAGCTGATCCGATCCACCAAGAAATCAGCATTCAAGGATCGACTCGACAACAACGTCAACAACAGCAAGGAACTCTTCAGCATCGTCAAAGAGCTTACCAACCCCAGAGCCGGCACCAACGACATCACCCCCTCTCAAGATCTCTGCGACTCTCTAGCCTCGTTCTTCCACAGCAAGATCGTTGACATACATAACAGCTTCGGCGAACTATCCACTCCCTCACCTCCGAACTGAAGCCCCCCACCACCACCCTTTGCGCCTGGACGCCAATTCGCACCGAAGACACCATCCGCTTGATGAATTCCCTCCACTCCGGATCACCAAACGATCCATGCCCCCACCACATCTTCAACAAGGCCGTCTCCGTCATCGCACCCCAACTCCGAGACATCATCAACTGCTCCTTCTACACCGCTACCTTCCCGGAAAGCTGGAAACAAGCCGAACTCAGTGCCCTCCTGAAGAAACCTACAGCAGACCCCACCGAACTTAAGAACTACTGCCCCATCTCGCTCCTCCCATTCCCTGCCAAAGTCATAGAGAAAACTGTCAACAACCAGCTCGCCGCCTTCCTCGAGTCTAACGGCTCCCTCGACCCCACACAATCCGGCTTCCGAGCAAAACACAGCACCGAGACCGCCCTCATCGCAGCCACAGACGACATCCGAACACTACTCGACAACGGGGAAACAGCTGCCCTCATCCTCCTGGACCTCTCAGCAGCGTTTGACACGGTCTGCCATAGCACCCTCGTACAACGCCTCAGCAACGTCGGGATACAAGGAAAAGCTTTGGACTGGATCATCTCGTTCCTAGCTGGAAGAACCCAGAGAGTCCGCCTCCCCCCCTTCAGATCAGATGCCTCCGAAGTCATCTGTGGAGTACCACAAGGATCATCCCTCAGCCCCACCCTCTTCAACGTCTACATGAGCCCCCTCGCTTCCATCGCACGCCAGCACAACCTTAACATCATCTCCTACGCTGACGACACACAGCTGATCCTCTCCCTCACCAAAGACACAAACACTGCCAACACCAACCTACACGAAGGGATGAAAGACGTAGCCGAGTGGATGAAGAACAGCCGCCTAAAACTGAATTCAGACAAGACGGAAGTCCTCATCCTTGGATCATCCACCTCCGCACTCATGGTGGCCTCCGGCCTTAGGCAGCGCGCCCAAACCTACGGACCATGCTCGCAACCTAGGATTCATACTAGACTCCTCCCTCTCAATGACCAGACAAGTCAACGCCGTCTCGTCATCTTGCTTTAACATCTTACGCATGCTCCGAAAGATCTTCCGATGGATCCCCACCGAAACAAGAAAAATGGTCACCCAAGCACTTGTCACAAGCCGACTGGACTACGGAAACACCCTCTATGCCGGAACCACAGCCAAATTAGAGAAAAAACTCCAACGCATTCAGAACGCCTCCGCCCGACTCATCCTAGACATACCACGCCATAATCACATTTCCGGTCACCTGAGAGACCTTCACTGGCTCCCCATCAACAAGAGAATCAAGTTCCGTCTCCTCACCCACGCACACAAGGCCCTCTACGACCTAGGACCCAGTTACCTCAACACACGCCTGACCTTCTACACCCCCACCCGCCATCTACGATCGTCCAATCAAGCCCTTGCCGCGATCCCACGCATCTGAAGAGCCACCATGGGAGGAAGATCATTCTCCTAATTAGCAGCCAAAACCTGGAATTCTCTTCCCACCCACCTCCGACTTACACAGAACCACCTCTCCTTCAGAAAACAACTCAAAACATGGCTGTTTGATAAATAGCGAACCCCCTCCCCCAAGCGCCTTGAGACCCTCTGGGTGAGTAGTGCGCTATACAAATTTTGACTTGACTTGAATAATTAATTCTATGTCAGGACCGGAGGCTTCTGATTATGCTTCTCAATCTTTACTAGAAGCTCACAGCAGCCAATGAAAATGCTTGCTTTTCATTACAATAAACGTTAAACTGCATATCCCATCATGCTTTACATATAACCACGCCCCTTTAGTCCATAAGAGGCCTTAGCCTGCCGCCATCTTCCTCTTTCTTTGCTGCTCACAGAGCTAAGTACAACCTTGTTTACTCCCTCTGTGTCTCTATTGCGCTTGTTAATGTTTGATTGACATTACTTGGCACTGTATACACTGTTCATTCTGTTTATACATTGTTCATACTGTTACTAGCGGTATTCTGCTATCGTATTGCTATTTATTGTGCTGAGGTTGTTACCTCTTCAGGGGGAGTAGCTGTCCTTCGGCGGAGCACCTTTGTGCCCGTCGTCTTGGTAATCCATTCCTCAGGTGGCAGGAGCGCGCTGTATTCGCGCGAGGGTAGCGACGGTCGTTGACCGGAGGCAGACGGATGCCGGTAGTTTGTTTGTGGAGCCTGCTGGAGCCCGGTGTTGTCCCCGTAGGCTACGCGCGTTAGCGCATGCGCAGACGGCTTCCCTCATCGCCGCTGACGCTCATTCAGGCCGGGTGGCTCCCGGCCGCGACGTGCACCCAAAGCGCGCTGAATTGGGGTATTTTCTGGTAGGTTTTCAGTCGCGCTTGGGCTGCACGTCGCGGCGCGAACCGCGTTTGTCAGTTTCAATTGGATTTTCATATCGGAGTGTTAGGAAGGATCCCTCTGCCTTAGCGATCGCCTGGTGAGGTGGTATAAATACTAATTGGGCCAATTTGAGCGCGCACACGCTCAGTGTATTTCAGTGGCCTGGGTCTCTGGCCCGCCTTGACTACAGCTTTGCTGAGGGGGTTTTAGGTAGTGAAAGTTTGTGTGCTGTGTGGGCTGACCCCCCCCCCCCTGACCCTCCTAGTACCTGGTTTTGTCTGAACACAACCTAGACAGAATTCCCAGTGAGAATGTCGGAAGAGCAGTTTAATGAGGGGTACTATCAGGAGGAGGAATTTGAGAACAGGCAGACTGCTGCCTTGGAGGACAACCTGGTCAGTGCTTTGGACGCTTCGGTCCAGTCCTCCGTTAACCGGGCGATGGAAACGACTGTACCTCAGACAGTGCATCAGGCACTGGCCTCAGCCCTTCGTCCTATCCGACGACAACTGGAAGGTTTTGCCAAAAGACATGGCTTTAATAAACCTCAGAAGAAGAAGGATGATGCATCCACCTCGGGTCCTTCAAGGGACTCGGCCACCTGGCCTCACATGCAGGCCTTAGCTACCCTGCCGGACACGGCGGACCATTCTTACGCTGGAGCCAAGGCCACCAGTAAACGTAGGGTCCATGACACCGACACGGACACGGATACTGGCACGAACGCGGATACGGACACCGACACCTCAGAGGATCGCAATCCTCCAAAGAAGGCAAAGGTGGCGCAGCCCAAGAGCCTCGCGCCGGATGATACACCGTTCACCTTTGATCCTTTGGAGATTGTACACCCTAGATCACAGGATTGGATGCCGCCTGCTGCAGTCACGGCTTACATCCATGATAATTTACGCAAGTGCTTCCCTAGGGATGTAAGAAATCGTTTACGCTCAGAGTGCCCTAGACCGGAAATCCCAAATCAGGTGGCGGAAACACCGGAGATTGATCCTAACCTTCTCACCTTTCTGAAGAAGTTCACCAAGGACCCGAAGAGAGGTCTGGATAGAGCATGGCGGGGGTGCCAGGACAAAATGTTAGACGCCATCGGCCCCTTGGCAAAGATCCTAGAGATGGCCTTTGTGGCCAAGGAGACCTCAGTCATCATAAACCCGGACGTGCTCGCTGGATGGGCTCAGAGAGCCATATGTTTTTTGGGCAACGCGAACTGCGCTGTCTCGGCAGAGAGGAGAAAATCTCTGCTGATGAAGATGGATTCGAATCTTACGGAGCTCGCTGACGCGGAGCCGGGACCCCTTGCAGAAGGCCTTCTTTTTGGTGACAAATTCGTTAGGGACGTCTCCAAATATGTCGGCACCTTTACAGCTTTGGACAAGGCCCAGTCGGGCATCAAGCGCGCCCTCAGCCAGGGTGTTTTTCACAGGGCCGGACGAGGCGGGGGTCGCTCGTCAGGCCGAGGAGGTCCTCCTGGCCCCCACAGAGGAGACTTCGGAAGGGGCAGAAATGATTTTGATTCAACTCGAGGAGGAACCTTCTACCCCTCCCGGAGGAGGTTCAACAAAAACAGATATCAGACTGGAGATGGACGAGGGAAGTTCAAGCACCAGCAGAGCTCAGGTGAGAATTTCAGATACTTCCCTTCTTCCCCTGGGGGGTCGGACTCGGCACTGCCTGGGGCGGTGGGAGGACCTTACTCAGGACGCTTGGGTCCTTCAGACTATTCAGGGCTTTCATCTGGAGTTTTACTCAAGTCCGGTTCAGACTTGCGCACCCCCAATTCTCCTTTTTTCCCAACTAGAGGCCAGTTTCATAGACGAAGAGATTGCTGCCTTGCTACAGAAGCGCGCGATTGCACCAAGTATTCGGTGCCCTCACGGCTTCTGCAGCAACATATTTGTGATTCAGAAGAAAGGGGGTGGAAACAGACTAGTTTTAAACCTCAGGGAGTTCAATCAATTCCTGACTTACAATCATTTCAAGATGGAGGGCATCCATCTTTTGACGGATCTACTGCAGGTGGGAGATTGGATGGTCCGGCTGGACCTGAAGGATGCTTATCTCTCTATTCCAATCTTTCCCCCACATCGCAGGTTTCTTCAATTCAAATGGAGAGACCGATGGTACGAATATTTGGTTCTGCCTTTCGGGCTCTCCTCGGCACCTTGGTGCTTCACCATGGTGATGAAGCCGGTAGTGGCGTACCTCCGGGAACGAGGTATTCGTCTTATCATATACCTCGACGACATTCTGATAGTGGACCAGTGTCGGCAGACTCTCTTACGACACCTCCAACTGACCACGACTATGTTGCAGGATCTGGGGTTTGTTATAAACACCAAGAAGTCAGTCATGGTTCCTTCACAAGTTATAGATTTTCTGGGTTTCACGGTGGATTCGGTAATGGCCCAAATGTGCCTTCCAAAGGACAAACTTCGAGATCTGAAGAAAGAGATCCGGAGACTTCTGAGCAGCCAGTCTGTCTCCTTGAGAGCACTGGCGAGAATGGTAGGAATTCTAGCGTCTTCAGTCCAGGCGATTTTCCCGGGCCCGCTTCATTACAGGGCCCTGCAACAACTGAAGATCAGACACCTTCAGAAGGGTCTCTCGTACTCAGACAGCATTCCCCTCACGCAGGAGGTGCGGTCGGAGTTGCAATGGTGGTTGGGACACGTCGACGCTTGGAACGGCCGAGCGATCTTCGGTTCACTCCCGGAAGTCACGATAGAGTCAGACGCCAGCCGATGGGGCTGGGGCGCGCGTTGTGGAGACATCTCCACAGGAGGACGTTGGTCCCCGGAGGAGCTTTCCCTCCATATCAATTGCCTGGAGCTGCTGGCGGGGTCGTTCGCGGTGAGAACATTGTCCCCTCAGCGGACATCCTGCTGTATCCTCCTGCGTCTGGACAATATCTCGGCAGTGAGGTACATCAACAAGTTGGGAGGCACGAGGTCGTCCATGCTTGTTCAAACAGCCAAAGACTTTTGGCATTATTGCCTCCGCAACCAGATATCGGTCATTGCGGAGTATCTCCCAGGCCAGTCCAATCAGGTGGCGGACTGGAACTCGAGGTACCTCCGGGACTTCAGCGATTGGAAGCTGAGCCCGAGGATGTTCGAGTGGCTAGAGAAGATTTGGGGTCCGTTCGGGACGGACTTGTTTGCATCGAGGTTGACCTTCCAGATCCCTCGATTCTTCAGTTGGAGACCGGATCCGTTAGCTCAGGCGACGGACGCCTTTCTACAGGACTGGTCGGTGGGGGTTCACTATGCATTTCCCCCCTTCTTGCTGATCCCCAGAGCGATGTCGCAGGTAATCAGACAGAATGCGGAGGTGGTCATGGTGACGCCTTGGTGGACGTCCCAATCTTGGTTCCCTAAACTGATGCAGTGGAGCTGCGACCTCCCCAGACTCCTTCCGGAGTCGACGGGCCTGTTGCTGGGCCCTCATCAGGAGACACATCCCTTGATCTCGGAGGGCAGGCTCCGGCTGATGGCCTGGAGGCTTTCAGGCAACAGTGGCAAGTGCCAGGGATTTCAAGCAGGGCTGCAGACTTCATCAAGCAGGCCTGGGCTCCTTCCACGAGGAAACGGTACTCCTCGGCCTGGAAAGGCTGGGTGGGTTGGTGCGTGGAACGACATTTGGATCCCGTGGGGGCCGGCTTACCCCATGTGTTGAATTTCCTGACGGATAAGGCATCGCAGGGCCTGGCCTATCGGTCCATCAACAATTTCAGGTCTGCCATCTCAGCGGGCCACGTTCAGCTGGAAGGAAGACCTATCGGTATGCACCCGGTCGTGTGTAAATTGTTGAAGGGTATTAGGGTAGAGAATCCCCCTAAACCTAAATATTCTGGTTTGTGGGATGTCAAGCGAGTCTTGGACCTCTTCGACAAATGGCCAGCTAACAAAGATCTTTCCAGAAAACAGCTTTCAGCCAAGCTGGCTATGTTGCTTTGCCTTTCGGCGGGTAGGAGATCGTCGGATGTACGAGCACTGGATATAACAGGTAGAGTATTCACTCCGGAAGGAGTTTCTTTTCAGATTTTTAGGCGTACTAAAAACACTGTCTACACATGTATCGTATAATGCATTTCAGGAGAATGAAAAGTTATGTGTCGTTCACTGTCTTAAGACTTATGAGGAATGTACTGCGACACTTAGGCCTCAGGGCTGTTCGCAGCTGTTGATAGCCTTACAAAAGCCGTTCAGAGCTGTGGCTGCAGCCACCATTGCCAGATGGCTTCGTTTCGTGATGGAAGAAGCAGGCATTGACATCACCATGTTTGGTGCGCATTCCGTCAGGGGTGCTATGGCATCGAAATCGTTCATGTTGGGATCCAGCATTCATGATATTATGCATTGTGCAGATTGGTTGTCTGAATCGACATTCAAGGCGTTTTATTATAGGCCGGTGGGGGATATTACCTCTGTTGTTTTTAGTAAGCGTTAAACGTGCATAATCAGAAGCCTCCGGTCCTGACATAGAATCACAAATTTGCTAGCATTCGCGACAAGAATTTGCAATTCTATTAAGGACACGGAGGCGAGGATTATCCCACCCGGCATTGTATATGAAATTATAAAATGCTTGCCCACCCAGATGGTTACGGTGGTTACGGTCTCGTATCCTTTCTTTCAGGTTCGGAAAAAAAGGGTGATTGAGTCTCGAAGTATGACAAGATGGTTCGCCTGAAGGTTCTCCTTCCCGTTGGAAGAGTTCTGGAGTTACATGTTCGGTTGGAGCTGTTCGCCGCAAGAAAGAGGAAGATGGCGGCAGGCTAAGGACTCTTATGGACTAAAGGGGCGTGGTAATATGTAAAGCATGATGGGATATGCAGTTTAACGTTTATTGTAATGAAAAGCAAGCATTTTCATTGGCTGCTGTGAGCTTCTAGTAAAGATTGAGAAGCATAATCCTCGCCTCCGTGTCCTTAATAGAATTGCAAATTCTTGTCGCGAATGCTAGCAAATTTGTGATTCTGCAACCCTGCTTAAGCATAAAGACATCAGAGGTATATTCTTAAATTGTTCTTTCCTATAAGGTCTTTCACTGCCTCTCACTTCCAATGCAATGGGGAACGTTGGTGCTCATTCCACACTTAGAACTTTTGCAAAATGGTTTCCATGTAAAGAAGAAGAAATATATTAATTTTCTATTCCTATACTATGGAATGGTCACAATATGAAAAACATCTACTCCAAAGGTTAGGGGACCAAATGTTTGAAAGTATGTTTAGCTGCAGGATTGTTGAAGCCTTTGGTAATCAGTAATGGACTTATAAATCTCAGCATTAGTACATAAAATCCTAATAATTCTAAGATTCAGTCTAAGATTTGCTATTTGTAAGCTAGGAGAAAATGGAAAAGCCAGACAAGACAAATTAGATCACTAGGTCAACAACTGTTAAGATTTCAGAATGTTATGCAAACTAGCCCTGAAGAGAGATCAGGAAACCCCCTCTTTGCTCCCTGCAATCACCCACTCCTCTGCCAAAGTTCACTCAAAGCAAAACATAAAACAGCTGTATGTACAGCCTTTCTCCTGAACCATTAAAATTGTGCAAACCACTGATATAACTGTGGTATTCTTCTGCACATCTCGAGAAATATTTTACATCAACAAAGACTTATTAAAAAATCACCCAAGAAGGTTGGCAGAAAATGGGAACTCATCAGTAAAAAAAAAAACGAAGTGGAAAATGTGTGGATTGCATGTGCGATATCAGAAAACAGGTCAAAGCAGAGCCGCTCCAAGGCATCTTTATAGTTGGCAATAAAATAACAGTAAATTAAATAAGCAGAAGAGTTTACCACAAGACTATCCAGCAATAATAGAAATGTTTTATTAATCAAAGTTTCACCTTGTCATTCTTGACATGATACAGTGCTGAATTCTCTATGACGGACGTCTGGGTGAGTCCAAATTTTCCAGTTAGCAGCTGAAAGACACAGAAACAAGGGTGTGGATTAACATAGAAATGTATGCTTAACTCATGCAGCACATGCTTCCACCAAGGTAATGAAAACAACTTTCTACAGACTTCAAAAAGTAGATGTAGACTGTGAAACCCTCTGCATGAGTACATATTTCTGATTAAATTCAAGCAAAGGATATCTCTCCTTTTCAGTCATAGATATCTGACTCAAGCAATCTAAGAACATATCAGCCCCACCCCTCATTGTTCAATGGCGTGATATGACTCCGGTTGGGCACTACACTCTCCTAATGTCACAGAATGATAGACAACAAAGCATAAGAGCGGTCAATACGAGGCTTACCAGAAGAATGTTTTTACTCTATCAAGATAACCTCTCTATGATCAAACATACACAAACAGCAAATATAGGTTTGATTACGGGCTGCAACCAAATACAGTAACATGTTGTCAAAGCCTCACAAATAAGGTAAAAACCGTGTACCGAATACACAGATTAAGAATCCGGACATTGGAATCAGATAGATCATAATGCAATAAATGCAAAAAAGGATATTATCTGAAAACCCTATTTATGCACACAAAGTCAAAGGAGGTGATAAAATGTGCAAGGAAACAAGTAAAATGTATGCAGAGAATGCATAAACAAGCCATTGTTGATAATACATCAACAATCACTCATGTATCTTTCCACATTCTAAAGCGCAACTGTAGAGGCGGTACAGAATCCAACTGTTGGCCTATAAACTGAAAATACAATAGTTCAACCAAACCAGCTTATAGGGGTTTAGGAAGCATTTATCAAGGGTAACAGTGAATAAGCACGCATTGCTCCAAAATCTTAACCTGAAGTAAAGTCTTGATACCATTTTAAACATGAGATTTCAAACCTCACACATTCTGAAACTTATGAATGCAGCTAACATTCAGTTACAGATCGTTCTCTTAGAGGATTAGCATTCCCTTGGCTAGCCTTTAACATTTATAGAAAGTGATTGCACTATATTTAAAACACACGCTACTGAAATGATACCCTTTAGTAAATACTTGGATGCTATTGTAAACTCTAGTTGCTTACATCTAGGCACATAAATTGACTGCTGTATTTGCCACAGGGCTGTAGATGTAAATTTGAAAAGCAAACATGTGCTAAACAGTCTCTTTGTCAGTATAAATGCATGGGTAAAAGCTGCTTGCTGAGCAAACGGAGTAACCTTACCCTGCTGAAAAGAAGAGTTTTCCCAGAATCACAAAGTCCTACTAGAAGCACTGACCGCCTGGTAGTCTTCCTGCTACGGGCTACTTTCCACAGAACTGGGTGGGAGAAAAAGCAAAAGATTAGAAGATGCCCGACACATCAAAGCAGTACAGACCAGAGTCACACCTACAGCAAACGTGCCAGTCACAAAAATATAAAGTTCTCAGAAAGGCAATGTAGTACAGAGAAGCAGAACAATAGGTTAAATTATTTCGTTTCCTAGGGATAGAAATTGTGATACACCGCTTTTGAAGGCAAAGATACTATGAAATTAATAAAACCTACAGGAAGAGAATGCAAAAGGTACCACAATATATCATGAATGCATACCAACGCTCATAAGGTGCATAACACCGCTGTAGAGGTCTCTTGGCGAGGTTTTATACAAATCTAGAATGGAAAAGCTTTAAGAGGGGAATGAACACTTAAATAGGCAGGACAGGTTCTTAGTTGATTAAGAATGGACTTCCAGAGAACAGGACCTGCTGCTGGAAAACTATTCACGGCATAAAATTCAAGATTGCTTCTGAAGAGCAACCATACATGCACAGAGGCTAGATTGATGATGACATCTGTACATCCAGCAGGATATTCTGAATCTTTTCTTGCTTGTGAAACCTCACTTCTCCATTTAAGACTAAGATGGAACAGAGGGATGCATTTCTTACCATCCGTCACAGTATTGTAAAAGTATTTGTTAGGCAGCACGGTTGTTATTACATAACATTTTGTGAAAATATATGCAAAATTATATGAACTGCAAAAGTTGTTTAGAACTATATTTCGGCCTGAAATGAGTTTCCATATCAATGTTTGACATGAGGGGGCATTTTGCTCTAAGAAATAAAAATGCGCAGAAAACAAAAGCGGTGTGAACAACAGCCACATGCATTTAGGCTGTTCACATTATTCGCAAGACCTTGCTGTAATATTTTACAGCAAATGGCATATAATTACAAGACATGGCCTAATTTCAGAAATTTTACGTAATAAGCAAAATAGTAAAATTCTTTAAATTATATTGACGTAATTTAAATTTCGCCTAGGCCGGGTAGGCAGATATAAAAATGTTAAAGTAGCCAAGTTTCAAATAAATTATTGACACTACTACCAAAATGTTGTCGTTAGGTGAAAGTAAGAATCTGTGATAATTTTCCAAATTAATGGAACCAAATACATAATACTTTATGTCTCTAGATATCTAAATTCATGCTGCAATAAAAAGTAAATGCCAAGTTTTAACCTTGGCACATGGGCTAGGTATATGGTGGTGCAGAAAAAGAGTAAGAGTAAATACTCTCAGGCTATCCATAGATTTTTCTCAAAGGTGTAAAACTCAGTTTTACTACTATTCAAATGAATTTAGATCTGATACATCTGAATGTGGATCCAACCCAGATGGTGCTGAAAAACATAAGAAAATGGGTATTTAGTGATCCAAATGTAAACCTTTGTATATGTTATATCAAGAATGAGTTAACGGTGAAACTCACAAATTGTGTAAATATTACATAGGACCAGAGACAGGGTTGAGCATTGCAGAACCCTATGTTTAGGGGTAAGTAGTGAAAAAAGATATGGTTCTAGGTGCGCTCTCTGGGATCTATGTTAGAAGGAGGATCTATAGCAGTTGATCAAAGGCCCCGCTTGCACCACTGCCACAATCCTATTAAACAATATAATAGTATCTATAATTAACTGTATTGAAGGTAGAAGACAAGTCGAGAATGACCAGAAGACAGCTCGTCCTCTCATCTGCCCATCCTTATGTGTAATTCCAAAGTCCTAGCAGTGCTCTTTCAGACCCCTGGTGTGTTACTCAGTGATTTAAATCATGACTGATAGTACTGAAGTTGGAACATTAACAACTGACAGCATTCAGTTTGTTTTTTTCATTAGGAGTATTCCGATTCAGTCATTACGTTTGGGTGTACAAAGCCCTAGGATTGTTTTTAAGAATAAATGGAACAAAATCACAAATTGATATCCTTAACAGCCAAGCTGATGTAAGATGCCTATTTCTTCAGTGTACCAAGAATCCTTCCAATATCTGTTATACTGGAGGAAGAAAGATTAAAGGAAGTGGGGGCAGGCTGGGAGAAAGCACTAAATCTGCTGAAGTGTTGCCAGTTGCCTTCAAATCAGTTTGGCACTATGTGCAAGATTCTTTCAGACGGTTTGATATAGTTTTGCCAAAAAGGGTTTTTACCAGTCAAGTGGGTTTTTATAGACCTCACTTGCCTTTTATTAAACAAAGCTGCCTTCATGGTACTTATGCTTCCTCCATGTACGTTCAAATTAGATCTTGCTTCAACAACCTGAATTCTATATTAAAATCATGAGGTAGTATGAGATTTAAGTATTGGATATGGACTCCAGAAGTTTTATAGATGTTAAACTTCGCATAAGAACCAGGGTATCTGGAATATAACACACAAAGATGATGGACGGAATCTGGAACATTGTCAAACATTAACCCCAGTCACAGATCTGGGTTTAATTCATGATTATTTTGCTCGCCACGCCATTCTAGGTTGGACCCAGAAATATGCAGATCAGCCTAGACTGTTCCCAATTGGAACAGTCCAGCCCGAACTGCCAGGCCAGGTCCTCCCTGGACCAGAAAACAAGCATTCTAGGACCAGTTTTGGGGCATCACCCCGGCTGAACCAGGTGGTGTAGCTAGCAAGAGACCCACGTCTAGACATACCTTTCCCACTTAGGGGGAAAAATGCAACACAAAAAGATGGACGGAATGTTTATAATTGTCAGACATTCACCCCCAGTCACAGATATGGATTTAATCCATCGTTATTTTGCTCAGCTCGCCATTCCAGTTTGGACCCAGCCACATGCAGATCAGCCTTGACCCTGTTCCCCATGGGAACAGTCCAGCTCGAACTGCCAGGCCAGGTCCTCCTTGGACCGATAAACAAGCATCCTGGGACCGGTTTTTGGGCATCACCCCTCATCAGCGATGCTAGCTTGAAACCAGTGGCACAGCGAGCAGGGGACCCACGTCTGAGCATTGCCCTTCCCACTTAGTGTAAAAATGCAACATAAAAAGATGATGGACGGAGTTTTGAACATATAACTGGAATATAGCTGAAATATAACGCTATATGACTTATTACAATTTGCCAGCTGATTCTTTTCAATAGAACCATGTTTTTTTTTATTACAGTCTAAGTCTTGTGATCACATCATTATGGGAATTGTGGGTGGTGAGGGGGCAGTGACAATGATACAATCAATTAGATAAGGAGCCCCTCATATCACACATGATACTCTTCTCACTATGGCATGGTTCTTTTTGATGATCAATGATATGCCCTTTACGTTGTGAAAGCTATGTAGGTATTTGTATGGAGCCCAAGTCGCTCAAGGTGTTTATAAAGGATGGGGACATAGGGTTTGTGTCATCATCATGCAAACAGTTAAAAGAATAAGAATAATGGAGTGTTGAATGCTATGCTGAATATTACCTTGGTAGGCAATAAGGGGTAAAGTATTGTTTCTTGCAGAGTGACACTATAGCACTGTTCCTAGGAAAAAGGCTTTAATTTCAGGTCAGAATGTCTAACACTCAGACTTTCACCTGACGAGAGAAAACATTGATTGATAACCTTTGTTATTATGTTATCCTTCAACCTGATTGAGAAAAAACAACCTTTTCAAAAAATACACATTTTTAAAGAAACAAAAAAAACCTAGACTGTTTTTCTCTGTCTACTGCCCCACCCGTGTAAAGTTCTGCATCTATGTGCTAACCCAGGCCTTAGCGTCAACATGCCAGGGCACACAATATATGTGCGCGATGTATGGTACCTGCATTATGTGTATGCGTAAGCCAGAGTATTAGAGGCCTATGGAGGCCAGGCTACTTTCCCAGACAGGAGATGTGCATTGGTGAAATTCCTGGAGCTGGAGGGCGGAGACCAAGTTACTGAAATGGGTTACGAGGAAGCAAAGGTCCCTTTAGAAATTTAATTAGGTCCTTTCACTGGAAAAGGATGCGGATCAGACAATACAACAGACGTTAAAGGACACATGAAAACGGACCCAATACGAGCTGTTTCTGATAATCCAGAGAAGCCAAACCCTAGTCTCCTTTGACGGTAAAAACGTAGAGATGCTGACCCGCTTAATTTTCCAGTTTCCAAGTCCTCTATGACCAAGGACGGAAATGCTCCAGTCTGCTCCGAGGACTGCTGTGTAATGAGCGCTGGAGTCTGCCCGACAGCCCGCCTCCCGGACATGAAGAGACATCACCTGGAGTCCGAACTGGAAATGGGTAATCTTCATGTCCTGAAGCTTGCCTGCTGAGAGGGAAGGAGTGCAGATACCCTGCAGGATGTGTGAACGTCTAAGACGAGCCAAAAGCAGCTAACCATGGAGCCGAGTGTACGTCTACCTAGAGAGAAATGTGTGTGCTCATGGAATGGAGTGCAGTCTCTTTTTATCCGAGCGTCTGCACCACATCACTTTTGTGAAGTTATGCAACTCCCAAATAGGAGGGCAACACTTTTAAACACCCCTTTCTATTAGCGATTCGAAATGAGAAGCATTACCCCTTTGAAAAGTCGGCAAAGCTTTCCTGACTAGTAAAAGTTATATAGCAGATAACAAAATACTCTCGCACTTGCAAAGCACATTTATACATGAGATCCAATCTTACTAAAATTGTGTTTTTAAATTCCCCCAAAGCAGTTCCTATGATTTTTGTTAACAAACAGCCATTCTTGACCAGTTTATGTTACCTTGAGTTGCCTCAGGCTGAAATGGAAGACTGTTGTCTCCTGTACTATGAAGTAAGAGGAGGAACAGATAGCTGAAAAAGAAACAGTGGCTACTACTTGAAAATAATGTAAATGTGCGCAACTTGTTAATCAGCCAATCTAAAAGCTGCTTGGGAGTCAATGAGCTTTAATTGATATAAGCATCTGAACGTCATGATATCAGTCATTCTTTTTTCATAGGTACTGTAAGGGTGTTACCAATTCTTGAGAGCGCCTTTTAATGGAACAATCAATAAAAAAGGATTTTCACTAGGTACAGTCTGATTTCGTACTAGTAAAACTAGCCCTGGCAACATAAATAGGTCTCCCCTATGTGAAAGCTTTTGGCTTCATCAATATTCGATGCTGTAAGGTACTGCAAAAGGCAATTGTCAAAGCCAATAGGTCCCAAAGGCAAGACTTATTGACTTTGCCAATGCTTGCTTACTTTAAGGCATGTTGAAGAGCACCCCCTGGTAAACGCATTTCAACAGTGCAGGTGGTTGGAGGTGGCAAGTAACCCTCTCCTCTAGGGAGAGGATGTGGTGTTGCAGCTAGAGCTGCCGACTGGGGAACCAGGTTTGAGTGTCAGCTCAGCATCCTGCGATTCCTGTAAAATCACTTTACCTCACTGTGCCTAAAAAACAAAAATAAGTACATCCTTGTGTAATGTAACTGGTGCTCATGTATAGAGCTCCAAGACATTTGAGTCAAGTTTGCGCTGTATAAATGTTGAATAGCAAAAAGAAGCTTGTCTTGAATGGGTTTCCTGGCCTGTCCTCTTGCACAACTGGTTATATTAGTAAAACATTTTTTTTTTTAATATGTTGCTTCACAATTGAGAACTTTGCAACAGCTTTTTCTCAGTGAAGTTCTTTAATATTAGGGAGGGCTCTTTGAGAAAGACAAAGCATGTAATTTCAGTATATGCCAACTACTATAAATGAGAGTAGTTGTGGTTTTCTGCTGGTCATTTAGCTCCATTCTAGTGACCCATCTCTGAGGGGAGCGTGAATTTGTATTTTTTGTTCGGTGGCTGGAAGAAACAAAATTATTGTGTCCTGTTATCAGAATTTTTTTTTGTCTTGTAAAAACTTTATTTTGGCCGTTCAGGCCATAAAAGTGCATAAAAGACAATTCCCAAGTATATACACAATGTATACAGCAATTACATTTTCATAGTGTATGCACGGTTAAAAACACATACCACCAAGTTCTTTTTTTTTTTTTTTTTTTAGAAAACAGAAGAAGAGCAGGACAATCATTAGAATACACTTTAAGAATAGAGAAGGGGTGCCTCCAATTCATCCTCACCTATAGATGCTTTAAAAATCCTCTCCTGATATGCAACATGGCATTTGCAAGACAAGAAATCTTTTCTTGCATGTGAAATTTTGAGACATATATATTGAGGTGATCTACAATTTTTCTCAAATACATATTTGTTTAGTAGAGGGTGGCACGTGGAGAGTTGTTTCAAACAACGGCCAGAGACGGATCTTGTAAATACACAAGCACTTGCGTGAAGTGCTCATGCATAAAGAAAATGGCTCCTAAAACGGAAGCAGGGGATGGACACTAATACTTGGTCCATGCTCTGGGGGAGAACTAAATACAAGAAAAGGCATGACGCATGCATGCCACGGACAAATGGGGACAAACGATATGAAACAGATGATGAGGCGAGCAAATAGTAAGCCTATGGGTGGGCTACCGTTTAACAGATTGTCACAGTGTTTTCTGTCACAGACTGGGACTTATCAATACTATAAAACCCCTTGCCACTAATTTTTAGTGTGCCAAGCAGGATTCCACACTCACACAGACAATTGAAGTTTCACATTAACCAAGTGAGAGTTCTACCAAAACAATGAATTGCCCACACAAGTTTAACTTACACTTATATTCATCTATGGTGTATCTATTTAATTATATGTGCACCTACCTGTAGGTGAAAGGCCAACACAATAGTTACTGAATATTTACTTTTAGCCATGTGTGTAACCCACTTACCCACACTCTGTGTGCCCCCATTTCCAATGTAATCAAGATCATAGTTTCAATAATTTTTTTACACTGGTTTTATAATGTGTTAAACAGGGCTACAGATCCCAGCTCACAGCTGCAACGAAAAAAGCATGGACTGGAAGAGCTACTCACACGTGGAAATGGGTCACCTTTGAAAGGGGGGGGATTCAATGAAACCTCACACCTAGTAAGAGCAAATTCCCATCCAAATCACCGACGCAGCCTTTAACATTTTATTATAATACTCAATTGGAAATCCCTGCAAGTAAGGAAAGTTCATTTCTCATATTCATACCAACGGTGATAAGCACTAACAGCAGTGCCGCTAGCACAGACAGCAGCGTCTGGTTCTGTTCCCCGATTTCCCGCTTCAGACTTTCCACATACGTCCGGAGGCTAAGGAGGGTGTCGCTCGCCTCCTGCCAGCCCTGGCCAGCTCCCTCTACCTTTTGCTGGCCGGGTCCAGCTCCATGCACCTCAGGCACCATGATGATACATAAACCAGTAAGTTGGGATGAAGGAGCATTCCGCATGCTCAGTGTAGAATGAACCTAGTATTGCAGCAAGGCACATGCGCAACGTGAACGCGAGAACAGTGTCACAAATGTACGCATGCGCCTTACTTAACTTTACCGTCACAAACGAACAGGAAAAAACGCTACTGAGCGTGCGCAAGCTATACATGGACGTGTCAAAAAATGGACACGAGATCTACGTATATAAAAGAGGCTCATGGGATGGGTAAGGGGGTTACAGTTCATGGAAAGCGAAAGCAGACTACGTCAGAACTATCCTTCGAGTGTTCGAAGACGTATAAATAATGAGTTGGAAAATTTTGAGGATATATCTAAAATTGTTTTTATTACATTTTACATGGTAGAAGGTTTTTTCAAGCTTCTTCCGCATGGTGGGAACAGCGTAAAGCATAGCTGGCAAGGTTTCACGTTGCTTATGTGTGACATTTCCATGGTTTCAGTGTATTTTATCAGTGAGATTGTACAGCAAATGTGCGACACTTTGAGTCACACATATTTTATTAAGTGTGTAGTACAATTTCAAAATGATGACTTGCATAGCTGCAATGCTTTCTCAGTTGCAGCCTGGGATCATGTAGCACCATAAATACCAAGTCACTGTTTGCTCAAGTCACAAAACCTCCCAAAACAAGCAGGTACAATGCAATGGTCTCGGCAATATTATAGGTAGAGCTATTGGCATTGCTCATTATTATTTTTTTTGTATCCCTAAATAAATGGCATTGTCATTTATATTGGCAATAGCTTAATTGCTTGCATATGCGAGACCTATTGCATTAGCAGAGAGAGAGAGTGAGGTAGTGAGATAGAGAGAGAGTGAGAGTGAGGTAGTGAGAGAGAGAGTGAGGTAGACAGAGAGTGATGTAGTGAGATAGAGAGAGAGTGAGGTAGTGAAAGTGAGTTAGTGAGATAGAAAGAGAGAGGGTGAGGTAGTGAGAGAGTGAGGTAGTGAGTTAGAGAGAGAGAGTGAAGTTGTGAGGTAGTGAGATAGAGAGTGAGGTAGTGAGAGAGTTCCACTTTGTGGGCCCCCCGCCCTAGACTGTACCATCACTGCTATCTCAGTGGAGGCACGGGCCCTCGCCCGAGACTGTACCACAAGTGTTATTTGCACCGTCTCTCCCAACTGGGTCTTCAGCACAACCTGCCCAGTCATAGGGGCACTGTGCGCACCTGCATGGGGTACCAGGAGAGCACGGGCTATATGTGCAGGTATATAGTGTGTGGACGCAGAGATTTCACACAGCTGCTCAAAGTATATGCACTGGACTCAAATGTAATCCATGAGGCGGTGGCCGTTGTCGGCCAGTTCTGGTGTAGCACTGCTGGCAGTGTGGAGTACAGAGACATACTGGCATTAATTAGAGAATAAAGTCCCCAGCAGGCAATACTACGGGGGGGGGGGGAGAATAAACGAATCCAGGCCCTTCACGGGGGACAGTGAAATGACTGCCCCTAACACGTATGTACCAGTAGACCGTGTAATGTCATATTTGTTCTATGTAAGCGGAAGGCTGCTATACGACACAAGCAAAGGAAGCTTATTTTGTGCATCTGCTTCCAAAATGTAAAACATATATGCTACAAAGAAATAGAGAGCTTAACCCCCGGCGATGGCTGTCCAACAATGAGCAACACCTGTGCTTGAGGTGAAAAACGTTATTTGGCATCACAATGCTGCACGAAGGCATGTGTGTGTGTGTGCGTGTGGGGGGAGGGGGGTTGCCGTTTTTTTCTATCGATTGTGCTCAGATGTGGAAAATAATTTGGGCACACTTGCACCACCAACGGCATCTGGCATTACAATGTGAGCTATTATTTCATGTGCAAAGTCACAGCTATCTATGGCCATTGAGAGAAACGCCCATATCTATAACAACGCTTTCTTGCTTTAAGTGGCATTCGGGGAGCTCTTGAAACATGAGGAACTACAAAGCATGTGCTTGTAACAGGGGAAGAAGCAAAAAGCACGTGGCCCTAACCTTGGATAGATTTTGTCCAAGCTAATTTTGTAACGTTGGTGCTTTTGGAAAATCTGCTCTACACGTATGCATACACACACACACACAGACATGAAAACCTGCTCTACACATAAACACACACAACACATACAGAGAGCCGGGAGGGATATGTATAAACATGGGTAATCATAGGTGGTATTTCCCCAGCTTAGATGCTCATTACAGATATTGTGAAGTACACAATGTCGTTTCAGGTGAATCACCTTTAATAAAAGGAGCACAAAAGTGAAAGACGCCACAGCTGTCTAGAAAACCAACGAGCCGACAATTTGTGTAGAATATAGGCCCAAACGTCAGACGAGCACAGAGAAGCGCTTCTGAAATCAAAGTGCGTTGGGTTAATTTAGCGGCCTTGGGGTGCAGGAATAAACGAAACACGTCCACCCTCGAAGCACGGAGCAGCCGTGGAGCAGCTGACCCATGTACAGAGGCACCCAGCGGCCGGGGTCACAGCAGCCGAGCTATCCGATACAAATACAGGACCTGCCCCCCAAACCTCCCCTCCCCAGGACGTGCCCACAGCCAGGGCATTTACACAACTTTTGGTAAAGTGCAGTGTGCTTATTTGAATAGGAGAGCAGACCTGGCTACCTCAAATACACATACAGCCGACACTCCTAACGGACATTTTTAACCAGGATAACTGGATCCCAGTGAGGATGCATTTTGGAAAAGCCCTCGTATTCACCAACAAAAATATACTAACTATGGTTCGGAAAGGCTTGGACAAATTCTGCAGAGGAAGTTCTGGGCATATTTTAGGGATGCACGTTTTAAAATCATCAAACCCGCAGCCAATCAAGATAAATATAAAAATGTCTTAAAGTTTTTTTAGGTAAAAAAAAAAAATCACTTTTTTAACAAGGGGAATGTGGGTACATTTGGAACATTTTCGAGCAACATTTGACGGGAAACGGCTACATGCGCAGTTACAGATGTAGCTATCCGAGACCAATTGTCAAAAGTGTACCTGCTAGTTTCACTGGGCTTAGACAAACAGGCTGGTTAAAAATAATAAAAAGCCAAATAAATATATGCTCACTGACTTTACAATAACCACCGCGTCCAGATTTTGAAATGTCATTTTAATGGGGAGTTTTGTGAAATATGCTCCATATAATGAATTTCCACAGGATTGAAAGTGACACGTATTGAAAGGTACCATCTTTCCACCAGCTGGTGTTAATTAACCAAAGTGGGTACAATCAGATGCTTCCTGTTGGACTAGGAACCGTACCCTACTCTCAGTACCACTTCCGGGTCCTTGCTCCCACGGCACACAGCACGATCACCGCCATTCCCTTCCGCCCACCAGCAGTAGCAAGTCCCCACGGCATAGGGTTCCAACCAGACAGGGCATGACAAGGCTTAATTAACATTGTTTTTTTGCACATTAACTCCCAACTTCTGCTAATGATGTCGCGTTAATGCACTCGACTAATTAACATACGTGCACCACAGGAAACTATGAACTGTAATTATATTTGTATCCCGGATTTGTCAAAGCTAGGCCCCCCGAGAGATGAAATGCATTCGGTGGTATTAAGCTTACAAAAATACAGACCTTGGTCGAGAAAGGAGGGCTTCGTGCAAATGCATGCAGACAGCAGGTCTGATCCTGCTAATGTAATTCAAAACACTGCAGTGCCGCAAGGTTCCGAATTTTTCGGAATCGGGGGCGTGGTTTTGCTGTCCTGAGTGACGGACGACGTCACTGTCTAAAGAACAGCAAAACTTACGCTACCAAGTCCGAAAAAGACGGAGCTTCTTTGGAGGGACGGCTCTCTCCTCCAATGGCTGGCCTCCGTTTAGGAAGCCAGCCAATGGAGGAGAGACAGTGCAGGGAGGCAGGTTCTTCAGCCCTACTAAGAAACATAAGATCTCCTCCTGGAAGCTGGCAAGCCAGCATTTCCTGTCCTTGACCTAAAAAGGACTGCACCCAGACGACAGGAGAGGCTAAAGACTCCAGCGTCCAGGTTCTTTAAGAGCTGCAAAGGAGTGTCTTACAAATTCATGAACTCTGAGAGTCTGTAGGCAGACACAAGAATCCCTTCCCCTTCTTACTGGACGAACTTTGGGGGATCACTTGCTTCTAGTAGTATTTATCCGCTGTCTACCAGGTCAACATCTGCATGGCACCAGGGAAATGAGGCCTAAAAAGAAGGCCCCGGTCATCCAAACATGGCACCTGATGAAGGGATTAGCCCGCGGACATCTACTAAAAGCGTCACAAGGTGCACAACCCAACAACAGAGCTCTTAAAAAAGCCTACTGGATGTCTCCCAACGGGGTTCCATCATGCAGTTTTTTCAAATAAGTGGAAAACCCAGTATGTCTTCAGACTGCCAAATGGATTGCCAATCGGACAGAGCAAACACCAACTCTGGCACTCTGCTCTCACGGGCTAACTGTAACTTAACAATGAACAACTAGCCCTGCTGGTGTTCACCCGCTCCTAAAGGACAATGCTTTCATGTCCAGCGAGCCAAAGGGAGTTGTAAGCCCATACCTCCCCGTAATCTGAGGCACAACACAATCCTGGAAACACCAGGGCAGTGCCTCACAATGCGGTACATGCCCTAGATACAGCTGCACAAATTCATCGGCACGAAGGACGAGGTCTAGAAGACCAGAAACCTGAGCCATCACCAACTGCCTTAAGCCCCATTACACCTATCTGTGACCTGATAACAGACTCTCCAGTGATAGGTGACTTAACAACCTCCTTTCTTAAAAATTTAGTGGAAAAAATAGAAAGAACTTTGGAGTTAACTTCAAAACTGTTTCTGCTATCAGAAGAAGTAAGGGACACACAGTCAGAGAGCCAATCATCTAATGACAATGATGGAGCTGATTTCATCTGCAGTCAGGCATTGCTTTATTGTTTGTGCTTTCAGACAGACTGCACTTAAATTGACGCACACATTTTGGTGCAAGTGAAAACAGATGGCACATGGGACATGAAATGAGGCCTAGTCAGTCTGAAATACTTTTGCTGAATTAACATGTGTTTTTGCAGTGTAGAGAAAAACGTGTGATTTAAGTGGCTTTTTAGTTGTGAAGAATAACCATAAAATGTGTTCTCTCTCTCCCCAGCGAATTTTTCCGTGTAATGTACACCCATGTCCCTGTCTTAAAAGACTTTGGCTAGTTGCATATTTAAAAATATATATATATATTTCAGTTTATAACACCTCTTTTATAATGTGTTGTCATATAGTTAATGCTTTTCTATATATTGTGTTAAGTTAGCATGAGTTTATTAAATGTTTAAACGACATATTTTCCTTCGGCTTCAGTTTGCACACGGCACACAATTATCATTGTAGCTTTCAACCTAGACGAAAGATGTGATTTATTGAGAATAATATGTTATTTGCTCTGATATCAGTCGTGCCTGGGACACGTGGTACACTGTCTGCACACTGAGAGCTATAGCCTCTAAGAATAACCTAACACAAGGTTGCTGGGAGGCCTGATCCTCGCACCACATTAGACATAACACAAATAATGTTGCTGCCAACATTGGGCTCTACGCGGGTTTAAGATAGAGTTACTGAGAATGCAAAAAGACACTTGATGGTGCTTCGCATGCAGAGAGTTGGTAGCTGATGATGTGATCTTCTTCTGCTGACATTTAGAGGTATGGGCCCGCCCTGCTAAAACCCAAATGAGACCTTCTTAGATATAATATAGTATGCTAAATAGGGTGCGCGAAATATAGATGATATAGATTTCTATAGATTTTTGCATTATAATATGTTATCACCGTTCGCTTACTATGGACTAGTGACTATGCTGATAACTCTGATTTTTATAATATGTATGTTGGTATTATATAAGATACTGCGTTTAAGAACCTTGCATTGAAAAATAAATATTTCAAACTTGCGCGTGTCTTCTTTTACTCCCTGTTCTGGTTTGAAATGATTATAGAGCGAAAGAGTGTTCATGTGTTCCACGATACCTGAGGTACCCTAAGTTCATGTTCTGGTTTGTCTAAGTCATTGGGAGTTTTGTTATGACCAATGAGACACTGTAGCTAGCTCGGTAAGGGGATTTCTGATACTAAGGTGAGTTTTGGGTCACCCTAATTCACCCAGGTTCTAGATCTCTGTGCACAGTTCTGTGGGAGAACGGAAACCCTGCTACATGGCGCCCAACGGTTGTTGGCCTTATATCATGACACTCGAGTAGTATATCATTCAAACCTTAACCCCTTCATTCCCGTTTCCGGAAAACCGCGGTGTCGGAAAAACCTACCTATTTTTGAAATAGGTCTTTTCAAGCTTGAATCTATCTAAAACGGTTTCCTTGAATTACTACCCTGTTGTGCTACAAAGTAATCTTTGTTTTTTCACGTTCCTGTGCAGTCATGGCACAAGCCGTGGACATCCCGCTGCATAGTCGCATTGCGGTGCGAGACCATTTGCGGGCTTATGATGTCCCTTTGGAAGGCTTGGCTGTGGTTCTGGTGGTAAGTGCGGAACATGCTTACCCTTATGAACTGTTTTATTCGTGGGTGACATTTCCGCCAGTGGACGCGAATTCTGGTGTGTTCCACTCGTACACTCCGTCAGCTGTACCTGCTGCATATGCTCCGTACAGAGCACAGGAAGTACCTATTGATGTTTGGCAGCATGGAGTTTGGTTTGGTGGCGCCCTACCACACGCTTTAACCTCTCCGAGGTTAGGTCCTTTGTCCATTCCGGGCACACCTTGGCCCGCTTTGGCTGGATTTACTCCTCACCCTAATCACGCCACTTGTAACGTGGGTGACCTGCGACGTCTTCACGAGGTCACGGTTGAAGTGATTAGGGCACTTGTTCATTACACGAGTCGTAATGTTCAAGGCGCAGCCCCTAGGGGTGCGCAGCTTCAAGCAGGTCAGGCTGGTTTGAAAATCAGTCCTGTCATGGTGAATTCCGTAATGGGCAAGAAGCTCCAGGATAAGAATGACTTTCCTTTCTGGCTTGCCGAGAAATTCGACCAGCTGGAGGCTGTGTTTCCTAATACGAATCCTGGTGAGAAACACCGGATTCTTACGCCTAGTTTGCCGAAAGACTTGGCCCCTGAGCTTGTTGACTGTGAAACATGGGGTAAGACTTTTGCAGTGGTCTTTTCGAGGTGCTTTGGTTCCCCCTCTATGTCCAACCTGTCTGCGGTCCTTAAACGTGTTCAAGATGATCACGGACCGGAGTCAGCGGTTGAGTTGGGTATGCGCCTGTGTGGCTCCTTTGAGGTGGTTTGCGATCTGATCCTTGCGAATGTCAAGGGGGATGCAGTGAACTTCCAGGTGGCTAACGCCTTGGCGTTGATTCCCGACGCGGACAAACCCCGTCATTTAGCAAGGATAATTGTGGCGGCTTATAAAATGGTTGGCCGCAATGCCAAGGGTCTTAAGACTTTTTCTGATAAGGAGAAAAAGCAGCCCCAGGGACAGTCTTCGGAGGCGAACGCTCAGCCCAAGTCCAAAAAACAAAATTGGCCTAAAAAACAGAATCAGGGTAAGCAACAACAACAACAACAAACACAGGTTTCGCGCCCTGCGTCTCCGTTGCCTGCGCAGTCGGAACGAGTTTATGATTTGCGCGACCGCGCGATGATTAAATCACCTGAACGTTTTCAGGCTTCTGACCAACGCTCTCCTCGTTCCTTTCAGGACTCATCGGCTCCGTCAACTGGTGGTGGAGGGGGCGGCAGGGGCCGGGGTGGCCAGCAAGGACGTGGTCAGCCCCGCCTGCGCAACGGTGCAGACAAACAGGAGGGCTCTACGCCTCAGAAACCGCAGTTTGCCAAGAAGAAAGTCACAGCCTTGACAGTGCATCGATATGCCCCAGATTGTGAGAACGAGGGTTCGAAATCTGACTTGGGCCCTGACCTTGCTGGACAGGGCGGCGGAGATTACCATAGTGAGAGAGGCCCTCCGTCCACTACTGAAGGTGACAGCGACTGACACTTATGTTGTGATTGAAACAGCAGATACAAGAGTTGCTCCCCCTGATAGACTTTTTGAAATTGTCCTGTTAATTGAAGGTGACATACAGCGTACCGTTAAAGGCGTATTTTTGGAAAATCTTTCGTCTACATATGACATTTTGCTTTCGGAGGCTAACTGGCCCCCACCTTTTGTGCTCGCAGCTCCACGAGGGGAGGAGGTAATCCTCCCCAGTTTCGCGAACACAGTTTCGAGAGTGGAAGCGCTGCACTTTGCAGAAGTGTGGGCTCTGGCGCTTGCACCGGCTGTGTACCGTAATCAGTGTGGCTGGGATAAATTGTCCCCAAACCACGAGATTCCTTTACGGTCTCAGCCGCAGCCTCAACCTCAATATCCCATACGACATGAAGCCAAAGCTTCAGTCGCAGCGATCCTTGAACAATTGGAATATCAAGGTGTAATTGAAACGTGTGTGTCACCGATGAATAACCCCCTTTTTAATGTAAACAAACCGGACGGCTCCTACCGTTTGGTTTTGGATTACCGGCATTTAAACTCGCATTGCCGTAACTGTGCAGTACAGAATACTCACGGCTCTGCCCTTGTAAATAGTCTTGTGCGTAAGCGGTTCAAAACCACGCTTGACATTTCCAATGGTTTTCATGCCCATTCATTGGACAGTCTAAGTTCCCAATGGACTTCTTTCACATGCGGCGGGGTCCAAAAATGTTTCGGCGTCTCCCAATGGGCTATAAGAATAGTCCTGGCGTATTTTTCGCACGCATTGTCTCTCTGTTGGAGAGGATCGACCCAGATGCTTGTTCCTATGTGGATGATATCTATCTCACAGACGACGAACTTTGGGAGCATCTGTGTCGAGTGAACAGTATTATTTGTAACTTTGCAGACATGGGTTACAAGTTTAATTTTGCAAAATCGCACATTGCAGAATATACAGTGTTGTTTCTAGGCTATGAACTAACTAATGAAGGAAAAGGCTTGGCTCCTCACTTCCTGGAGAAGTGCGCACAGTTGCGATCTCTGACAACACTGAAAAAATTACAATCTTTACTGGGCTTTTTGAATTTCGGAAGGACTTACATTCCGGAATATGCCCAGCGTATCAAGCCTTTGTATGCTTTGATACAACCATCTTTTTCCGAATCATGCTGGCTGCCTGAGCATTCAGCTATTCTGCAGTCATTGCAAGCTGATTTGCTCGCTTCTGAATACTTACAGACTCGTGATAACCAGACCAACCTGGTGATAAGAATTGTCCCGGGGACGGTAGGTTTCACGTACCTAACTTTTAATGAAGGAGATACAGTACCTATGGCTTATAAGTCACACTTGTACACTTCGGCTGAATTGCGATTTTCCACTGTGGAGAAAGTTTTGACGGCTGTGCAGATGGCAATTCTCAAGGAACGTGCCCTGTCACAGGGAAAACGCATGTTGGTTGTTACCCCGTGTCCTGCCTTGGAGGCCGTTACGATAGCCAGTGTACCAAATTCTAAAGCTTTGCACCCTCGGTGGATTCAATGGGCTGCATCCTTGTCATCCCAGGATGTCACGTTTATTTTTGACGCCACTTTACGGTCGCAGGAGTTCTTACAGTATGAGTTTGTTCATCCTGCTCCTTTAGCAATGCGGCAGTTGGAGGATTTCCATTGCATCATTTACACTGATGGTTCGGCGCAGGTTGCGCATGGCTCTAAACATGCCTACGTTTCCGCTTGCGCCATTGTGGTCGGTGCCATGGTGAACGATGAGTTCAAGTCCAGTGTCGTGCACACGCAGACGCTTGAGGACTGCACCGCGCAATTGGCTGAGCTTCGTGCTCTGATGCTTGCATTGGAGTACGCAGATCCGAGTGTGACGATTTTGGTCGTAAGTGACTCTTACTACTGTGTCCAGTCTTACAATGAGAACTTGTTCTTTTGGATTCAGAATGAATTTCGTGATTCCAAAGGTAGCACTATAAAACATAAAATGATCTGGGTCCGAGTGGCAGAACTCAAAGAGAAGTTGCCACTCGTGTTTGTAATTCATACTCTTGGCCATCAGCGCGTGGGGGTCCACGCTGTCGGAAATTCGCTTGCTGATGAAGCAGCGAAGTCAGCAGTATCAAAATACTTAGTTGCAGCAGTCACGAGGTCCAAAAGTAAGATAGATGATGACATCTTGGCGGCGGTTGCTGCTACTGAGAAGGGAAGTAAATATCCTGCGGGGTTCCCTTCTAAATACACATACCACTTAAGTCCCGATAAGGTTCCTTATGTGAAAATTCCTGAAGTTGGCGAACGTTTAATTCCCAACTCGGATCGCAGGGCTTCTTTGATTACAGCGGCTCATGAAGGTGTGGCGTCTGCGCATGCGAGCGTCTCGGCCACTGTAACTCAGCTACAACAGAGGTTCTGGTGGCAGGGACTGTACAAACAGACGCAAGATTATGTCTTTCAATGTGACATTTGCCAGCAGATTAAGCCTTCAACTGCTGCGCGTCCACCTCAGACACAGTTGTACATTTCTAATAAACCACTGGGGTGCGTTTATTTAGATCACTGCGGTCCTTTTTCTTCTGATACTGCATATAAGTATATCTTAGTTGCAGTTGATTCATGCACACGCTTTGTGTGGGTTTGGCCCCATCGGAGCGCTGATTCACGGACTGTCATTAAGGATTTGCGAGTCTTTGTAGGGATTTTTGCCTGTGGTACCTTCCATTCGGACCAGGGTCCGGCTTTCGCCTCTAAGGCGTATAAGGATGCTATGGTTTCGTTGGGGGTCCAAGTCATGTTTTCGTCTCCGTACAGACCCGAGGGAAATAGTATAGTTGAACGAATGAACCGTGACTTAAAGCAATCTTTGACAGCTCGAGTTATAGGCACTGGCAGAAACTGCCTAGCCCACCTCAATGGCGTGCAGCGTGCGCTTAATAATCTCCCTAGAAGGTCTCTGGGTGGGCGGACCCCATACGAAATGCTCTTTGGTATCAAGATGTACGTCCCTGACCTCGACGGTCTAGACTGCAAGGCCCAGGCCACGGCCTTTGACGTAGATGAACATTGCAATGTTTTACAGGATCTACAAAAGACCAGAGACAGTCTAGCAAAGGAACATTTGCCCTCCACATCGGATGATGCGTTGCAGATCCCGGTAGTTGGCTGGCTACCCCAAGTTGGAGAACTGGTTCGAGAGAAGATCGATAACAAGAAAGAGTTTGGTCCCTCATATCGTGCACCAGTTCGAGTTCTTGGAGTGAAGGGCACAAGAACAGTCATATTACCACCACTTCCAGGTCGTAAGGAAAAAAGATTTATTTCTATTGACAATGTCAAGACACACAGGGTGGCCGATTCTTCATAGCATGACACCGGCTGTATCCTGTCCTTCCATGGTGAGGCATTCTGTGCTGGCTATTACTTCTGGTGCAGAACAGGAGGTATCCCTCGAGATGCCTGCCATATCAAGTCCTTTATTAAATATTATTCCTGTTACTAACATTGATGAGCTGAACTACACCTATCCTGCTGACTTTTCTATGCCAGGTTTGCAGACTCGTTTGGCCGACCTGTCCAGATTCTCTTTTGACTCTGTTTCGGAACTTTCAAAGAAACCCTCAACTATTGCAAAATATGCCACCTTATTTAAAAAACATTTTTTAATTCCCCCTTGGACATACATTTGGTTGATTCTATTTTCATTTTACCTTTTTATGTCAATTGGTTTTGTGTTTTATTTTTTCCGCCTGATTGATGGCCACTATGTTAAAGAAAGAACAGGAATTCGGTACCTTAATGGAACATTGGCCCCTCTTTCCTCTTCACATTCAGCACACAGACTGAAACGAGACTTGAATACAGTCAACATTACTGCTTGGCCTGTTCTTGATGGGATTGTGTGGGATGCGGTTAGATTTCAGACACATGGGCCCACTGAAGTGATTAATGTTCCGAATGTGCTTAGAGTAAACATGGGGGATGTGATTAAACAAAATATACGTTCTGATGATTGGGATATTCAGGCCGTAGAAGCATTATTCTCTGATTTGAAATACTATGCTGCCTTTGATGCTGAGGATTTATATTTAGATTCTATTAATTATGGTGATTTGTTTTGTTTTCAACATTATGGTAATCATTTTTTACATAAGACAAATTCCAGGAGGTTTGCTGTAAATTACACACAGTGGGAACATTGCCCTGCTCCATTGCGAGGCAGCTCCAATACATTTCTGAAAAAATATTCTTATTTTACAGATTTTAATCAATCAAATCCTGAGTCATTTTATTTCAAAATGACACAAAAGTCCATGTCCAAAGTAAGACTTACTGATACAAAAATGCTGTATTCGAAGTCCTTTCTAGACAGATTAGCTGTAGATGGCTACGAGTTTTGGAAGGGAACAATTGACCTTAAATCGGTTTGGGGTACCAAAGATTGGCAAGTACAAGGCACTGAGGGTTTGCACCGTGCATGTCTCATCCCGAATCACATGTTGTTTCTAAATTCATCCATTTCCCAGACAACATGCTTTGGATTGGCTACTTCTAAAAAATTAAATACACCAATTATCCCCGAATTGGAAGAATATTCAGGATGGGGTAATTATACTGAATTGTCCATTCGTGAGTTACAGGCTCTATTGCACAATTCGTCCTTTAATATATCCAGTTTGGATCCAAAGGGTTGGCTGATGTGGCAAAGAAGTGCTGATTCTTGCCAACGTCGTTTTTTGGGTGTGGCTGAAGGGTTCACACAAGTCACACCTGATCCACGTTTTGAAACTGATTATACTGTCACTACTTACTCTGTGGGGAAATTGTGTCAGAATTGGCTACAACATTCCATGTTAGCTGCAGTTAAACTACATCTGTCTCAGTTGAATGATAATGTGGATTTAAATGATTTTATAAAAGGCCCGGCTAATGGTAGGTCTAAACGGTGGATTTATGCGGTTAACAATGAAATTTGGAAATATTCACAAATTGAGGCTGCTAAACGCTTAAGGTCGATTGACCAAGCAAATTTGGAAAAAGTGCTTGCAGTTGTCGATAACAGTATTAACATGCTTTCTTCCCGAATTTACACGTTGAACAATATTGTCTCTTCTGTGGTTGACATTGTACATGATGAAGTATCTGTATTGTACCATGGACAAAATCAATTGCGTTCTATGATGCAGTTTGCATGGACACTACAGACTCTGAAAGCTGGTCGCGTTCCTTGGAGTTACATGAACGTGTCATCACTATTTGCCCCATTTAATTTGACTGACAAGCAGCGCATGCTTTCCATGCGAGATGCATCATTTTCTATGTTGCACATTGAAAAGTTAGAATCTTTCCCTTTTCTGTAGCTGAGGCAGCTGCTGCTACATGGCTTATCCATGGTGTTATTACTTTACCATTTGCTTTATATAAATTTACTAATTGTATGCGGTATATTGCAATAGGGCGATATGAACCACTAGACAGTGCTTTCCTCCATGTGGCATGGTCTTTACCATACATGTACAGATGCCTAAAGGATGGAAAGGAAGTGAATCTGAATGGTGAAGAATGCACACAGTCGCCTGACCGTTCGCTGATATGCAGACACATCCAGTTGCATGGTTCTTGTAATCAGGACCGGCCTAATTTAGCCTGTGTTTTAAAAGGCACACCGGTTCCTGCAATAGTTCCCACATTTACTTTATTGACAAACGGTAGTTATTTACTTTTGAATAATGAGGAGTGTTGTGGGTTAATGGTCGGTATCGCCTATGTGGTTACTGTATCAGAACGTGTGGTGTGTTGCAAGAACGTGTTATATCCACCCACGCATGGGAATTCAGATGTTTCCATCTGGCCATGCATCCCAACCTTGAAAGCGGAGTTCAATGGTATGAGCCGAATAAGGGCTCTTTTGTCTCAAAAAGAAGTGGCCCTGAGCTCGGCCCGTGAAACTTATGTCCTTCACATAGCTAACACAAGCACAGAGGTGCAGGCACTTTTAAATACTGACTTGCCGTTTCATTTCTGCGAATTAGTTCATCAGATCTTTAATGCCTCCTCCACGTCTGGCTTAGCTCATTTTTTTAAATTGGTTAGCAGTGGTCTCGTGACTACATTTGAAAAGATTTTTGGTGTTATCCCCGCTTTCTTCCATTCAATATTTTCAAGCTTCTTTGGCGGATTTCCTGTTTTGCTGGCTTTAGCTGCAGGCGTTTTGATATTATTCTGCTTCCTAAAACATGGATGCCCATCCTGCGCAAGAAGCCGCTCAGCCCCTTCTGACATTGTTTCGCAACCGGATCCTTGATTACTATGGCACCCTGCCGCTTGCGACTTTAAGCACGGCATTTGGATTATCGTTTCGATTTTCCTATTTCACATGTGTCCAGCCTGTGTTTCATTGCCTGAACTGCGATTTTGACTGGGCCATTGATTTGTGTCTCTGCTTGCCGTTATCTCCTGAAGTCGATTTTAATCACCTGATGGGCCCCGTAGTTGCTCACGAGTTGGTTTGTTCTGGTGAAAGGATTATGGCCTTGGCAGCGATGCATGGACTAATGGGTCAGTGGGACATCCCCGCAGCAGCGCATGAGTTTCTGGCACATAGCGTTCTTGAGAACCCACCGAGTTGTCCTCTGATGTTGCTAGAGGGTCCGGTGTTGGAGGAGCACGTATGTTCTTTCCCATTGCTTAATTGGATGGCTGAACTGTTTTCAGATGATGACAGTGATTTCATGTTGGAAGCTGTGGCTACCTATTTTGCATATTCTATCCACCCATGAGTGGCTTTGGAGACTTTCACTATACTGGCACGTGACTTTTTAGTAATTCTGAATGGTGCCGTTTTTCTTACGAACAATCTACTTCATATGTTCTAGGCCTGTGATTTTATATTAGGCCTCAAGTTCGAGATTTTTTACATTTTTGTTTGGCCACTATAGGCATTCATAAGTATTTTCGTATTGTTAATTTTTATATACATATACATACATTTAGCTTGGCTCAATATTATTGAACTCTACTTTCATGTTATGCCTTTATTATATTATTGGCTTGTTTCTTGACCATCCTCGGATCATTGGGGGGGGGTGTCATATAGTTAATGCTTTTCTATATATTGTGTTAAGTTAGCATGAGTTTATTAAATGTTTAAACAACATATTTTCTTTCGGCTTCAGTTTGCACATGGCACATAATTATTATTGTAGCTTTCAACCTAGACGAAAGATGTGATTTATTGAGAATAATATGTTATTTGCTCTGATATCAGTCGTGCCTGGGACATTTGGTACACTGTCTGCACACTGAGAGCTATAGCCTCTAAGAATAACCTAACAAAAGGTTGCTGGGAGGCCTGATCCTCGCACCACATTAGACATAACACAAATAATGTTGCTGCCAGCATTGGACTCTACGCGGGTTTAAGATAGAGTTACTGAGAATGCACAAACACACTTGATGGTGCTTCGCATGCAGAGAGTTGGTAGCTGATGATGTGATCTTCTTCTGCTGACATTTAGGGGTATGGGCCCGCCCTGCTAAAACCCAAATGAGACCTTCTTAGATATAATATAGTATGCTAAATAGGGTGCGCGAAATATACAGATTTCTATAGATTTTTGCATTATAATATGTTATCACTGTTCGCTTACTATGGACTAGTGACTATGCTGATAACTCTGATTTTTATAATATGTATGTTGGTATTATATAAGATACTGCGTTTAAGAACCTTGCATTGAAAAATAAATATTTCAAACTTGCACGTGTCTTCTTTTACTCCCTGCTCTGGTTTGAAATGATTATAGAGCGAAAGAGTGTTCATGTGTTCCACGATACCTGAGGTACCCTAAGTTCATGTTCTGGTTTGTCTAAGTCATTGGGAGTTTTGTTATGACCAATGAGACACTGTAGCTAGCTCGGTAAGGGGATTTCTGATACTAAGGTGAGTTTTGGGTCACCCTAATTCACCCAGGTTCTAGATCTCTGTGCACAGTTCTGTGGGAGAACGGAAACCCTGCTACAGTGTGTGAATTAATAATGCACCAAACACTACACATGGGGCTAAACGCTTTTTTGCATGAAAAACATTAAAGGATGTATGTATACACTGTGTGCGCTTTAAAAATGTACACTAATGCATAATAATGCTATGTTGCACATTTATATTTTTGCAGGTGGAGTACAAATAATAAGAAAAGCTGCTTTAAATTAATAGCTTTTGCTAGGGAAAAATAATACAAGGGTATTAGTATGGAGTTGGGAAAACATAATGAGCTGATTTACATAAAGTTAATACTCTTTTGTGTTTGTTTGTTTTTTATGCCTAAGAAAATATGTCCGCCTGTGAATCCAGCAAGGCTGTGACTTGCATTAAAAGAAGAGAGCATGCGCAGATTACACCACCTTGCCTCAAGACATGAAGTAGTCAAGGCCACTGTGAACTGTACAATCTTGTTACTGTGCCAATGTACCAGTGTTAGTTAAAGTATCGTTCCTGCCTGTGATATGACAGGAAGGAAAATCAAACAGAAACATTTTATCCTAGTAAATGTTGCAAAGGCATATACATGTATTTAATCATTTATGCTTCTTTTGTTAAATCCGGTATAGTTTAGAATTTCCAATGAGTCAGGATAATGAGACCTCATGCCATCGTGGCTGACCAATCAGGTACAAGCTTTTTTTAATATAAAACATTTTTGTGTAGTCTGCCAAGAATTAGAGTATAAATAATGACCTCTTGGAGGCGTGGTTAGCTTTTGGGCTCTTTTGGCTTTAGGCTCATTTGGCTTTGGCTTAGGTTTTTTAGGCTCTGCTTCATTCATATGGGTTAGGTACAAGAAATGTATCAGGAGATAGCTGCAGCCTTGGAAGGAGATTGCTTCCGTGGAGAGAGGGGGTTCCTTGCTCATTTTTTTTTTCAGAGAGTCCTTGCACGTCATATTTTTGGCACAGCATGTTTTTGGCACGGCAGGCCACATTCCTTTGAGGACTGGTGAAGGAGGGGCTATTTGCTCTTTTAGACACAGACAGGCAGAAGGCAGATTTAGATGCTAAAATTCTAAGTTTATGCTTTGACTAATTAACTAGGTCTGAAAAGAATTATTTGTCTTATGCATTTATTTTTCTTTATGGGGGCTTTTTGCAAACTATTTAGTTATTGATTAGCCTTGCAAGACTCTTTTTATTAGAAACTCTTTAAGAGTTTTGACTGACATTTTGCACCACACTTTCTTTTCTACATGTGATACTGATATGCAGACTGTAATATGTTCTGTATTAATGCTATTTTTCCTTTTTTCCAAATTCTGTAACCTGATTGATATTTTACTAATAAATAAAGGGTTAGAGAAAATCTTAACTTTTGACTAGAAAATAAAATCCTTTAAAATACTCAACAACTTTCTTCATTGGCTTAAATAATATTTGCAATTTTGACTGGGCATGTTTATTTAAAGTCTCCTGAAGGTAATACATGGTGTCAACGGCCCAACACCTTTTCAGCGGTAAATAGAGGTAGCATGAGGGTTTTGCATTGGGAAATTACCAGATAATATTACTGCTGCATCAACAACGACAAGGAAAATCCTCAACAGGCCCACAAATGAAGCACATACCTCCATAACCAGAGCCCTACTTTGGAAGTCTACCAAGATGGAGATGGAGGTCCAAATAGACCTCTTGCAATTGATAGCACTCAGACTAGTCAACCTAAGTAGTAGGGTGGAGGCATTGAAAGACAAGATTGTCAGGAACTTGGCCATCAAACCTTGTTCATGTTCTTGTGCAACAATTATCGATAAGTGGGCTACCCTTCCGGCGATTCCGGGGGACATAGTAGAGATAGCCAAAGGGCAAAGGGAAACTCTGACACTTAGACCAACTTTTAGGCCAATTGCACCCTGCAACTATCGCCTGGCCCCAAGCGAGAAGGAAGAAGCCACGTTAAGCCCTAAAGCAAAACACGTCCAGAAAACGACCTTGCACAAAGGTCCCGGTGCTCAGTGAAAGGGCCAGAAGTTACACCCAGCCAATTGAGGACCAGCAACAGTGAAAGGGACGTGTCCACAAGAAACAGCCAAGACTTGGGAGCACCAAGTCCTTTAGTCACGTCAGAAGCCGTTATCAAGGAGAGCAAAGAAAAAGCAGAGGAAACAACTAAAAAAGTCCAAAGTAAAAAGGAGACTACCACAGTCACTTATCATAAATCAGCCACCTCCACAAATTGAAATCAAAGATAGACATCTTTACCCAATTTTCACAGTTAACCAAGGGGTCAAGCTGGGTCTCACCAGTTTCACCAGTTGGAAAAATCCAGGGGCAGGCAACTCCACCAAGTCATAATAACACACTGGATCCCCCTACCCCTCGCTGGACCAAATATAAACCTAGGTCCTAAAATAGCAACAGGGCCACGCCGTGAAGGTAGATGCCTGCACCCAGGCAATGGCACTCGCTTTACTAAAAAATGTTGATCCAGCAAGCCCAGAAGGACCCAACTCGCAGCCTCAGCTGGGAGCGGAGAGGAAGGCAAGCTTGCCGAGTACTCCAGGGCGGCCAGCCAGCAACCAACAAGGCACCATTCTGAAAAATCCAGGAAGCACATGCTCCGTGACCACCCCTGAAGACCAGGATCAAGAAACAGGAGGCGCATCAACTTCAGAGGCAACTATGAACATCTACGAGGTAGTACTTACTCCTAGATTCCACATTAAGGGTCAGCATGACATTTTGAACAGGAGCAATATTCTTTGCCTATTCAAACGAATAGTCCCCCCTGGAATGAATACAATCAGAATACCTAAAATCGGACAAATTCTTGAAACTTCAGGGGGACACCCACTGCGACTCGACCCTTGTTGGATTTAGGCAAAAGTGACTCCAAAATGGGTACTGGGTGAATTACAACAACTAGCTAAGTGGGGCATAGATGCCCGCTCCCCCTCAGGGAGTCAAAATACCCACATGTCCTCGCTGGTAACAATGGTGACAGGGGGACTGGCTCAGTCCTGCACGGCACCAACAGCTGTGTAGCCCGTCGCAGCAGCTATCTCAGCCTATGCTCGCCTTTAAATATTAGGGTCAAATACAGCAACAACCAACGAGCTGTACACTCAAGTCACTCTGCCTTGGAAGCCACAGGAGTGCAAAGAATGCTGCAGCATTATTCCTAACAACAGCTATGGTAAGTATGGTGGCAGGGAGGGAGGGGGCTTACAAAACACCGCCCTATCAACAATTTTCTATAATTTTTTGGAACATTGCAAGGATCAATAAAATCGACAAGGGAAAATATATACAGGATTATTTAGACAAGGGTGATATACTATGTTTTCAGGAAACATGGGCCATGTCTAGCATCCCCTTGAAAGGGTACTATGAGTATCGTGTGGCAGCTACCAAACAGAACATCTTTGGCCGTCCAACTGGAGGTCTCTCTGTCTTTTTAAGGCATGCCTGTAAACTCATAGCCTCGAAATACAAACTAGAACACCAGAGTCTTGGGTCCTACTGATTAAAGGCCTGAATTGAAACTCTCAACCCCTTCGCCTCCTGCTAATAAACTGTTACATCAATCCTGCACAGACTAACAGGAACGACTTCATGGGTTCCTTGACAAGCACATTAGACAATCTATTAACCAAATATAATTCTCATGAAGTATTTATAGTGGGGGGTTTTCTTTTGAGGGATTTAGACAACATGGAAACTACACCCAGGTGCTGGGGTCGGACAGAAACCCTCCACACTCTTTTCAAAAATCACAAGCTAAGCTGCACCCACTCACTAAAGGAATCTTGTTTCCCATCCTGGTGCCTTGTAACTAACTTTCCGGAATGTTTTGACAATTGATTACATCCTCGTCAGTGAAATCATCGCAGCGAGGCTGAAAGACTTTGAAGTTGATGACAGGACCGAAAGCTATCACAGGCCCATGAGGGCTGTGAGACACTGGCTCACTATATGATGTAAGTAGACACCTTGCACTGATCCAGGCAACCCTTATGGTGATTTTAGTGGTCTTAGACAATCTTAAAAAGCTAAGTGGTAGCTGTGGAGAGCAGCCTTCAGGCTTAGTCCAGAAGGAGTGTAAAGCAGCTTGTTTTACCAGAACACAATCTTATAGGTATAGATTAAGTAAAAAAAGAACCACACAGTGTATTTATACTTCTTGGGGCTTTGATAACAGCGGCAACGTGATAAACTGGTCCCAGGCCTGAGGCGGAAGCCGGGCACTGGTGGTACTCTGCTGAACTTTTAATCAAAACTGTATTTTTAACCAAAATTGTACTTTTCGTCGGATGTCACTTTAAGAATGCTTGTAACCTAAGCACAACGTAGCGCTCAGCTGTTCACTTGGGCTGCACCGCGCCCTTCTTGCTAATTTACCTGCAGCCGCCATAGCCTCCGGCGTGCGCGCAGGCTCCGCCCCCTTTGCAGGCCACGCCCCCGCCTTCCAACATAAATGTGTGTGCAGAGGACGCGCAGCGGACGAGCGCAGCGGGAGCGCCGTTTGCGCGCCGAAGGCGCGCCTAAGGCAAGCCCGTCTGCGCCCGTCCGCGACAAGACCGCGACAGGCGCAGGACACTCTGCCCAACATACCTCTCGCATCTCCTATCACCCCAACGACCTCCGCCAGCTACAAGTCCCCAAGCACTGTCCTGCTACATTTGACCCAACGTCTATATTAGACCCAGTCAGTTGCAAATTCTGCCAATGGTCCACTGAACTCTACTCTGCTGCCCCTGCGGCCTACACTCCACTGGCCCCTTTACCTCTTTTTAAAGGTGGTCTGATCAACGCACGCTCTATGTGCAGGCATAACCAAGATTTACACGATCTGATCTTGGAGTCCGACTTCGACTGCCTCATGATTACCGAGACATGGCTAACAACAGACAGCAACCCTGATATTGCTGTTGCTCTCCCCCCGGGCTACTCCCTTTTCAGGGCTGACAGAGCCAAGGGCCGAGGCGGAGGTGTGGCAATCATCATTAAAGACTCCTTTCCTTGTCACACTTTCAGCCTAGAGCCTCTAAAAAAGACCGAAGGACTAGGTTTCTCTATTAAACTGAGTGAGCACACCTCATTCTCAGGTGGACTTATTTATCGCCCACCTGGGAACGCATCTGAGTTTCTTGACTCACTGTACGACTCTTTAGGCCTACTCTCACTTAGATACCCTTTCTTCACCCTCCTCGGCGACTTTAACCTCCATTTAGAATCGAAAACAGACACTCATACCATTAACTTCACACAAACTCTCGAGATGTTCAACTTTAGGCAACTCGTTTCCTCACCCTCCCATTCCCTTGGTCATACCCTCGATGGTGTCTGCACAAATTCCCCCCTTCTGATCACCCTACCCCCCTTACCTCAGATCTGGTCTGACCACTTCCTGATCCCATTTCACATTCCAAGAGAAAACTTATCCAGGCGCAACAAAACTGTTTCAAACCTTGACAATTACATTAATTGGAAAAAGATCCAGGACAACATCACCCTCAATCCTACAATGCAAACTCAAGCCCCCATCCTTTCCGGCAACGTCGAGACTGACGTTGATCTTTTTCACAACTGGATCACCCAAGAAATCAAATCCAGAATCCCGCCCTCGCGCCCCCGCACCTCCCGAGGCAAAACCAAAATCAATGCCCCCTGGTTCACTCCAGATCTTACAAATGCGCATCTGCTATGCAAAAAGGCAGAAAGAAAATGGCGGACGACCTATGAAGTCACTAACCGCACCTCCTACATCGCGATTAGGAAAAACTACCTTTCAAAAATCAAACTTGCTAAAAAAAAACTATTACGTTAATGCTATAAACAATGCAGGCCAAAAACAGAAGGCCCTGTTCACGATTGTCAAATCATTTACGCATCCTAAAGCACTCCAGCCTGAAATCCCCCCTTCCCAGAAGCTCTGTGATCAAATCTCCGACTATTTCGAGGAAAAAATTACCTCTATCCAAAGCACTTTCCCTCCCCCCACCATCTCTACAGCGCCCCCTTCATTGGCCCCCCCAGACTGCACGCTCAGTTGCTTTCCATCTATCACTCTGGAGCAGTCGAAAAAAGCGATCCTGGCCTGCAGATCTGGCGCCCCCTCAGACCCCTGCCCCCCCAAGATTCTTCACCAATTAATTGATGAGGTTAACCCTATCATTAACCACTTGATCAATTCCTCGCTCAGGTCAGGGACTGTACCCAGCCACTGGAAAAAGGGCATTGTTAAGCCCCTTATGAAGAAGGCCAACAAACCCCCGACGGAACTTACCAATCTCCGCCCTATTTCGTTGCTCCCGGCTTTGGGAAAAATTACGGAACACCTGGTACACTGCGAGCTAAAACGCTATCTGGATGATCACAACCTTCTTCACCCTCAACAATCAGGTTTCCGCTCGAAACACTCGACAGAAACTGCCCTCATCGAACTCTCGGACACCATAAAAACTCTACAAGACCAGAGAAAAAATTCCATTCTAATCCTACTCGACCTCACTGCGGCGTTTGACACCGTCTCCCACACCATCCTCATCGGTAGACTCAGGGACATTGGTATCTCCGACTCCGCCCTTTCCTGGATTACGTCTTTCCTGTCCGACCGTTCCCAATCCATCACTCTTGGTCCTTTCCACTCCAAAGACAAACTCGTCCTTTCAGGTGTCCCACAGGGATCCATCCTAAGCCCTCTCCTCTTTAATATATATCTCATTCCTCTCCTTAATCTGATAGAATCATTCGGCATACCTGTCACCTCGTATGCCGATGATACACAACTCATTGTACCCCTGGACAAGCTATCTACCAAAGCTGAACTCAACCTGAAACTCTGCTTGACCGAAGTATTCTCCTGGATGACAAATAACCACTTGAAATGTAATTCAAGTAAAACGGAGATCCTCCCGATCGGCACCAATAATACCTTCTGTCCAGCACTTTGGTGGCCTGACGACTCTGCTGCTCCCCCCCAGACAGTGTCGTCAGCTAGGAATCTCGGTGTAATCTTTGACTCCGAACTTTCCTTCGATCAGCATGCCAGAACCGTCGCTGGCAAATGCTTTGGAACTATTAGATCCTTGAGGAAATTTTTCGACCTTCTCCCCATCGATGCCAGAAAGACGGTGACAGTCGCACTCATAATCTCGCGACTGGACTACTGCAACGGCTTGCTCGCAGGAGCTAAGAAGAGCACCATCCTTAAACTGCAGAGCGTACTTCACACAGCCGCCCGTCTAGTCCTAGGTCTCCCCCGCAGGTCCTCTATTTCTGCAGCTCTCCGTTCGCTTCATTGGCTCCCCCTCCACAAAAGGATTCTTTTCAAAATCCTGATCCTGGCTTTTCGTGCATACAATAAAACAGGCCCCAAATACCTCACAAGACGTTTTCCCCACTATTTGCCCAGCCGTCACCTTCGTTCAAGCAATGACAATCTTATCATTCTTCCTAAATACAACCTGAAAACGAAAGGCGCAAAAACCCTCAGCTTCCTTGCTACCAAAGCTTGGAACAAACTACCCAAAACCCTCAGACATCAAACCCAGGAAAAACCCTTCAGAAAGCTCCTGAAAACATGGATTTTCAAACTCCCGGATGAACACTCTAAGGCTTCCATCTAATTTCCTCCTATCTAAACTCCTCCTGGACCAGCTTTCTCTCATTCACTAGCGCCAAGATGCTCCCTTCGGAGCGAACGTCGCGCTCTATAAATACCCCACAAATATCAAATATCAAATATCTTGGTGTTGCTGTTGAGGGCATTTACCATCATCTCTGCATTGCCCTGGTGGGACTCCAGTCCCAGGGTGCCTCTGCTCTTCTTTCTGTAGCCGCCGATGAGGGGGAGGGGCCATCAATGCGCATAAAGCACTGCCTCACCCCTGCAGCGCGGGACACCGATCACTTCGTGGGGCTTTGTTGGCGCTGCTGTTGGGGGCAAATACCATCATCTCGGCATTACCCTGGTGGGACTCCAGTCCCAGGGTGCTCATCCTCTCCTGCCGCATCAACCCTTGGCTAGGACTTTCTTCTGAAAATCACGGGTAAGACTTTGCTTGTTCATTTTTTCCTTATGATGCCTGTCTCGTGCTGAACTGTGCCCAGTCACCTACTACTAACTGGTTCCATCGCAGCGGAGCCCAAGGTGGTTTACGGGGAGGAGTTTCTGCAGTGGGAAGAATGAGAGTGCCCCCTAAACATTCCAAGGGAAGAATTTTGCCTATTACACCCCACTGTTGTGAACTGGGGTCCTCTTGAGACACTTCTCACAATCTCTACTGACTGCTACACGGCTAGTTTGTATTTACTTAACTCTATTTAGTATGGATCTTAAGGGGCGGGGATTCTGCTTCCTGCTTTGCCCGTTAATTCTACTCTCTGCATATCCTATGGCTTGTTGATTATATTAATCTCAGGTGCTTGTTCTGTGGTTCCTAGCTGGGAGGTTATATTGTGGGTCCGCTAAGGTTCAACAATAGGGAAACGCACCTGCTCTGTTAAACAACTTCGATCCCAGGTACCCCCCTCATCCTCATTGCCCCAACCTCAATCAATAAAATGTTACAGAGGGCCAAAGGTGCGGTAACATCAGAAATAGAACTCACCCAAAGGTGGCTGTCACTAATCCCAGATCTTTGTCACCCGCTGTTAGTTCTATCTACCTCTAAAACTGCTATCGCAGCTTCTACACCTAGGGCAACCGTGCCTCCTCCCTCCCCACGACAAGAAGCTGCACCAAAAGTTGTAACCTAAGAGGGGGGTGCTGCTATTATTCTACCTGAGAATGGGAAGCGCAAGCAAGAAAGTGTGTGTGTGTGTGTGGGGGGGGGGGGGAGCCAAAAGTAAGAAAGTTAAAGGGGGGCCTACAATCAGCGTGGAGCCTTTGGACAACCCTGATGCAACTGTAGATTGCACCATTAACATTCGAACAGATATGGTTTATCCATCTTGGATGCAGAACCGTTTAGTGGACTTACTGACCCAACTTAGAGCTATTCTGAAGAAAGAAGTTGCCCCCCGCTCTGATCCTATACACAGTTTGGTAACATTGGGGTATATTAGGCAAGCACACATATGCACCAACACCACACAAACCTCATTGAGGGGCATTGATTTTAGCTGCCAGGTACACAGCTCAAGCTTGACATCTTCAGACAGGTCTGGTATGGTAAGGAATCAAGATTCCACCAGTCTCGGGGGTCCTACTCTGGCCAATGATCACACTCTTTTGAGAGGCAAAACCACCCTGACGCCCGCGCAAAGTTTAGGTGTGCAGCAGGAACAAGATCATATTACCGAAACGGCATCCAGGAATTTAATTGCAAGGTTGGGTATGACAACGCAATGCACAACACGCGGGGCATGACCAAAAATAATAGTATTCCAACAGGACCTAGGGAGAGTAGAGAGGGCTGGTGGGGTATAGAGCTGAGTGGGTAGGACAGAAGTAATGATCCAGCCTACTATAAATTTACCCCCAGACTCATCTCCATACGTGATCATATTGACAGGAGTACCAGAACTTTAAAACAGCCAGAGCGAGACACATCTGGACCTCAGTTATAAAAGCCTGTTTGATTGGGCAGGGGAAATGTAATGGTCTACAGAGTGGGCTGGGTGGGAAACAGTCAAAAAACAATACAAGGGGACTCTGTGGTCAACATCCTTAAGAATCCTGAGACCGTATGTCGGCTAATAAGTCAGAAACGCAGTCTCAAAGAGCCCCATACTGGGGTTACGGCCTTTCCACTGGACTACTTTTATTCCCACTGCTATATACCTGATAGGGTCAATACCCCCCTAGATCCCAATAGGTGGCCACTGGAACATCAAAATGTTGGCAACCGGTATCCATCTCCAGACCCTTGTTCTATAACATACCTGTAACCAAACAGATTTGGCGTTCTGGAAGAAGTGGATTGACAAGCACTGATAAGGGGAACAGGCTAGGGAACTATAGCCTTGAGGTCTCCTGGAGAACTAGAGGAGCATGATAGCGGTCAACCAAGTCAGTCCACCACCCCCGGGGTAGGGACGGATTCAAAGGATCTGGATATACTAACACAACAGGTGACCTGAGGTGTAATAGGGTTACGGACAGAGTTCTTGGATAACTAGCTGCTCCAATCCCTGTACCACCAAACATCAGCAACACAAGGACAGAAGAACCTATTAGAATACTTGGTAACCTCCCTTCGGCCCCAAATAAGGGGTACTCAAACCCCTGATACCTATATGTTTGATGTTACAGCTGACAAGCTCAATCCAGTTAGTAAGCGGAGGGTCCTATCATGGAACTTTGCTGGTCTAAAAAGCAAACTGTCTTGCCCTGATTAGGGGCTTTTTGGGGACCAATATGATATCTGCATGTTCTAGGAAACATGACCTTGGGAAGACTCTGCAAGGGTGGGGTTTGCGTCACTTAGCATTCCTGCCACTTCGAGGGGTAGGGGTAGACCATCCGGGGGCCTATGTATTTGGGTTGGCTCACACCTGAGCTGTAGAATTAACCAGCTGAAACCTTTTCTATTGACATTCAATGTGTAACACTCAGTTTTTCCACCAAGCTGAAATTGGCTTTCATTAACATCTATTCCAGGCCTGTAAGTCTGAGTAAGTAATCCCAGAGTCTTGAACAGCTGAATTTTTTTATTCCGACTGTCCCCCCAAATATGTGGTTGATTGTGGGGGGCGACTTTAATTGCCAATTTGAGCATCTTCCTGAGATCATTGACACAATCTCTAGTGAGGAGGATTCATGATGGTTAATCCCTGATCCACAAATCCCCCCAATTAAGGCTTGGTCCCCACTGGCACTCCAGATCAATGCTATCATACTAACCCACTCCCTGAGAGCGTACAATGGGTGTACATTATCGGACACACCGGAGAACCTAAAATTCAACACACTAGGCCGAGCCTTTCTCCTGGATTATATTCTAGTGTAAACCAGGTTATGGCAAAGGTTTCTTGACTTCACTGTCTTTCCACTGCACAACAGCGATCCCAATGCTTTGTGAATGGAATTGAAGATGCCTGACATTGGAACTGCCATGGTCAGCAGTACCCCCCCAGGTAATAGGCTAATACTCTCCAACAATAAGAGAAGAATAAAGTGGGGGGCAATCCAGCAGTCACCCAAAAAGCTGACTGTATTATATACAACAATTGTTCCAGTCCTACTAGAATTTGGAAAAGCTGCCACAGTGGGGGGTAACTCACTATCCATTAACAGAGTTGCTGTTAGAATTGGGGGGTCTCTGGTTGGCGCAAGTTTTCACTTGTGACAAGCAGGGACCCTCTCCTATAAGTCAGGGCGAAGGATGACCCCTTAGAATTACCCTTGCTCACCCTCTAGGTGCATGGCGTGAGCAGCCAAGGCTATTCTTCAGGCGTTATGGAGTTAAGCATTTGTAGTAACACACACAGTAACATATGCCAATCCCCCCCACAAATGGACACCAGGCAGGTATTGTAAACAAAATACGTTCCTTTATGTAAAATTATATATATCAGATCAGACTTATCACAAGACCATCAATAACGCTGTTCTTTAGCCACCAGGTTGTAAATAGTCGAATTGTTCTCTTTCTCGTAGTTCAAAATGTCTTTCTTCTTCAGTTCAATTCAATTCACTTAAACAGTTCTCAGTTCCAGTTATGCAATAATGGGGCCACTTGCCCTGTTCCTGGAAGGTATGGCGCTCCCAAGCGCCTCTGTGGGCTTCGCAGCAATCCTCTGTGCTCCACACGGAAGAAAAGCCCGGGCCCTACCAATGCTCACGCATCTCGCGGTAGGCTTTGAATGGAGACAAGAGAGGGCCTCGAAAAACCCTGGGCCTTTTCCGGAGGTGGGGGCTGAGCTGCGGAGCAGCAAGCAGGCGATGAGAGGAGCCTGGAGGAGCCCCGGGCCTTTTCCAGAGGTGGGGGCTCCTGGCTGCACTGAGGAGCAGGGAGGGATGAGAGGAGCCTCTTGGGCCAAGGCACAGGGAAGGCTGATGGGGAAACAAAATGTTGCGGGCCCATAGCCCGGTTTGAATTCCTTACTTAGGGGGGACGAGTTGTACACTCGTCTCTGGCAGTGTCTCCGGGTCTCTGTCTGCAGCAGGTGGGTGCACACAGGGGGGCGCGGCCTACGACCCCGATACAGATGGTACTGGGGTCTCCCAACAGGGGGGCGGCGCGACCTGCAAACTCCTCAGGTTGGCGAGCGGGGACAGCAGGGCACGGTCCTTTGTGTGGCTGCAGTCTCGCCAGTCTCGCCGGCCTTGAGGAAATTCCGGCGGGAGGGGCGAGAGCACTTCAGCGCGCTCCAGTGGCAGGCAGGGGCAGAGGAGCAGGCAGCCTGACCCGGGGGCAGAGAGCGACTCCAAGGAGCGAGGCTCTCACTGGGAAAGGGCAGGCGAGCTCCCGAGTGCCACAGCCCTAGGAGGGGGCGATGAGGGGTGCAGTCTAACTCCGGCAGGAGGCACACACGGCGGGCAGATAGAGACAAGCGAAGGCACCATGAACCCACTAGTCCTGGGGTTCAGATCAGGGGGCAAGCTCAATCAAGCCCTTGGAGAATGTTTCAAAGCACAAGTCTGCAAAGTCTTTTCAAAAGTCTTCTCCTCTCCTTTCTCAGCAAAGCAAGCAGCAGGCCAGTCCTTCCAGCATCTTCTTCTCCTTCTAGTCGGGCAGAGGTTCTTTGTGGGAAACAGGATTCTGATTTCTTAGGAGCAGGGCTCCTACTTTTATACTGCATTTCTTTTGTTCTTACAGGCCAGGGGGGCCTTTGCATAACTTCATTCAGTCTCTGAGTACTTTGTTGGTGTGTTCTGGCTTCTTCTTTCAGTGTGAAGGGCAGGCACATCAGACGCTCCACAGGAGGTGGAGCCAGCATTGTGTGTACAGGGGCAGCCAGGAGTACCTTGATGACAGTGCTTCATCCTTCCTGGGCCAGGTGACGGCTGAGTCATCAGTCGCTCCCCAGGGGGCGGAGCCAGCATTGTGGTGGCAGAGCACAGCCTGATTGAGAGTCCAGGGCCACTCCTACCTCCCACTAAGGTGTAATCCTTGCATTCACCACCTGTCATCCCCCAGCCCTGTCACTCACACATCCCAGACAGTCAGATACACATACTAGCAGAGGCGGGCTGAAATGATTTAGGCAAGCAAAGGCTAACTTTCTAAAAGTAGCATTTGCAAACACAGGATATTAAAATAAACTTTACTAAAAGATGTATTTTATTATTCTGAGTTCAGGCATACTAAACATGACTCTCTACCATGTTCCCTGAGCCTGCTGGGATTATAGCGTGTAATAATTCCAGCAGCTCATCTGGCCTAAAGGGAGCAGGTATCCTTACAATAGTGAAAAACGAAATTGGCTGTAATTCACTATTAGGACATGCCACACACATCAGGGCTTGTCCTGCCTTACACTTACAATGCACCCTGCCCTAGGGCCTACCATAGGGGTAACTAATATGAAGTTAAGGGAAGGTTTGGAGGCTGGCAAGTGTGTGCACTTGCCCAGCCAGCATGACAGTACCAGACTGCACACAGGTTCTGCAATGGCAGACCCTAGACACATTTTAAGTCTGCTTCTGTGGGTGGCGCAATCAGCGCTGCAGGCCCACCAGCAGCATTGGCATTCACAAGCCCTGGCACTCCTGGTGCACTTTACTGGGGACTGACAGTAAATCCAATGAACCAATCAGGACATCAATCACAGTTACACTTTACATTGGGAGAGCATATGCACTTTAGCACTGGTCAGCAGTGGTAAAGTGACCAGAGTCATTAAACCAACAAAAACAGGTCAGAGAGAGTATTGGAGGAAGGCAACAAGTTTAGGGATGACCCTGCCAAGAGGGCCAGGTCCAACACAACCCCCTTCCAGCCAAAACGCAGGGTAGACCAATCACCACTGTGATGGGCTTCCCTGCTTTGGGCGATAGAACCTGGACCTGGCCCGCAACAGCAGGGGCACATTCCAGTTCTACGCCAATCTGAACCTATTTCAAATCCTCTGTCCATACTCTCAGGGTCCACCCAACTAATCCATGGGGCACCCTTTTCTTCCTCTGTGGACACCACCTGTGCAGCCTCTAACCTTAACTTGCTCACAGGTGTGTCCCAACAGGCAGACATCAACTCACAGTGGCCACTGACAGTAGTCAGGGTGGAGACCCAGGCCTCCTGCATCTCAGGGCTCCCAAACCTCTGTGGCCTCAGAGAGCGGGGGGCAGTAGCCCCAGGTGCTTGGCACCTTTTGTCCATTCTCTCTTCTGTCAGTCCAGGTATGATATCATGGCGCTGACCCACCAGCCCCATGCCTGTACATGGTGACTGGACCAAAGACTGGGGTGGGCTCTCCCACACCCGGTCCTCCTCCTAGGGGCTCTGTACTCTCCCACCTGGAGTGGTACCCCCTTCCAGAATTGTCACGGCACCTGTGGCAGGTGACCTGCACAATTCGCCCACCAGTTCAGGGGTGCTATCCTGCAACTGGGGCACCAGGTCAGGGGGGACACCCTGCACCTGGCCCTCTATCCTAGGGTCTAAACCCTCAACCTGCACCGGGGTCAGAGGCAAGGACTCCCTCCCTCTGCACCCCCTTCCAGAGTACTGCCCACTCCCCACTGGAGTGGTACCCCTAGAAGTGACATGGGTCAGGACACTGATTACAGTAGTCCCACCCTCCAGGTCAGACAACACCTGAACCTGGCTCTCCAACTCAGGGACCCAACCCTGCAGTTGAACACTTGCCTGGCACACCAGGACTTCCCGGGGAGCACACATGCCCCCCCTGAGGGTGGCACATAGCTCATGTGCCGTGCGACAGTCTGCCTGGTGCAGATCTCCCAGCCTCTGTCCCTCTGACAGTGCGGGAAGATCCCCCAGGACAGAAGTGGTGTCCCCATGGTCATTCACTGGGGACGCAGCCCTGCTGGCTGGCCCCTGACCCACTGGTTCTTCCACTGGGGACTTTCCCCCTCTCGCCCCTCCATCTGGACCTCTGCACCCTCCCAACTGGAGCAGTACTGCCAGATACCAGAACTACTGGACCTCTGTTTACAGAGCCTCCACGTTCTCTAGCCACTGGGGGATCCCCCTCAGAGGGTGACTCCTCCGGACAGCCTAGGCTCCCCACCTGGTGTTCCCTTAAAGAACCATCCAGGCTCTGAGACTGAGGTTGGGCACTACCGGGCCAAAACCCATTCTCACTCCTTCCCCTTAAGGACAGGACGTGAGGCCCTACACCCCTCTCACTACTACAGGACCTAGCTGGGCTACTCTGCACCACTTCCACCACTCTGGGCTGGAAGTTACCTGAGACACTCCCCACAGGATCACACCCCAATGCCTCTCCAGACCCTCTGGAATCCACCACAAGGTCTGCCTCCAATGTGAGCTCCCTGGGGTCAGAGAACTCACTCTCAAACAGGTGTTGGCATAGCTCTGGAAAACTGGGACTTAAAGTATGCTCTCCAACAATTGGATTACACAGCCCCCTAGCAGGGTTAACCAAACTATGCTTCACCTCACCATCCAGCTCCTCACACACATACTCCACACCATTCTCCTGAGACTGGCCAGACAGTAGCGGACTGTCTCTGTCACACAACCCACACTCTTCTGGGCGGTCCTTACACTCACCGCCAGGACCTCAACCATGGGGGAATCCCTCCCACCACTAGGACCATGAACTCCTACACCAGCCACCCTATTCCCTTCAGGGACGCTGCGCACTACTGGAGCTACCTCATGCCCTTGAACCTCCTGGTGTAAGTTAACTCCCTCCAAGTCAGGTGCCATATCTCAAGGTACGCGCACTATGCTGTCAGCACTAGATACCTGAATGTTGCTGCCACCATCTGAGCTGGACTCCACCTCCAACTCAGCAAAGCTCAATCTCTGAGCTACACATATTTCTTGTTGCTGGGCTGAAGCCCTCCTGGCTTCAAGCTCCAAATCAAGTTCTCTCATCCTCAAGTAGTGAGCTCTTTGGTGTTTTTGCGCTTCCATTGCCAATTTCTGCTTCTCCATTTCCAATTGTCCTTTTAATCTCGCCATCTCCATTTCATGTGCCCTGGTTGCTGCCCTGTCTGCCAACTCCTCTGGCGACAGGCATCTGGTTGCTGCCTTTTCCATCCTCACTGAACCAGGCATGACGTTTCACCAGCACATGGAGATCTCCCAGCAAAATTAAACAAAATGGAAATCTGTGGCTGCGTTATAGGTCTGCTCTCACTATGTGGTGATCAGCAATTCACTGTATGTCAACTACAAATGCAAATTCGCAAATCCTCACCGCTGCGTCCAATGTTAGAATTGGGGGTCTCTGGTTGGCACAAGTTTTTACTTGTGACAAGCAGGGATCCTCTCCTCTAAGTCAGGGCGAAGGATGACCCCTTAGAATTACCCTTGCTCACCCTCTAGGTGCGTGGTGTGAGCAGCCAAGGCTATTCTTCAGGCGTTATGGAGTTAAGCATTTGTAATAACACACACAGTAACATATGCCAATCCCCCCCACAAATGGACACCAGGCAGGTATTGTAAAAAAAATATGTTCCTTTATGTAAAATTATATATATCAGATCAGACTTATCACAAGACCATCAATAACGCTGTTCTTTAGCCACCAGGTTGTAAATAGGCAAATTGTTCTCTTTCTCGTAGTTCAAAATGTCTTTCTTCTTCTGTTCAATTCACTTAAACAGTTCTCAGTTCCAGTTATGCAATAATGGGGCCTCTTGCCCTGTTCCTGGAAGGTATGGCGCTCCCAAGTGCCTCTGTGGGCTTCGCAGCACTCCTCTGTGCTCCACACGGAAGAAAAGCCCGGGCCCTACCAATGCTCACGCATCTCGCGGTAGGCTTTGAATGGAGACAAGAGAGGGCCTCGAAAAACCCTGGGCCTTTTCCGGAGGTGGGGGCTGAGCTGCGGAGCAGCAAGCAGGCGATGAGAGGAGCCTGGAGGAGCCCCGGGCCTTTTCCAGAGGTGGGGGCTCCTGGCTGCACTGAGGAGCAGGGAGGGATGAGAGAAGCCTCTTGGGCCAAGGCACAGGGAAGGCTGACGGGGAAATAAAACGTTGCGGGCCCCGAGCCCGGTTTGAAATCCTTACTTGGGGGGGACGAGTTGTACACTTGTCTCTGGCAGTGTCTCCGGGTCTCTGTCTGCAGCAGGTGGGTGCACACAGGGGGGCGAGGCCCACGACCCCGGTACAGATGGTACTGGGGTCTCCCAACAGGGGGGCGGCGCGACCTGCAAACTCCTCGGGTTGGCGAGCGGGGACAGCAGGGCACGGTCCTTCGTGTGGCTGCAGTCTCGCCAGTCTCGCCGGCCTTGAGGAAATTCCGGCGGGAGGGGCGAGAGCACGTCAGCGCACTCCAGTGGCAGGCAGGGGCAGAGGAGCAGGCAGCCTGACCCGGGGGCAGAGAGCGACTCCAAGGAGCGAGGCTCTCACGGGTAAAACACAATATGGTTTGTTTTAGCCGTTTTAAAGTTGGTCATCACAGGTTCGCTTCATGCCCCTCTATATATAGTATATGGCTGTTTCACTAACAACCCAGGAGAATGGACTCCGTAGGCTGCAGAGGTATCCTGCTCTTGCAAGGGCACACTCTCACTACGAACCAAGCACCCTGCCCTCAGGCATTTATGTGATTCAATGAAGTAATTGAATGATGTAGTTTCTATGTTTGAATGTATTGATACTTCATAAACTTTGGTACTCATTGATTGAAATTGGGTACCTGTTCAATATTGTGCAAAAATAACGAATAAAAGTATAAGCACACCTTGGATGTAATGAACTTTTTGTTCCATACCTAACTAAATGCTTGTATAACATTTGATGTTACAGTGAATCAATAGACTCTGACCATTGTTACTGTACCTACCTTCAGGATTGTTATGGCTTGCTATAGAGGTGACTTATAGGTTTGAAGTGTAGTGACTTTAAGATATAGTAAACCTACATCTTTAGTAAGTAGTGCATGCCCCAACGTACACAGGCTGCATTGGCAGGCCTGTAGTTCTGTTTTGAATGGTGTCTCATGGGTGGCATAATACAAGGTCCAGTCCATGGGAGACCTCTGTGGTACCTACTCCCTGGGTACATGGGTACCAAATACTAGGGACTGACAAGGGTACCCCAATATCCAATCCGGGGTGTACCTAAGTACATAACACAAGATTTTAAGGAGAAAGCAGATATACTGGGGTCCTAATTAGCAGAATCCCAGTCAGACTGGTTGAAAAACAGCATTACATCAGTAAAAGTTGGGGTAACCATAAAAAGCAGATCCTTTATTCCTACAAGTACCAAAAACTCATTTTTAAAAGTTCTCTTGCTGTTTTTTTAGTAGTAGTGATCATTGCTATAGCTATAAAAAAATATTAAACTCACTGTATCTTCTCATAAAATACGCACAGTTGAAATGCAAATGTTCTTTCTAAAGATATTTCTTTTTCAAGTATGTGCATTTGGCACATCAAAGAAGACCAGTTCAGTGTAATCAATTAATCATGAACTTATGCATTTTTAGGGCTCATATGTGGATTTATCTAAGAATCTTCTGGGTCCAGCTGCTGCTCTTGCTTCTGAATTAAAGAATCTGAAGGAAATTGTACACCAGGAGTCTGAGAATGTGACTAACTGGACTAATATCACAATGGAATCAAGCAATTCTTCAAAAGGTTAGTTTTGCATAGTGGTATAACTTCTAAGGTATAGGTATTGCATGCTATATTTTTTTCAATAATTATTTTATTTTTATATTTCTTTTTTGTACGTACTACCTATGAGAACAGATTTGTTTTTAATTTCTGATACACATCACACTTTTCAGTTCCCTTCTGGACTTCCAGTTTTATACTGGAACACTTGTTTGTCAGATTTTGCCTTTTGATGTGATATCACTCTTCCTCATACCCTACATGAGCTCAAAATTGTATTTAATCTTTGATAAATTTCTACACCCATCATGCTTCTGAGCTCAGCTAGCGTTAAAGTTTTGTATGAAATTCATCCAAGGTTACAAATGTAACACACATAGAAAGTCTGTAGTTTAACGGTTAAATAATATATGCCCTGTTGTCTATCACTTTTCATAATCAATAAATAGCAATGCCAGTCTGTTAACACTTGTAGTAATTATGCATAATCCTCCATATTGATAAACATTCATGCTACCACAATTTTAGGACTAAACAAAGTGTGGCTATAGCCTATTGAAGATCTAACATATAGTGATTTGTCTGATCAGTTTATAAAGGTCCAGTAGGCTACCTCTTAAAGTTCATTGAATTGTTCAAATATTCTAAAGTTACAAACATTTTAGGATAATAAAACACGCACCTCTTTGCTAGATGGAGGAATCTTCCCTTGACAATCTATGGGAAGGTTAATTAGGTGAAGATGGTTATCCTCCACAAGCTGACCTACCTGTTTAATGCACTTCCCTTGGTTTTCCCAAGTAAGAGTATTTGTAAGATTCAAACTAAGATTGGGAGCTTTACCTGGGAGACAAGGGAGCAAGGCTGTCCTGGAATAAACTGAGGCGTAGGTTCATCAAAGGGATGTTGACTGTCCCGGATATTTGTTGATATTCGGTCACATTTCAATTTAAATGCGTACAATGCTACTTTCAAAACAGGAGGAGACATCCTGGGGAAGGCTGTTGGGCGAAATGGCTATGTTTGAGGGTGGAGGTGGCGGAGAAGGCTTTCTATATGAGCTCAGGGCCCGAGGTTTTTTAAACGAGTATGCATGAAGGTCCTTAAGGAGGCTTTGGAAGCTTGGTATAAAGTAAGATGCGGATGGGGAATCGGGGATTACTCAGATTTTGCACCTATATGGGATTACCCTGGCACACCGCTGTGCCTTAAGGATAGTTTGGCTATACCAATTAAGAGAGCGGGTATTACCATTTGGTCTGATCCATGAGTGGGAGCTATTAAGGGCTATGATTGGAGCCAGTTTTTCCAGGTTTATGTATTTGCAACTTGTATACCGGTTTAAGTTAGTTTTTTACATTTTTTTATATTTCTTTATTGGTTTATCAATAGTACATACTGCGTTCATATACAATTGCATGTCACATAACAGCAGTTTATTCAGTGAACATTCTAATAATGAGTGCAGGAGTCATTTCAACATTTACTATCCTCTGGATATGCTTTCCAGGGAGGTGTCGTGAAGTTCAACCTTTAACAAAAAAAAATCCCCAACGCCTCCCCCCTACCGAGTCTAACCAGTTCAAGGTCCGTTGTTTAAAGTAAGTAGGGGCGTAAAATCCGGATTTTTGGCAAATTCGCGTTCCGCAAATCGTTCGAATTTGCCCCAAAATCCGCAATTCGCAAGCTGGTGGATTTTTTTGCTAGGTCGCGCTTGAAAAATACAATATCGCGTGAGCTGCGTTGACTTACCGTGATTCTGAGTCCACGAGTTGTTTTTTGCGTGTGCTGCGCCATTTTGGATCTTGCTGCGTGATCGTGCGAGAGTTTTTCGACCGTGTGTACGTCATCGCGGTCCGCGATTTTGCACAGCGAGAGCTTCACAACGCGAGTACGTCATAAGGGCCCGCGATAACGTATCGCGGGAGTAAGCAATTGCGAACACGTAGATGGGTCGCGCAGCTGATTTCCGGCAGGGAGATTTGAACAGCTCGCTTTCCCAAACTTTCAAAAATTGCAATTCTGCACAAGAAATCCACCGCAGGGAGCATAAACCTTCTGAAAATGATGGTTTTTATCAGAATAACTCCTCAGATTGACATTTGGCTGCACTTTTTTGTGCAAGGAGTCCATTTTGGGGGGGTGGGAGGAAGGAAGTGTCCCAGAGTCTCCAACTTCCTGTTCCTGTCCAGCAGGCTCCTCCCAGTGCTTTGTCAATGTCCTGGTAACTTTTCATTTGGATCTGGAGCTGGAAGGATTACTCTCTGTGGCTGCTGCTGGATATTTATATTTGAGGACTTTTTGGACTTTGGAATTGGATCACTTTTGGATTTGAGATTTTACAAGTAAGTTGGTGTTGTTTGTTTGGGCCATTGCAGTTGCTGCAACTACAATTTTAAAACTTTTTCACAAGTTTAAAAAAAATATATAGTGGGTAGCCACAGTATCCAGTAGGCCCAGGGTTAGTCATGTGTGCATGACACAACTGTTTCTGTGAGTTTTGTTAAACTTAAATTTCATTTATGTAATTGAATTTTAGCTCACTATATGTGTATTTTTTATTTTTTATTTTGGGGTGCCTGTAAAGCCACACTAGCCAGTAGGACCATGGGTACTCAGTGGTGCATGCCCAAGTCTTTCTGTGGGGTGTCTTGAATTTAAACATCATTGAGGGCATGGATGGCAATGGATTGTGGTGATTTTAGTGTGCTTTTTTACTTTTTGGGGTGTTGTTGGGGCCTGGCCATGTGGGTGGGGGCCATTTTGAGGCCTGGTCCAGGCAGGGCCGGGCCATGTGGCTGGGGGTCAAGGGGCCATTTTGAAGCCAGGTAGTGTGCTCAGGCCTGCGCCCAGTTTGAATTGCTTTCATCCATTAGGCCCCGGGGTACTCAGTGGTGCATGGACCAAGTCTTTTTGTGGGGTGTCTTGAATTCAAACATCATTGAGGGCATGGATGGCATTGGATTGTGGTGATTTTTGTGTGTTTTTTTTACTTTTTGGGGTGTTGTTGGGGCCTGGCCATGTGGGTGGGGGCCATTTTGAGGCCAGGTCCAGGAAGGGACTGGCCATGTGGCCGGGGTTCAATAGGCCATTTTGAAGCCAGGCAGTGTGCTCAGGCCTGCACCCAGTTTGACTTGCTTTCATCCATTAGGCCCAGGGGTACTTATTGGTGCATGGACCACGTCTTCCTGTGGGGTGTCTTGAATTTAAACATCATTGAGGGCATGGATGGCATTGGATTGTGGTGATTTTTGTTTAATTTTCGCCTTCTTGGGGTGTTGTTGTGGCCTGCCCATGTGGGTGGGGGCCAATTTGAGGCCTGGCCCAGGCAGGGCCTGGCCATGTGGCTGGGGGTCAAGAGGCCATTTTGAAGCCAGGCAGTGTGCTCAGGCCTGCACCTAGTTTGACTTGCTTTCATCGATTAGGCCCAGGGGTACTCAGTGGTGCATGGACCAAGTCTTTCTGTGGTGTGTCTTGAATTTAAACATAATTGAGGGCATGGATGGCATTGGAATGTGGTGATTTTTGTGTGTTTTTACTTTTTGGGACGTTGTTGGTGCCTGGCCATGTGGGTGGGGGCCATTTTGAGGCCTGGTCTAGGCAGGGCCTGGCCATGTGGCTGGGGGTCAAGGGGCCATTTTGAAGCCAGGTATTGTGCTCAGGCCTGCACCCAGTTTGAATTGCTTTCATCCATTAGGCCCAGGGGCACTCTGTGGTGCATGGACCAAGTCTTTTTGTGGGGTGTCTTGAATTTAAACATCATTGAGGGCATGGATGGCATTGGATTGTGGTGATTTGTGTGTGTTTTTCGCCTTCTTGGGGTGTTGTTGGGGCCTGGCCATGTGGGTGGGCGCCATTTTGATGCCTGGCCCAGGCAGGGCCTGGCCATGTGGCGTGGGGTCAAGAGGCCATTTTGAAGCCAGGCAGTGTGCTCAGGCCTGCACCCAGTTTGACTTGCTTTCATCGATTAGGCCCAGGGGTTCTCAGTGGTGCATGGACTAAGTCTTTCTGTGGTGTGTCTTGAATTTAAACATAATTGAGGGCATGGATGGCAGTGGATTGTGGTGATTTTTGTGTGTTTTTTTACTTTTTGGGGTGTTGATGGGGCCTGGCCATGTGGGTGGGGGCCATTTTGAGGCCTGGTCTAGGCAGGGCCTGGCCATGTGGCTGGGGGTCAAGGGGTCATTTTGAAGCCAGGTAGTGTGCTCAGGCCTGCACCCAGTTTGAATTGCTTTCATCCATTAGGCCCAGGGGTACTCAGTGGTGCATGGACCAAGTCTTTTTGTGGGGTGTCTTGAATTTAAACATCATTGAGGGCATGGATGGTATTGGATTGTGCTGATTTTTGTGTGTTTTTTTTTACTTTTTGGGGTGTTGTTGGGGCCTGGCCATGTGGGTGGGGGCCATTTTGAGGCCTGGTCCAGGAAGGGCCTGGCCATGTGGCTGGGGGTCAATGAGCCATTTTGAAGCCAGGCAGTGTGCTCAGGCCTGCACCCAGTTTGACTTGCTTTCATCCATTAGGCCCAGGGGTACCTAGTGGTGCATGGACCACGTCTTTCTGTGGGGTGTCCTGAATTTAAACATCATTGAGGGCATGGATGGCATTGGATTGTGGTGATTTGTGTGTGCTTTTCGCCTTCTTGGGGTGTTGTTGAGGCCTGGCCATGTGGGTGGGGGCCATTTTGAGGCCTGGCCCAGACAGGGCCTGGCCATGTGGCTGGGGGTCAATGAGCCATTTTGAAGCCAGGCAGTGTGCTCAGGCCTGCACCCAGTTTGACTTGCTTTCATCGATTAGGCCCAGGGGTACTCAGTGGTGCTTGGACCAAGTCTTTCTGTGGGGTGTCTTGAATTTAAACATAATTGAGGGCATGGATGGCATTGGATTGTGGTGATTGTTGTGTGTTTTTTGACTTTTTGGGGTGTAGTTGGGGCCTGGCCATGTGGATGGGGGCCATTTTGAGGCCTGGTCCAGGCAGAGCCTGGCCATGTGGCTGGGGGTCAAGGGGTCATTTTGAAGCCAGGCAGTGTGCTCAGGCCTGCACCCAGTTTGACTTGCTTTCATCCATTATGCCCAGGGGTACTCAGTAGTGCATGGACCAAGTCTTTCTGTGGGGTGTCTTGAATTTAAACATCATTGAGTGCATGGATGGCATTGGATTGTGGTGATTTGTGTGTGTTGTTTTTTACTTCTTGGGGTGTTGTTGGGGCCTGGCCATGTGGGTGGGGGCCATTTTGATGCCTGGTCCAGGCAGGGCCTGCCCATGTGGCTGTGGGTCAAGCGGCCATTTTGAAGACAGGCATTTTGCTCAGGCCTGCACCCAGTTTGCCTTACTTTCATCCATTAAGCCCAGGGGTAGTCAGTGGTGCATTCACCAACTCTCTCTGTGTGGTGTCTTGAATTTAAACATCATTGAGGGCATGGATGGCATTGGATTGTGGTGATTGTTGTGTGTTTTTCGACTTCTTGGGGTGTTGTTGGGGCCTGGCCATGTGGGTGGGGGCCATTTTGAGGCCTGGTCCAGGCAAGGCCTGGCCATGTGGCTGGGGATCAAGGGGCCATTTTGAAGACAGGCACTGTGCTCAGGCTTGCACCCAGTTTGCCTTGCTTACATCCATTAGGCCCAGGAGTAGTCAGTGGTGCATGGACCGAGTCTTTCTGTGGGGTGTCTTGAATTTAAACATCATTAAGGGCATGGATGGCATTGGATTGTGGTGATTTCTGTGTGTTTTTTGACTTCTTGGGGTGTTGTTGGGTCCTGGCCATGTGGGTGGGGGCCATTTTCAGGCCTGGTCCAGGCAGGGCCTGGCCATGTGGCTGGGGGTCAAAGGGCCATTTTGAAGCCAGGTAGTGTGCTCAGGCCTGCACCCAGTTTGAATTGCTTTCATCCATTAGGCCCAGGGGTACTCAGTGGTGCATGGACCAAGTCTTTTTGTGGGGTGTCTTGAATTTAAACATCATTGAGGTCATGGATGGCATTGGATTGTGGTGATTTTTGTGTGTTTTTCGCCTTCTTGGGGTGTTGTTGGGGCCTGGCCATGTGGGTGGGGGCCATTTTGATGACTGGTCCAGGAAGGGCCTGGCCATGTGGCCGGAGGTCAATGGGCCATTTTGAAGCCAGGCAGTGTGCTCAGGCCTGCACCCAATTTGACTTGCTTTCATCCATTAGGCCCAGGGGTACTCAGTGGTGCATGGACCACGTCTTTCTGTGGGATGTCTTGAATTTAAACATCATTGAGGGCATGGATGGCATTGGATTGTGGTGATTTTTGTGTGTTTTTCGCCTTCTTGGGGTGTTGTTGGGGCCTGGCCATGTGGGTGGGGGCCATTTTGAGGCCTGGTCCAGGCAGGGCCTGGCCATGTGGCTGGGGGTCAAGGGGTCATTTGAAGCCAGGCAGTGTTGTCAGGCCTGCACCCAGTTTCACTTGCTTTCATCCATTAGTCCCAGGGGTACTCAGTAGTGCATGGACCAAGTCTTTCTGTGGGGTGTCTTGAATTTAAACATCATTGAGGGCATGGATGGCATTGGATTGTGGTGATTTGTGTGTGTTGTTTTTTACTTCTTGGGGTGTTGTTGGGGCCTGGCCATGTGGGTGGGGGCCATTTTGAGGCCTGGTCCAGGCAGGGCCTGGCCATGTGGCTGGGGGTCAAGGGGCCATTTTGAAGACAGGCATTTTGCTCAGGCCTGCACCCAGTTTGCCTTGCTTTCATCCATTAGGCCCAGGGGTAGTCAGTGGTGCATTCACCAACTCTCTCTGTGTGGTGTCTTGAATTTAAACATCATTGAGGGCATGGAGGGCATTGGATTGTGGTGATTTTTGTTTAATTTTCGCCTTCTTGGGGTGTTGTTGTGGCCTGCCCATGTGGGTGGGGGCCAATTTGAGGCCTGGCCCAGGCAGGGCCTGGCCATGTGGCTGGGGATCAAGGGGCCATTTTGAAGACAGGCACTGTGCTCAGGCTTGCACCCAGTTTGCCTTGCTTACATCCATTAGGCCCAGGAGTAGTCAGTGGTGCATGGACCGAGTCTTTCTGTGGGGTGTCTTGAATTTAAACATCATTAAGGGCATGGATGGCATTGGATTGTGGTGATTTCTGTGTGTTTTTTGACTTCTTGGGGTGTTGTTGGGTCCTGGCCATGTGGGTGGGGGCCATTTTCAGGCCTGGTCCAGGCAGGCCCTGGCCATGTGGCTGGGGGTCAAGGGGCCATTTTGAAGCCAGGTAGTGTGCTCAGGCCTGCACCCAGTTTGAATTGCTTTCATCCATTAGGCCCAGGGGTACTCAGTGGTGCATGGACCAAGTCTTTTTGTGGGGTGTCTTGAATTTAAACATCATTGAGGTCATGGATGGCATTGGATTGTGGTGATTTTTGTGTGTTTTTCGCCTTCTTGGGGTGTTGTTGGGGCCTGGCCATGTGGGTGGGGGCCATTTTGATGACTGGTCCAGGAAGGGCCTGGCCATGTGGCCGGAGGTCAATGGGCCATTTTGAAGCCAGGCAGTGTGCTCAGGCCTGCACCCAATTTGACTTGCTTTCATCCATTAGGCCCAGGGGTACTCAGTGGTGCATGGACCACGTCTTTCTGTGGGATGTCTTGAATTTAAACATCATTGAGGGCATGGATGGCATTGGATTGTGGTGATTTTTGTGTGTTTTTCGCCTTCTTGGGGTGTTGTTGGGGCCTGGCCATGTGGGTGGGGGCCATTTTGAGGCCTGGTCCAGGCAGGGCCTGGCCATGTGGCTGGGGGTCAAGGGGTCATTTGAAGCCAGGCAGTGTTGTCAGGCCTGCACCCAGTTTCACTTGCTTTCATCCATTAGTCCCAGGGGTACTCAGTAGTGCATGGACCAAGTCTTTTAGTGGGGTGTCTTGAATTTAAACATCATTGAGGGCATGGATGGCATTGGATTGTGGTGATTTGTGTGTGTTGTTTTTTACTTCTTGGGGTGTTGTTGGGGCCTGGCCATGTGGGTGGGGGCCATTTTGAGGCCTGGTCCAGGCAGGGCCTGGCCATGTGGCTGGGGGTCAAGGGGCCATTTTGAAGACAGGCATTTTGCTCAGGCCTGCACCCAGTTTGCCTTGCTTTCATCCATTAGGCCCAGGGGTAGTCAGTGGTGCATTCACCAACTCTCTCTGTGTGGTGTCTTGAATTTAAACATCATTGAGGGCATGGAGGGCATTGGATTGTGGTGATTGCTGTGTGTTTTTCGACTTCTTGGGGAGTTGTTGGGGCCTGGCCATGTGGGTGGGGGCCATTTTGAGGCCTGGTCCAGGAAGGGCCTGGCCATGTGGCTGGGGGTCAAGGGGCCATTTTGAAGCCAGGCATTGTGCTCAGGCCTGCACCCAGTTTGCCTTGCTTTCATCCATTAGGCCCAGGGGTAGTCAGTGGTGCATGCACCAACTCTCTCTGTGTGGTCTCTCTTCTATTAATGTAAACATTTATCTTGAATCAGAATATGCCATTTTTATTTTGTGTCTTTCAGTTTTTGGGTGTTTTGTTGTAATAATAATAATAGCAATGCCTAGTTGCAAATATTAATTGAAGCACGACATATGCAAAATTTATTTAGCTGATGTTCCTCTGGCTTCCTTTGCTTTTAGGTGCACAAGAGAATCACATCAGTCATCGTTCATCATCAGTGCCAGGAAGAAGTCCTGCAGCGGTGTGTGCAGCACAACGTCACGTGACGACACGTGTGGCCACAGACAACACTGCAACTCGTGCAACTGTGGCCTGCCGTTCTGACATCTGAAGAAGATGGGCCCAAAGAAAGGTGGCCGTAGCGCCTCTATGAAAAAAGTTGCCAGTGCCACTGCCAGTAAGCAGGAGCAGAAGAAGCAAGTGGCACCACCTACCAAGGAGACTGGTGTGCCCACAGACACCTTTTTTGGAGAAAAAAACTACGCATGCAGCAGCAGCGGTGTCCGCTGGGGACCAAGCTGGGAGCAGCATCTTCGCTTCATTGGGCTCAGTGCCACCACGCCAAGTTAGGTTCAAGACCATGAGTGCTGCAGAGGCAGCCACTGTACATGCTCAATCACCATCGACCAGTGCTATTGGCTCATCGCAAGAAAGTAGCATCCAATCAATACATGGTGTAACTCATCTGACGAGTGTTCAACAACCACAGCCGCAACGACAACCACAGGTGCAACTAGTACAAGCGCAAGTACATGCGCAAGGAGAGGCGCAAGCGCATGGAGAGTCGCAACTAGAGGCGCATGGAGCAGCACAACTGCCCACAATGCTTGTTCCTCCAGAAGTAGGGGCACATCAGGAAATCGAGATTCAAGCGGAGGTATCATCCGAGGAAGCCACTCCTCCTGATGATGATCCATTGTCTTCCAGATTCCCAGCAAGAAAAAGGTCACGGAGGGCTACTACTACAAGTTCTTCTTCAAACACCCTTCCTTCTGATGATCTTGATGTTGATTGGAACCCAGCAATGCAGTCTGAGAGTGAGGCTCGCCATGAACCGACGAAGCTAAGCCTAAAAGGAAGGTTCCCGCAAGACTTCCGCTTATGGGTGATGACGACGAACAAGAAGTGATGTATTCTGCTGCTGATGAACAGTTTGATGACGACCCAGTCATCACAGTCACCACTCCAGCCTTAGCGGGCATGCAGACAGACATTTTGACCCTGTCCCGAATTGCTGTTGAGTGGGATGTGGGCAGCGTGGCACTGGTACCACCACCAACACAGTTAACTACTACACCAACACAACCTACTGCTTCCATATTTTCTCATCAGAAGGGCTGGCAGGGACCTCCATCCAGCTCGACCTCCATTACCTCAAGTAGTGGTGCTGTAAGTGCACAACAGAGTCAAATTCAGCCAAGCCCTTCCTCCACTTCATCTGGCATTGAAAGTAGCACCTTCACCACCAGCAGACATCTCCAGTCCCCAGTTTGGGACTTCTTAAGTGTTAGCAAAAAGGCGGAAAACATGGTTGTTTGTTCGATTTGTAAAAGTGTAGTTAATCGGGGTAAGCTTGGTACCAACTATGGTACCGGAGGCCAGAGAGGTCATCTCCAAAAACACCACACTATTATTTGGAAGGCGCACCTAAGGAAGATCCGGGAATACAAAAGTACAACAAATCCAAATGTATCCATTCATTTTGCATCTGATGATGACGAGGGGCTGATCGTGCGGGGGGAAGTGAAGAAGAGACAGACATTTTTTCTGGTACACCCAGTACCCCTGGCAGCAGCACTGCAGTGGTAGCGCCCACACTCTGCACCCCAGCAACATGTATGAGCCACACTAAGAGTCTGGGAGAGACACCAATGCGAAAAAGTACATCAATGAGCCTAACTGGTTTGAAGAAGTCTGCATCATCATCATCATCATCATCATCATCACGTAAAACGGTCCAAACCACCATGAAAAGCATGCTTTGGACGGAGGTGCCATTTGAATGCAACCACCCAACTGTATAACGCAAAGCTGGCTAAAATGCTAGTGCTGGACCTTCTCCCTTTTTCTTTTGTTGGAAGGGGTGGGTTTTCTAGAATTTGTGGCAACAGTCTGCCCTAAATGGAAGGTTCCTAGCCGCTCCTATTTTGCCAGAGTTGCGGTTCCAACACTACATCAAGATGTGCTGGAGGTGATTGGGGCAGCTTAGCAGAAGAGTGCTGTTCACACTATCCACCTGACAACAGACATGTGGACCTGTTGCCAAGCCCTTGATTACATGTGCATCACTGCACACTGGGTCTCTTTTGCAGGGGTTACAGACAAGTTATGTGCAGGTGTTTCACCCGGACACCATTTTTCACGCTACTCGGAAACATGCAACAGTAGCCATGTTTGCCATGGAGAAATCTCATACTGCACAAAACATTTTGGATGAGTTTCATAGTAAGGTCTATGAATGGCTGCATCCAAGAAAGCGCATGATTGGTTATGTTTCCACGGATAATGGCAGTAATATAGTTAAGGCCATGCATGAGGGTGGCTATTTCAGAGTGCCGTGTTTGGCGCACAGTATTAACATTGTTGTGCAAAATTTCTTGAAAAAAGAAAACACAGTCAGCAAGTTACTGACCACCTGCCGAAGAATCTGCACACATTTCAGCCATTCTTTTAAGGCCCGGAAGCAGCTGAGTAACATGCAACATGAACATAGACTGCTAGTCATAGGACTCATCCAGGAGGTGATAACACGTTGGAACTCAACCTTCTACAAGCTTGAGCGTCTGACTGAGTAGTGGGTCGTAATCAATCAGTATGTCTTTGCACTGGGTTCTACTATGAAAGACATGTGGCTAGAGTTGGAGGAATGGAAGCTAGTTAAAAGCCTGAATGACATGCTTCGTATTTTTTAGGTCTTCACGCGTGAAGTCAGCAGGGAGGACTGTACTTTAGGCAAAACTATCCCATTGTTGCGCAGGCTAGAGCACCAACTGAAGGCTGTGTCTTCAACGTTCTGAGATGATGCTGAAAAGCAAGACGCATATCAGTTGGCGGAGAGCTTATTAAGCCGCAAAGTTGACAATGAAAGGCTTAAAAAAATACATACAGAACAACATTACATTTGTGCCACTTTTCTGGATCCACGGTACAAAAAGGCCATGGCCAGCAAAGCATTCATTCCTTTTTATGAAGCAGATGTTTCAAAGTACAAACATTGGCTAGCTCTGTCAGCCACTTGTTTAGAAAAAGAGCAGCAGAAAATTGAAGGAACCGGCAGAAGTACTACTGAATCAGCAGGCTATCCGGCGTCAAGGTCACTTCTGCATCTGTGGCCGAAGGGAGTCACTTTCCCTCACAACCGTTAACGACACCAGCAATTGTATAATCATCCTCACCTGCACCAGGCCCAGCCATAATATTGTCGGAAGCAGATTGGCTAAATCATCAAGGGTTTGCTTGTTCCAGTGATGCATAGGCCACATATGGTACGCAAAGTGGAGCAACCCTGGAGAACCTTGAGTCGATGGTGCAGGCCTATCTGGATGACCCAACAGAGGTCTTTGTTAATCATAACCCATTGCTGTATTGGTATGGGAAAAGGCCTCTATGGCGACTGATCACCAACCTGGCTCTAAATTATTTGTCTTGCCCACTCGCAAGCATGTCTTCTGAACATGTTTTCAGTGCTGCTGGTGCCAGAGGTTAACAATGATCAAGATGAATCAGCACTTCATACCATCAGATTACAAAATACGTGAATGCACGCAGGAAGAAGGGGACACCGACTTAGGTGACGGAAGATCTTCTCTGTTAGCTGACCTACTTCCATCTCAATTCGCAGAGTTTCAGGACGAGCTCTACTTCCCTGACACTGAGGCCTGAAAATGACTTCCTTTTCTATTCATCCTTATTCACTTTTATTCCTGTGTGTCTGTCTTTGTTTTGCAACTTTTACCACAACAAAACTAAGCATGTGCTGAAAATTTGCTCCGCTCGCGGAATTTGCGGATTTTCCACGATTTCGCGATCCGCGAATCTTATGAAATCGCGGTAAAATCCGAGAATCAGCGGGGACGAATTTACAGCCAAGCACTTACAGGGTTACAGCAGCAGGTGCAAAAGCTGAAGCTAATTTTTTGTAACCTTTTACAAAAGGGTTACAAAGAAATTAACTTCAACTTTAGCCTGCTGTAGTTTCATCGTTGGACCCACGCTGTGACGCATTCGAAGGGAGGCGCGCCATACCTTTGCGCTACGGGATTCTAACCGTCGGGGATTTGCCTGGAATCTGTGCCCCCTGCCGGTCATCGCTGGCAGAACTATCACCTCGATCCTGCTATTGTCTGCGGGATGTATTATTTCTCTTAATTCGGAAGCTTTTTTCGTCTGGAGACACATTAGGAGTTTGGACCTTCACACGAAAAATCGCAGGTCGAACCATCTCTATGATCACCTCACATTGCTTACTATCTATGTGTTTACGAGTTTAATTCAGTCTTCCTAAAAATAACATTCTCAGTACGCTCACCGCCAACTTCTTTCCCTGTTTTGAAGATAGGGATTTCCTTAAAGATTCAATATAAAGATGTGAAGCCTCAGCCCTGATTTCAATTCATCACGCATTTTTAATTACTTAAAATTATACTTTTGAATCTGAACTGTCTGGTATACTTCGGATGTTTTGAGAAGATACTGAAGAAACTGTATCTATTGATTTGCGCCCTGACGAAGGATTGGTGGATATCGTTCCTGTTCCGAAACGCGCGTCGGCGCTTTTTGTCTTTTCCTTGTTTATTTTTTTGTGTATATATATATATATGAATGTCAATCATTTGTAATTATTTTGTGGTTTTTGAATATATTGTCGATTGATATGATTGATGATGGTCTGGATGGGTGTGATTGGTGGATGTATTGAAGTTATGAAAGGGCGTTTTTCACATATGTTTTGAAATGTAAATTGAGTATGTATATATTGATGTCTTTACTGTTTTTGGATTTATGAATGAACACTTTAGAAAATGAACATTTAAAAAAAAATAGCTATTTGTTTTTCAAATAAATACTCTCAGTGTGGGACAATGATGATATTTTTAAAAAGATTAGAGTGATCACCTGATTATATATTTTGTTCTAGGGGAGGTTTCTTTTTTCTTGATTACCTGCTGCTGTAACCCTGTAAGTGCTTCCTGCCGCCTCGTTGCCTACTTGCAACTATTCTCTGACCCTGCTCTGACCCTTGAAGCAGGGTCAGAGAATAGTTGCAAGTAGGCAATGAGGCGCCTGTCACGAAAATTAAACCTCAACAGGAAGCACTGACAGATATAAAAACAAGCATTTGCAATGCAATAGGTCTTGCATTAGGAAAGTTTGAGCTATTGGTCCTGTAAATGACAATTGTTTTATTTATGTGTTGGTTTTGAAAATAGCTACATTAATAGCTTTGTCATTTACAATGCCAATAGTTATAACTTTCGCAAATGTGAAACCTATAGCATTTGTAATGCAACATGTTTTGTATTTACGTGACTTAGCTGTATTAATATTACAAATTAAAATGGCTTTTAATTTTTTTAAATAATTAATACTTAAATAAAAGTGATTTTAATTTATAATGGCAATAGCTTAAACTTTTGTAAATTACTTTTGTGAAGATTATGTTCAGTGTATTTTATTGTGACGAAAATCCAAGAACAAAAGTGAAATATTAACATCTTTTGTAATAAAGTTTGAAACATTGAGAGAACATATTTGAACTAGTTGTTGTTGAATGGTTGCGCAGATTGATGCTGGGGTGGCGCTGAGTGGTGCTGTGGTGGTGCTGAGTGGTGCTGTGGTGATGCTGACTTGTGCTGTGGTGTTGCTGAGTGATACTGGGATGGTGATGAGTGATGCTGGGGTGGTACTGAGTGGTGCTGTGGTGGTGCTGAGTGATGCTGTGGTGGTGCTGAGTGATGCTGTGGTGGTGCTGAGTGGTGCTGTGGTGGTACTGAGTGATACTGTGGTGGTGCTGAGTGATGCTGTGGTGGTGCTGAGTGATGCTGTGGTGGCTCTGAGTGGTGCTGTTGTGGTGCTATGGTGGTGCTGAGTGATGCTGTGGTGGTGCTAAGTGATGCTGTGGTGGTGCTGAGTGGTGCTGTGGTGGTGCTGAGTGATAATGTGGTGGCACTGAGTGATGCTGTGGTGGCGCTGAGTGATGCTGTGGTGGCGCTGAGTGGTGCTGTGCTGGTGCTGAGTGATAATGTGGTGGTGCTGAGTGATAATGTGATGGTGCTGAGTGATGCTGGGGTAGCGCTGAGTGATGATGTGGTGATGCAGAGGGCAGAAAGGCACAAAAAGCAGTCTAACAAAGGGCAAAAGGGCAGAAAAACAAGGGAAAAACGGGTCTAACAGAGTGCAGAAGGGCACAAAAAACTGTCTAACAGAGGACAGAAGGACAGAAAAACAAGGAAAAAACGCGTCTAACAGAGGGCAGAAGGGCACAAGAAATGAGTCTAACGGGGCAGAAAGGCACAAAAACGAGTCTAACAGAGGGCAGAAGGGCACAAAAAACGAGTCTAACAGAAGGCAGAAGGGCACAAAAACAAGGGAATAACAGAGGGCAGAAGGGCACAAAAACGAGTCTAACAGAGGGCAGAAGGGCAGAAAACAAGGGAAAAATGAGTCTAACAGAGAGCAGAAGGGCACAAAAAACGAGTCTAACAGGGGGCAGAAGGGCAGAAAAACAAGGGAAAAGGGAGTCTAACAGAGGGCAGAAGGGCAGAAAAACAAGGGAAAACCAGAGGGTGACAGTGCTGTACCAGAGGGTGGCAGGGGTGAACCAAAGGGTGCTGGGATGAACCAGAGGGTGGCAGTGGTGAACCAGAGGGTGGCAGGTGTGAACCAGAGGGTGGCAGTGGTGAACCAGAGGGTGGCAGTGCTGATCCAGAGGGTGACAGTGGTTGACCAGAGGGTGGCAGTGGTGAACCAGAGGTGCTGTGATGAACGATAGGGTGGCAGTCGTGAACCAGAGGTTGGCAGTGGTGAACCAGAGGGTGGCAGGGGTGAACCAAAGGGTGGCAGTGGTGAACCAGAGGGTGGCAGTGCTGAACCAGAGGGTGACAGTGATGAACCAGAGGGTGGCAGTGGTGAACCAGAGGGTGGAAGGGGTGAACCTGAGAGTGGTAGTGCTGAACCAGAGGGTGGCAGTCGTGAACCAGAGGGTGGAAGGGGTGAACCAGAGGGTGGCTGTGGTGAACCAGAGGGTGGCAGTGATGAACCAGAGGGTGGCAGTGGTGAACGAGAGGTGCTGTGATGAACCAGAGGGTGGCAGTCATGAACCAGAGGGTGGCAGTTGTGAACCAGAGGGTGAAAGTGCTGTACCAGAGGGTGGCAGGGGTGAACCAGAGGGTGCTGTGATGAACCAAAGGGTGGCAGTGGTGAACCAGAGGTTGGCAGGGGTGAACCAGAGGGTGGCAGTGGTGAACCAGAGGGTTTCAGTGCTGAACCAGAGGGTGACAGTGGTTAACCAGAGGGTGGCAGTGGTGAACCAGAGGTGCTGTGATGAACCAGAGGGTGGCAGTCCTGAACCAGAGGGTGGCAGTGGTGAACCAGAGGGTGACAGTGCTGTACCAGAGGGTGGCAGGGGTGAACCAGAGGGTGCTGTGATGAACCAGAGGATGGCAGTGGTGAACCAGAGGGTGGCAGGGGTGAACCAGAGGGTGGCAGTGGTGAACCAGAGGGTGGCCGTGGTGAACCAGAGGTGCTGTGATGAACCAGAGGGTGGCAGTCGTGAACCAGAGGGTGGCAGTGGTGAACCAGAGGGTGACAGTGCTGTACCAGAGGGTGGCAGGGGTGAACCAGAGGGTGCTGTGATGAACCAGAGGGTGGCAGTGGTGAACCAGAGGGTGGCAGGGGTGAACCAGAGGTGCTGTGATGAACCAGAGGGTGGCAGCCGTGAACCAGAGGGTGGCAGTCGAGAACCAGAGGGTGGCAGTGTTGAACCAGAGGGTGACAGTGCTGAACCAGAGGGTGGCAGTGGTGAACCAGAGGGTGGCGGGGGTGAACCAGAGGGTGGCAGGGGTGAACCAGAGGGTGGCAGTGGTGAACCAGAGGGTGGCAGTGATGAACCAGATGGTGGCAGTGGTGAACCAGAGGGTGCTGTGCCCATACACGACTGCATGGGTAACTTTGCCATGCAAGTGGCTCGCGAACACGCAAAAAGCCCCACAAACACGCAAAAAAAACAGCAAACACGCAAAAACCAAAAATCTGCAAATTTGCAGAACGCGAATTGGCAAATTTCGCCCATACTTAAAAAAACTCCAATCACCTAATCACAACAAGTCCATCAGCAGCACTGTCTTCATCTTAATTCCTTACTGATTTGAAGGTGCCGCAGTCTGCATTCCTGAGGTTCACAAGTTCACAAGTTCAGTCAATCACCTCTGTCCTCCTCCTCCAGACTCCCCCAATCCATGTCCCTCAAGGCAGATGGCTGGATTACGCAGAATCAAGAAACTTTGTCTTCGTAGGCGAGTCCCCTTAAGTGGGACTGGACTTGCTGACTACATGCTGATTGCTGAGAGTTCCTTCTGAAATTGACAGGAGAGGCTGCCCTGTGGGCCTTCACTTTCAGAAGAAGATGCGGACAAAAAGTGGAACAGGTAATGAATAATGAGAAGATGGCATGCAGTGGACAGCAATGGCTGTCCGGCTCTGATGAAAGCAATTGCTGTTTGTTTGTTGTGCATGAACTGAATCATATGTCTTCTGTTATTATTTAATCTTTTACACACTAAATGTTATGTAACTCAAGTCTACTCTGCTTTTTTTTACCTTGTTTAATTCAAATTGTACTTCAACTGCAGGGGCCACTACGTTGCATTTTCCAATATGCAAAATGTCCTTGGACTCACTGTTTGCCTTGACCGTCTGCATGGCCCTGCCGCAAGCATGGGCCGAAAATCAGTTCCGCTCGTGCAATTTGCGGATTTTCACCGGCAAATTCGCAATCCGCGAATCTCGCGAAATTGCTGAAAATGTGCAAATTCACGAGCGGGCGGATATTTTTTTTAGGCCAGTTCAGTGTAGGGTTGAGGGCTAGGTTTGAGGGAATTTGGGTGTTTTTTAGGGTTTAGGGCTGTGTTGGGGGTTCAGTGTGGTTTACTAGGGTTTTTACTAGGGTTCATAATGATGTTGCCAAGGTTTTAGACGGGTTTGGCGTTTTTGGTCCAGAATTGCCCGAATTTTGGCCTTTTTTGGTGTTTTGCAGGCGCGTGTGTTTGGGTGAAAAGTCGTACCCCTTCCAGTGGATAGATTTTGTTCTGCCTTGCTGAGATTATTGGGAATCACTGGAACAAGTGTCCTGGTAAGTTTCAAGAGGATCGAAGTAGAGAAAGTGCTGAAAACAGCAATTTTTTGTCAAGGCGCGCTTTGCAATGTTTTCCAATGGGCGGTTTGGGGGCGCAAGGAGAAAGTGTGTTTGGGGTGTTCCTCTTGAGCTAGGGGAACGGGGCTTCTGTGAGTGGTAAGGAAGGGGAATTGGTGGTTGTGCAGGAAATTTGGGAGGAATCGATTGATGGGAAGGGTATGTTTAGGCAAAGTCGAGGAAGAGAAACCATAGCCATAGGCGCCCATATTAATTTTCGATTATTGCGTGTTTTTAGGGTGCGATTGGAGTGTGTTGTCGGTGGTTCTTAGTGGATTTGCTTAGCTGGAATGAGAGTTGGGAATGCCTAGTTTTGACTGCAAGTGGTTTGAAGAAAATCCATGGTGGAAAAGGGGTGTTTTGGGCCTAGTTTCAGAGTGCGTTTTGGCACTATTTTAAGCTAGGCCTCTGCGAAGTAGCAGTATTGCATGTTTTTGGGGGGCTGTTTCGAAGTGTTCTAGATTTTTGGGAGTGGGTTTAGGGGTCTGGGTGCACTGCTGGGAAGGTCTAATTTTGATTGCAAGTGGTTTGAAGAAAATCCATGGTGGAAAAGGGGTGTTTTGGGCCTAGTGTCAGAGTGCGTTTTGGCACTATTTCAACTGCGAAGTAGAGGCCTTGCATGTTTTTGGGGGACGGTTTGGGGGTGTTTTAGATTTTTGGGAGTGGGTTTAGGGGTCTGGGCGCTCTGCTGGGAAGGTCTAATTTTGTGTAAAATTAGAAGTTTGGTCCTAGGTTGAGGGGAAAGTGGAATTTAGCCCTGTTTCTGAGGTGCATTTCAGCGCCTGGTGGAAAAGTGGTGTTTGGGCCTAGTTTTGGCACTATTTTAACTTAGGCCTCTGCGAAGTAGGGGCCTTGCATGTTTTTGGGGGGTTGTTTGGGGGTGTTATAGATTTTTGGGACTGGGTTTAGGGGTCTGGGAGCTCTGCTGGCAAGGTCTAATTTTGATTGCAAGTGGTTTGAAGAAAATCCATGGTGGAAAAAGGGTGTTTTCGGCCTAATTTCAGAGTGTGTTTTGGCACTATTTTAACTTAGGCCTCTGCGAAGTAGAGGCCTCGCTTGTTTTTGGGGGGCTGTTTGGGGGTGTTCTAGATTTTTGGGAGTGGGGTTAGGGGTCTGGGAGCTCTGCTGAGAAGGTCTAATTTTGATTGCAAGTGGTCTGAAGAAAATCCATGGTGGAAAAGGGGGGTTTTGGGCCTAGTTTCAGAGTGCATTTTGGCACAATTTTAACTTAGGCCTCAGCGAAGTAGAGGCCTTGCATGTTTTTGGGGGGCTGTTTGGGGGTGTTCTAGATTTTTGGGAGTGGGTTTAGGGGTCTGGGAGCTCTGCTGAGAAGGTCTAATTTTGATTGCGAGAGGTTTGAAGAAAATCTATGGTGAAAAAGGGGTGGGGCCTCTGCGAGGTAGCAGTATTGTATGTTTTAGGGGGGCTCTTTGGGGGTGTTCTAGATTTTTGGGAGTGGGGTTAGGGGTTAGGGGTCTGGGAGCACTGCTGGGAAGGTCTAATTTTGATTGCAAGTGGTTGGAAGAAAATCCATGGTGGAAAAGGGGTGTTTTGGGCCTAGTTTCAGAGTGTGTTTTGGCACTATTTTAACTTAGGCCTCTGCGAAGTAGAGGCCTTGCATGTTTTTGGGGGGTTCTATGGGGGTGTTCTAGATTTTGGGAGTGGGTTTAGGGGTCTGGGAGCTGTGCTGGGAAGGTCTAATTTTGATTGCAAGTGGTTTGAAGAAAATCCATGGTGGAAAAGGGGTGTTTTGGGCCTAGTTTCAGAGTGCGTTTTGGCACTATTTTAACTTAGGCCTCTGCGAAGTAGCAGTATTGCATGTTTTTGGGGATTTGTTTGGAAGTGTTCTAGATTTTTGGGAGTGGGTTTAGGGGTTTGGGAGCTCTGCTGGGAAGGTCTAATTTTGATTGCAAGTGGTTTGAAGAAAATCCATGGTGGAAAAGGGGTGTTTTGGGCCTAGTGTCAGAGTGCGTTTTGGCACTATTTCAACTTAGGTCTCTGCGAAGTAGAGGCCTTGCATGTTTTTGGGGGGCTGTTTGGGGGTGTTCTAGATTTTTGGGAGTGGGGTTAGGGGCCTGGGAGCTCTGCTGGGAAGATCTAATTTTGATTGCAAGTGGTCTGAAGAAAATCCATGGTGGAAAAGGGGGGTTTTGGGCCTAGTTTCAGAGTGCATTTTGGCACAATTTTAACTTAGGCCTCAGCGAAGTAGAGGCCTTGCATGTTTTTGGGGGGCTGTTTGGGGGTGTTCTAGATTTTTGGGAGTGGGTTTAGGGGTCTGGGAGCTCTGCTGAGAAGGTCTAATTTTGATTGCGAGAGGTTTGAAGAAAATCTATGGTGAAAAAGGGGTGGGGCCTCTGCGAGGTAGCAGTATTGTAAGTTTTAGGGGGGCTCTTTGGGGGTGTTCTAGATTTTTGAGAGTGGGGTTAGGGGTTAGGGGTCTGGGAGCACTGCTGAGAAGGTCTAATTTTGATTGCAAGTGGTTTGAAGAAAATCCATGGTGGAAAAGGGGTGTTTTGGGCCTAGTTTCAGAGTGTGTTTTGGCACTATTTTAACTTAGGCCTCTGCGAAGTAGAGGCCTTGCATGTTTTTGGGGGGTTCTATGGGGGTGTTCTAGATTTTTGGGAGTGGGTTTAAGGGTCTGGGAGCTCTGCTGGGAAGGTCTAATTTTGATTGCAAGTGGTTTGAAGAAAATCCATGGTGGAAAAGGGGTGTTTTGGGTCTAGTTTCAGAGTGCGTTTTGGCACTATTTTAACTTAGGCCTCTGCGAAGTAGCAGTATTGCATGTTTTTGGGGATCTGTTTGGAAGTGTTCTAGATTTTTGGGAGTGGGTTTAGGGGTTTGGGAGCTCTGCTGGGAAGGTCTAATTTTGATTGCAAGTGGTTTGAAGAAAATCCATGGTGGAAAAGGGGTGTTTTGGGCCTAGTGTCAGAGTGCGTTTTGGCACTATTTCAACTTAGGTCTCTGCGAAGTAGAGGCCTTGCATGTTTTTGGGGGACGGTTTGAGGGTGTTCTAGATTTTTGGGAGTGGGTTTAGGGAGCTCTGCTGGGAAGGTCTAATTTTGTGTAAAATTAGAAGTTTGGTCGTAGGTTGAGGGGAAAGTGGAATTTAGCCCTGTTTCTGAGGTGCATTTCGGCGCATAGGCTAACATTGCTGGGAATGCGCTATTGCAGATGTCAGTGGAGACAACTCTTCTGGCACTTTACGCAGCTGTAGTGTAGGAAAAGCACTATACATTTACCCAACAAGGTAGCACTTACTGGATTAGCCAGTAGAATGTACTCCAGTAACAGTTATGCGATTCGCTAAACAATCCACGAGTTTGTGGGAAAATCCGTGAATTCTCAGATTTTTTTGCAATTTTGCGCGAATTCGCGGACCGCAGATCTGCAAAATTCACCCATAGTTACTAATTAATACTATCCTTGAAAAGGAGAATCAGGGTACGCACTTTTGAAATGATGCTTGTATGTAATACTGTTACCTCTGAAACTGAAAGTGTTATTGTTGCACTACACAGCTTACCTTATATTTTTTTCTCCATGGTGTTTTAATATCACTTCCTGTTTTTCCATCAACAATTACAGGCTGGCTTTTACCCTGTGCCATGGAGCAAATGATTAACTCAGGCTTACCATTAGCGATCCGCCATTCCGCATCAGGCAGGCAGTAGACAGTGTGTCTGGTCACCAAGATTGATTGACGGAGCATTTGATGGAATGGAGGAGTACCGAGAATAAGAGGAATGGCTGGATGCATGCAACTTCGCAAATTCAACAGGACAACTACAACATACAGTTACAGTATCCTCTTCACTTCTCCTTATCTTTTAAATGTTATTGTTGTGAACTTGAACTTATACGAGTTTGACTCTGAGCGTTTGTTTGCTCTCTGCTTCAAATTCATCCCTCCAGCTATTTGATATGTTTCTTTGCTATTTTTAAAACGAATTTAATGTACTAATAAGTGTTTATTCGCTCTGAGGGCAGAGAGGCAAGTGAAATTGCTTAATTACTGCAGCCAAGTACTGTCAAATTGTTTCTTCATAGTTACTAGTAAGTTGTAGTAAGTACTACTGTTCAGAAACCTAACCATCCATTTAGCAAACAACTTCATGCATGCAGTAGTGCACTTTCTTTATGTCCCTAAAAAGATTTATGGATATCTTCGAATCCAAAGATTTGTTTTTCTTCATTTGTTGTTTGTTCCTGCTGTGTTTTTTTTCCCTCTCTCCACAAAACTTTCCCAAAAAACCCCATTCCCATCCAATTTTCAAACCCTAACCCTCTTCCCTCGGGCTGTGTGGTTTTTTCATTGAGTTGTGACTAAATGACAACAATAATTCCAAACACTTGCTGGGGAGGATAAGGTCAAAGAAACAAAAAAATCATTCAAATCAAAATTTCATGTGCGCCATCGTGGATTGATCATCAACAACTTCCTCCTCCTAAACGTGACAAATCGAATGCTTAATGCTTACGTTGCTGTGTCCTTTGCCTTAATACTATTTATTATAGTAGCCATACTCCACGCAACTAGTACTTATATTTTGAATACTTTAGCACAGCTTAGGCTACAATTGATGGCACTGTTCTCTACCGTACCACCTATTGTACTGTTTCTAATGCTATGCTCAGGCCACTCAATGTTTCATTTCCTTTTTTTTTCATATGCTGCTACTGCCAGTGTGTACCACTACTACTACCAGCACAACGATGATATTTTATCCGTCCAGGATTCAAGTCAACACCCAACCTTAATCGCCATTTGCCATGCAGCCAGCCCTGTGCCTATCCCTATTCTCATATTTAACAACAAGGGGTGGTGATGGACAGAGTTTCTGAATTAAGCAGAATACTCTCACCCAGTCAAGAGATCAGGGCTAGATCCAACACCGTTTTTTAGCTAACTGCACCATCCCAGTTCAGAACCTGGCTATATGCAAATTAGTCCGTTCCTGTCCCAGTGCATGATGGGAACAGGGCAAACCAAACTACCAAGCCAATTCTTACACTGGGAAGGAAACAAGCTTCCGGGGACCGGTTTCTGGCATTTCAGCCGTCGTCGGCCCGGCTTGCTTGAATCCTGATGGTGCAATGAGCAAGGGACTCACATCTGAGTATACCCTTCCACGCTTAGGGTGGACACAATATTAGACAACAAGGGGTGGTGATGGACAGAGTTTCTGAATTAAGCAGAATACTCTCATCCAGTCAAGAGATCAGGGCTAGATCCAACACCGTTTTTTAGCTCACTGCACCATCCCAGTTCAGAACCTGGCTATATGCAAATTAATCTGTTCCTGTCCCAGTGCATGATGGGAACAGGGCAAACCAAACTACCAAGCCAATTCTTACACTGGGCAGGAAACAAGCTTCCGGGGACCGGTTTCTGGCATTTCAGCCATCGTCGGCCCGGTTTGCTTGAATCCTGATGGTGCAATGAGCAAGGGACTCACATCTGAGTATACCCTTCCACGCTTAGGGTGGACAAAATATTTAACAACAAGGGGTGGTGATGGACAGAGTTTCTGAATTAAGCAGAATACTGTCACAACTAAGGCAGGATGCCTAACCTTGATAGTCAGATGCAGCAGGAGCGATGTCGTAGCCTGTTTTCTTCCTCCCTAGGAACGGTCCCCCAGACGAGCCATAAATATAACTCTCCTCTAGAACAACCCCTCCCAGGGAAGGGAAAAAAATGGAGAAAATAAATAAAACAGGCGGGCAGCCAGAAACCATCTACAGCTGGTGAGGACAGGATAGGTGTTTCTTCTTCCTTCGTTTGCTGCAGTAGTGGTCTGCAGGGATACACAAGAAGACACATATAAATGCACACCCCCTCCCTATATGAACTACTAGACCAAGAGTAAAAAGATACACAGTGATACTCACTAGTCTAAACTGCCACACCAATCCAAGATATGAAATAACGAATAAGAAATAGGAAAAGAAAATGAAAACAAATCCAAAGGGTGTTGTGCTCCAGAGAGAAAGCAGAATCCTTAGTCGCCAATGCACATTCTAGAAACTAATGTGCTGTTCTCTGCTGAAGTTTTACATTTCTTTTAGCCTGTAATATGTCTCTGTGCACAGAAAATTCTTGTGTGTCCTTAAATCCACAGGAATAAACATCCGACTCGATTACTGATCACACGCTGAAGGGATTCAGCCAGAGTTCAAGTAAACACAGTTAAAGGGCTCCGAACAGGAAATGAAGTAGAATCAGCCGCTTCTACTTCTACACGATTATGAAGCTCTGAACCCTTAGCGTAACTAACGCTATCCAAAGTCAAAAGGCTCCGTGCTCACATACCCGACAGAACAGCAACCGCCGTCTCGGGTTTCTTACACGGCTTCAGGAAACTTCAGCGCGGCTCCTCCTGAATCACCAGCGCGGCTCCAGGTCAAAGGGCAAAACAACGCGCCGTGCAGCGGACCTGGTTTCCGTACGGCTTCTCTCGGTCTCCGCTCCTCCGAGACAATTAAGATTCCATAGCATTGACACGGGGCCCGAAGGCTAACACTGGTTTCGAGTATTCACTAGACAGGCTTCACAAGTGACAAGCACCGGCAGAAGGGAAAGAAAGAAAAGATATAGAAACAAGGTACGTCAAACACAAACAACAGACTAAGCTGCAGGCATTCTGGGAGATGCAGTCCAGTCATCAATAGCCTAAAACGTGACAGAACCCCCTCTCTAGGACCGACGTCTCGGCGGTCCACCAGGCTTAGAAGGAAACTTAGCATGAAAAAGTCTCAAAAGGTCAGGGTAGTGAAGATTAGAACAAGGCTCCCATGAACGTTCCTCATGCCCATACCCTTTCCAGTCAATCAAGTACTGTAACACGCCTCTCACTCTTCGGGAATCAAGTACAGCTCTCACCTCATACTCAATGTCCCCATCTATCTCCACTGGCTATGGCCTCCCTATAGCTCTTGTACCCGGAACATAAGGCTTCAATAGAGACACATGGAATACTGGGTGTATGTGCCAAGTAGGGGGAAGACCTTGCTTCATAGCTACCGGGTTGATAACAGCAAGGATGGAATATGGGCCGACATATTTAGGCTGCAATCTTGTATTCCCTTTCAATTTCAAGTATTTCGTACTCAACCACACTTTGTCCCCGATAGTGTACTCAGGCTCAGGGGATCTTTTTCTATCAGCCTGCTGTTTATCATGGTCCCTGGCCGCCACCAACTGCTCTCGGGCCTCCTGAGCTATAGAGATAAGGTGGGCATGGTGCTCCTGTATAGAAGGAAGGGAGGATATACCAGGATGTTCAAAAGGCAGGAAATTGGGATGATAGCCATGAAGACAATAAAAGGGCGAAAATCCCAGGGATGAATGGGTAGCGCTATTGTAGGCGAATTCTGCCATCCACAACAACGTTCTCCATTCCTCACTGTGTTGCAGTGTAAAACACCGTAGATACTGTTCAAGTGTTTGGTTAAGCCTTTCTGTTTTCCCGTCTGTCTGAGGATGATAACTCGTCGACAGACGGGCGTCAATATCCAGGATGTCACACAATGCCTTCCAGAACTTAGAGGTAAACTGTGTTCCTCTATCTGTGATGAGAACAGAAGGCACCCCATGTAACCTAACCACGTTCTGTAGGAAGACTAAGGCCATCTCCCCAGAGGTAGGCAATTTGGTTAGAGCTATGAAATGACCCATTTTGGTTAAATGGTCAATAACCACTAAGATGGTGTCGTTGCCGTGACTGAGAGGCATCTCCACTATAAAATCCATAGAAACAGTGTGCCATGGCGCAGGGGCTATTGGTATAGGACGTAACAAACCACTGCTTCTTTGATGTTGAGCTTTAGCTTGGGTACATACAGGACACTTAGCCACATAGTCCACAATGTCCTTTTTCATGGATTCCCACCAAAAATACCTGACAACAGTTTGCATGGTTTTCTGAACACCCATATGACCTCCTAGTGTAGAATAATAAGTCCATCTCAAAACTTGCTCTTGTAGTTCCGTCGTAAGGACATACAGCTGTTTGTCCCTGAAAAGAAGTCCTTTTCGCATAGTTCTCTGCTGTGGTTCTACAGCGATCCAAGTTTGAGCATCCATCGATTTGACTTCCTCTTCCACTTGTTTCAAGAAGTCAAGGGAACCTGATATAGGGGAAGCCGACGGAGAGAAGGAAGCCTCTGGGAGAATGGCTGGAGGATCCTCAGATTCTGGGGAAAGATCTCTCACTGCAGATTCAGGTCTTGACAGCTCATCTGCCTTGCCATTTTGGGGACCCGGACGATATTTGATTACAAAATCGAAATCCGAGAAGAACAACGACCACCGTAATTGGCGTGGTGTTAATGCTCGTGCGCTTTTCAAAAAGAGGAGATTCCGATGATCGGTGAAGATTTCCACAGTATGTCTAGCCCCCATGAGATGATGTCTCCATTCCTCACAAGCCCTCTTCATGGCTAGCAATTCCTTATCGGTAATACTGTAGTTGACTTCACAGGAGGACAACTTACGAGAGTAATATGCCACCGGATGCAGTTGTCCAGGATCCGGATTTCTCTGGGAAAGAATACCTCCTATGGCGTAGTATGATGCATCCGTATCCATGATATAAGGTTGACTCGCATCTGGATGACGGAGAATGGGAACAGTCACAAAACATGTCTTTAGAGTTCGGAAAGCATCTTCCGCTGGATCAGTCCACTTGAAAGTAGCTCCTTTCTTCAACAAAAAGGTCAAAGGTTGTATGATCCTAGAGAAGTCTTTAATAAACCTCCTGTAAAAGTTTGCAAAACCTAAAAAGCTTTGCAAACCTTTACATTCGAAGGAGATTCCCACTGGATGATAGCTTGTGTTTTCTTTTTATCCATTTGAATACCATTCGAGCCGATGACATAACCCAGGAACTCCACTTCTCTGGTATGGAACAAGCACTCCTCCAGTTTAGCATACAAATCATGTTGTTGTAATTGTTCCAAAACTTCCATCACATGCTGGACATGTTCTTCTCCCGTAGATGAATATATCAATATATCGTCTATGTCGACTATACATGACACATCCAATAAGCCTCGCAAAACTTCATCCATAAAGAATTGAAATACCGCAGGGGCATTGCAGAGGCCAAACGGCATCACTTGGTATTCGTACAACCCGTAACGGGTGCGGAAAGCCGTCTTCCACTCGTCTCCTCTGCGGACACGCACCAAATGATAGGCCCCCCGTAGATCCAGGTTGGTGAATATTCTAGCATCTTTTAACTGGTCCAACAAGACTGGAATCAAAGGCAACGGGTACCTGTTCTTCCTGGTAACTCTGGTAATAGCTCCATAGTCTATACAGGTTCTTAGGCCCCCTTCCTTTTTAGGAATAAAAAACAGAGGTGACGATGCTGGAGACGTAGATGGACGGATGAATCCGGATTCCAACATTTTCTTCAGGTATTGCTGTAAATAAACGTTTTCAGCTTCAGTGAGAGCATATACTCTACTACACGGAATATTGGCTCCGGGTTCAAATTCGATGACACAGTCATAATCCCGGTGTATGGGTAGTTTACTGGCTTCTCTTTCACTGAAGACCTCTTGGTATCTCTGATATACCTCCGGAAGAGTGGTAATTGCGTTGACTCCCAACTCTCTACTTCCAGAAGCCAACGTACTAGCAGGTGTTTCCATTTTGATTTCTTCTCGAGGATGCGTTGGAATACAATGTTCTGCGCAATATGCTGAGCTCAAGGTAATGGAACGAGCAGCCCACTTGACCAGTGGGTCATGTTGTGTTAACCAAGGCATACCCAAGATCAATCTAAACTGAGGAGCGTCAATTAAATCAAAGGATATGCGTTCTTAATGTTCATGTCCTACTTGCATCACCAATGGACAGGTATGATAACACACTGGTCCTGATGTCAGATCCGATCCGTCTACAGCTTTCACTGCTTCCGGTACTTCTTTTTCAATGCAAGGGATTCCCAACCTCTTGGCATATTGTACATCGATGAAGTTACCCGTTGCTCCGGAATCAAGCATGGCATGCACCATTACCAGTATTTCTCCAAGCCATGTAAGGGTAACACATAAATTCATGTGAGGCACAGAAGGTTGCATAGTGTTAGCTATTGCATGAGAGACCTCATTTACTCCATCATAGCTCAAACCAAGGGCCTCTGGTTTGTTTGAGCTTTCTCGTTTCCCGAATCCGAAGAAGGGTATTCAACCGCAGGTATATTTCGTATACTCTTTGTTTTAGCCTTACAGTCTCTGATGAAGTGTCCAGGCTTTCCACAATACATGCAAAGCTTTTGGTTGCGTCGACGCATTCTTTCTTCTGAACTCAATGGACCTCTGACTCCCCCTATTTGCATAGGTTCCGGGGTATCAGTAGTGGATGCACCCTCCGAAGTCACTCTAGGTTTAGACACTGGAAAACGCCAATCATAGCGATGTTTATCGCCCTTACGTTCCTGTAACCGGTGATCCAGTTGTATAGTGAGGTCTATCAGTTCTTCACAACAAGTGGGCCTGTTCACCACCTGGGCAAGTACATCCTTCAATTCCCCTCTCAGTCCTTGATAAAACAAGGAAACACGTTTGGCAGGAGGCCAATCAGTCTCGACAACAAGACGGTTGAAATGGGTAATGTATGTTAACAAATCTAAAGACCCTTGTTTGAGCGTTATAAGTTCACGATCCAAAGATAACATATGGGCCTTGCGATCAAACAACTTGCGCATTTCATCGCAAAAATCGTCAAAGCTAGCTAGCACCGGATTGTTTTTCTCAATCAAGGGGAAAGACCAACTAGCAGCGTTGCCCCCCCAAGTAAGACAGCATAAAGGCAGTTTTCGAATGATCATCAGGAAAAACAGAGGGTTTGCACATAAAGTGCAACTTACACTGCCCTAAAAAAGTACTAAATTTCCGGGGATCCCCCAAAAACCTTTCAGGCGGCGCCAATGGTAATTGAACAGGTTGTATAACCTGTATGGTAGACGGAGCCTGCGCCCCTGGAGCTAAATGAGAAGATGCTTGGACAGGGGGGGTAATGTGGCCTCTCTAATGCACTGTTTTCCTGCAGTTCTAGCTTGGGCCAATCCTTCCACATCACGTCTAAGAGCCCCCATCTTGTTCCGCATATCATGATTCTCCCCTATCACTGCGTCTACCTCTACACGTAAGGCAGTTAAAGACTCCAACACAGTCTGCAATACAGGGTTGGTATCCATCGCTCGGGCCGCAAGAGAACGTGGGCTTGTCACTCTGTCACAACTAAGGCAGGATGACTAACCTTGATAGTCAGATGCAGCAGGAGAGATGTCGTAGCCTGTTTCCTTCCTCCCTAGGAACGGTCCCCCAGACGAGCCATAAATATAACTCTCCTCTAGGACAACCCCTCCCAGGGAAGGGGAAAAAATTGAGAAAATAAATAAAACAGGCGGGCAGCCAGAAACCATCTACAGCTGGTGAGGACAGGATAGGTGTTCCTTCTTCCTTCGTTTGCTACAGTAGTGGTCTGCAGGGATACACAAGAAGACACATATAAATGCACACCCCCTCCCTAAACGAACTACTAGACCAAGAATACAAAGATACACAGTGATACTCACTAGTCTAAACTGCCACACCAATCCAAGATATGAAATAACGAATAAGAAATAGGAAAAGAAAATGAAAACAAATCCAAAGGGTGTTGTGCTCCAGAGAGAAAGCAGAATCCTTAATCCCCAATGCACATTCTAGAAACTAATGTGCTCTTCTCTGCGGAAGTTTTATATTTCTTTTAGCCTGTAATATGTCTCTGTGCACAGAAAATTCTTGTGTGTCTTAAATCCACAGGAATAAACATCCGACTCGATTACTGATCACACGCTGAAGGGATTCAGCCAGAGTTCAAGTAAACACAGTTAAAGGGCTCCGAACAGGAAATGAAGTAGAAGCAGCCGCTTCTACTTCTACACGATTACGAAGCTCTGAACCCTTAGCGTTACTAACGCTATCCAAAAGTCAAAAGGCTCCGTGCTCACATACCCGACAGAACAGCAACCGCCGTCTCGGGTTTCTTACACGGCTTCAGGAAACTTCAGCGCGGCTCCTCCTGAATCACCAGCGCGGCTCCAGGTCAAAGGGCAAAACAACGCGCCGTGCAGCGGACCTGGTTTCCGCACGGCTTCTCTCGGTCTCCGCTCCTCCGAGACAATTAAGATTCCATAGCATTGACACGGGGCCCGAAGGCTAACACTGGTTTCGAGTATTCACTAGACAGGCTTCACAAGTGACAAGGACCGGCAGAAGGGAAAGAAAGAAAAGATATAGAAACAAGGTACGTCAAACACAAACAACAGACTAAGCTGCAGGCATTCTGGGAGATGCAGTCCAGTCATCAATAGCCTAAAACGTGACAGAACCCCCTCTCTAGGACCGACGTCTCGGCGGTCCACCAGGCTTAGAAGGAAACTTAGCATGAAAAAGTCTCAAAAGGTCAGGGTAGTGAAGATTAGAACAAGGCTCCCATGAACGTTCCTCATGCCCATACCCTTTCCAGTCAATCAAGTACTGTAACACGCCTCTCACTCTTCGGGAATCAAGTACAGCTCTCACCTCATACTCAATGTCCCCATCTATCTCCACTGGCTATGGCCTCCCTATAGCTCTTGTACCCGGAACATAAGGCTTCAATAGAGACACATGGAATACTGGGTGTATGTGCCAAGTAGGGGGAAGACCTAGCTTCATAGCTACCGGGTTGATAACAGCAAGGATGGAATATGGGCCGACATATTTAGGCTGCAATCTTGTATTCCCTTTCAATTTCAAGTATTTCGTACTCAACCACACTTTGTCCCCGATAGTGTACTCAGGCTCAGGGGATCTTTTTCTATCAGCCTGCTGTTTATCATGGTCCCTGGCCGCCACCAACTGCTCTCGGGCCTCCTGAGCTATAGAGATAAGGTGGGCATGGTGCTCCTGTATAGAAGGAAGGGAGGATATACCAGGATGTTCAAAAGGCAGGAAATTGGGATGATAGCCATGAAGACAATAAAAGGGCGAAAATCCCAGGGATGAATGGGTAGCGCTATTGTAGGCAAATTCTGCCATCCACAACAACGTTCTCCATTCCTCACTGTGTTGCAGTGTAAAACACCGTAGATACTGTTCAAGTGTTTGGTTAAGCCTTTCTGTTTTCCCGTCTGTCTGAGGATGATAACTCGTCGACAGACGGGCGTCAATATCCAGGATGTCACACAATGCCTTCCAGAACTTAGAGGTAAACTGTGTTCCTCTATCTGTGATGAGAACAGAAGGCACCCCATGTAACCTAACCACGTTCTGTAGGAAGACTAAGGCCATCTCCCCAGAGGTAGGCAATTTGGTTAGAGCTATGAAATGACCCATTTTGGTTAAATGGTCAATAACCACTAAGATGGTGTTGTTGCCGTGACTGAGAGGCATCTCCACTATAAAATCCATAGAAACAGTGTGCCATGGCGCAGGGGCTATTGGTATAGGACGTAACAAACCACTGCTTCTTTGATGTTGAGCTTTAGCTTGGGTACATACAGGACACTTAGCCACATAGTCCACAATGTCCTTTTTCATGGATTCCCACCAAAAATACCTGACAACAGTTTGCATGGTTTTCTGAACACCCATATGACCTCCTAGTGTAGAATAATAAGTCCATCTCAAAACTTGCTCTTGTAGTTCCGTCGTAAGGACATACAGCTGTTTGTCCCTGAAAAGAAGTCCTTTTCGCATAGTTCTCTGCTGTGGTTCTACAGCGATCCAAGTTTGAGCATCCATCGATTTGACTTCCTCTTCCACTTGTTTCAAGAAGTCAAGGGAACCTGATATAGGGGAAGCCGACGGAGAGAAGGAAGCCTCTGGGAGAATGGCTGGAGGATCCTCAGATTCTGGGGAAAGATCTCTCACTGCAGATTCAGGTCTTGACAGCTCATCTGCCTTGCCATTTTGGGGACCCGGACGATATTTGATTACAAAATCGAAATCCGAGAAGAACAACGACCACCGTAATTGGCGTGGTGTTAATGCTCGTGCGCTTTTCAAAAAGAGGAGATTCCGATGATCGGTGAAGATTTCCACAGTATGTCTAGCCCCCATGAGATGATGTCTCCATTCCTCACAAGCCCTCTTCATGGCTAGCAATTCCTTATCGGTAATACTGTAGTTGACTTCACAGGAGGACAACTTACGAGAGTAATATGCCACCGGATGCAGTTGTCCAGGATCCGGATTTCTCTGGGAAAGAATACCTCCTATGGCGTAGTATGATGCATCCGTATCCATGATATAAGGTTGACTCGCATCTGGATGACGGAGAATGGGAACAGTCACAAAACATGTCTTTAGAGTTCGGAAAGCATCTTCCGCTGGATCAGTCCACTTGAAAGTAGCTCCTTTCTTCAACAAAAAGGTCAAAGGTTGTATGATCCTAGAGAAGTCTTTAATAAACCTCCTGTAAAAGTTTGCAAAACCTAAAAAGCTTTGCAAACCTTTACATTCGAAGGAGATTCCCACTGGATGATAGCTTGTGTTTTCTTTTTATCCATTTGAATACCATTCGAGCCGATGACATAACCCAGGAACTCCACTTCTCTGGTATGGAACAAGCACTCCTCCAGTTTAGCATACAAATCATGTTGTTGTAATTGTTCCAAAACTTCCATCACATGCTGGACATGTTCTTCTCCCGTAGATGAATATATCAATATATCGTCTATGTCGACTATACATGACACATCCAATAAGCCTCGCAAAACTTCATCCATAAAGAATTGAAATACCGCAGGGGCATTGCAGAGGCCAAACGGCATCACTTGGTATTCGTACAACCCGTAACGGGTGCGGAAAGCCGTCTTCCACTCGTCTCCTCTGCGGACACGCACCAAATGATAGGCCCCCCGTAGATCCAGGTTGGTGAATATTCTAGCATCTTTTAACTGGTCCAACAAGACTGGAATCAAAGGCAACGGGTACCTGTTCTTCCTGGTAACTCTGGTAATAGCTCCATAGTCTATACAGGTTCTTAGGCCCCCTTCCTTTTTAGGAATAAAAAACAGAGGTGACGATGCTGGAGACGTAGATGGACGGATGAATCCGGATTCCAACATTTTCTTCAGGTATTGCTGTAAATAAACGTTTTCAGCTTCAGTGAGAGCATATACTCTACTACACGGAATATTGGCTCCGGGTTCAAATTCGATGACACAGTCATAATCCCGGTGTATGGGTAGTTTACTGGCTTCTCTTTCACTGAAGACCTCTTGGTATCTCTGATATACCTCCAGAAGAGTGGTAATTGCGTTGACTCCCAACTCTCTACTTCCAGAAGCCAACGTACTAGCAGGTGTTTCCATTTTGATTTCTTCTCGAGGATGCGTTGGAATACAATGTTCTGCGCAATATGCTGAGCTCAAGGTAATGGAACGAGCAGCCCACTTGACCAGTGGGTCATGTTGTGTTAACCAAGGCATACCCAAGATCAATCTAAACTGAGGAGCGTCAATTAAATCAAAGGATATGCGTTCTTAATGTTCATGTCCTACTTGCATCACCAATGGACAGGTATGATAACACACTGGTCCTGATGTCAGATCCGATCCGTCTACAGCTTTCACTGCTTCCGGTACTTCTTTTTCAATGCAAGGGATTCCCAACCTCTTGGCATATTGTACATCGATGAAGTTACCCGTTGCTCCGGAATCAAGCATGGCATGCACCATTACCAGTATTTCTCCAAGCCATGTAAGGGTAACACATAAATTCATGTGGGGCACAGAAGGTTGCATAGTGTTAGCTATTGCATGAGAGACCTCATTTACTCCATCATAGCTCAAACCAAGGGCCTCTGGTTTGTTTGAGCTTTCTCGTTTCCCGAATCCGAAGAAGGGTATTCAACCGCAGGTATATTTCGTATACTCTTTGTTTTAGCCTTACAGTCTCTGATGAAGTGTCCAGGCTTTCCACAATACATGCAAAGCTTTTGGTTGCGTCGACGCATTCTTTCTTCTGAACTCAATGGACCTCTGACTCCCCCTATTTGCATAGGTTCCGGGGTATCAGTAGTGGATGCACCCTCCGAAGTCACTCTAGGTTTAGACACTGGAAAACGCCAATCATAGCGATGTTTATCGCCCTTACGTTCCTGTAACCGGTGATCCAGTTGTATAGTGAGGTCTATCAGTTCTTCACAACAAGTGGGCCTGTTCACCACCTGGGCAAGTACATCCTTCAATTCCCCTCTCAGTCCTTGATAAAACAAGGAAACACGTTTGGCAGGAGGCCAATCAGTCTCGACAACAAGACGGTTGAAATGGGTAATGTATGTTAACAAATCTAAAGACCCTTGTTTGAGCGTTATAAGTTCACGATCCAAAGATAACATATGGGCCTTGCGATCAAACAACTTGCGCATTTCATCGCAAAAATCGTCAAAGCTAGCTAGCACCGGATTGTTTTTCTCAATCAAGGGGAAAGACCAACTAGCAGCGTTGCCCCCCCAAGTAAGACAGCATAAAGGCAGTTTTCGAATGATCATCAGGAAAAACAGAGGGTTTGCACATAAAGTGCAACTTACACTGCCCTAAAAAAGTACTAAATTTCCGGGGATCCCCCAAAAACCTTTCAGGCGGTGCCAATGGTAATTGAACAGGTTGTATAACCTGTATGGTAGACGGAGCCTGCGCCCCTGGAGCTAAATGAGAAGATGCTTGGACAGGGGGGGTAATGTGGCCTCTCTAATGCACTGTTTTCCTGCAGTTCTAGCTTGGGCCAATCCTTCCACATCACGTCTAAGAGCCCCCATCTCGTTCCGCATATCATGATTCTCCCCTATCACTGCGTCTACCTCTACACGTAAGGCAGTTAAAGACTCCAACACAGTCTGCAATACAGGGTTGGTATCCATCGCTCGGGCCGCAAGAGAACGTGGGCTTGTCACTCTGTCACAACTAAGGCAGGATGACTAACCTTGATAGTCAGATGCAGCAGGAGCGATGTCGTAGCCTGTTTCCTTCCTCCCTAGGAACGGTCCCCCAGACGAGCCATAAATATAACTCTCCTCTAGGACAACCCCTCCCAGGGAAGGGGAAAAAATTGAGAAAATAAATAAAACAGGCGGGCAGCCAGAAACCATCTACAGCTGGTGAGGACAGGATAGGTGTTCCTTCTTCCTTCGTTTGCTACAGTAGTGGTCTGCAGGGATACACAAGAAGACACATATAAATGCACACCCCCTCCCTAAACGAACTACTAGACCAAGAATACAAAGATACACAGTGATACTCACTAGTCTAAACTGCCACACCAATCCAAGATATGAAATAACGAATAAGAAATAGGAAAAGAAAATGAAAACAAATCCAAAGGGTGTTGTGCTCCAGAGAGAAAGCAGAATCCTTAATCCCCAATGCACATTCTAGAAACTAATGTGCTCTTCTCTGCTGAAGTTTTATATTTCTTTTAGCCTGTAATATGTCTCTGTGCACAGAAAATTCTTGTGTGTCTTAAATCCACAGGAATAAACATCCGACTCGATTACTGATCACACGCTGAAGGGATTCAGCCAGAGTTCAAGTAAACACAGTTAAAGGGCTCCGAACAGGAAATGAAGTAGAAGCAGCCGCTTCTACTTCTACACGATTACGAAGCTCTGAACCCTTAGCGTTACTAACGCTATCCAAAAGTCAAAAGGCTCCGTGCTCACATACCCGACAGAACAGCAACCGCCGTCTCGGGTTTCTTACACGGCTTCAGGAAACTTCCGCGCGGCTCCTCCTGAATCACCAGCGCGGCTCCAGGTCAAAGGGCAAAACAACGCACCGTTCAGCGGAGCAGGTTTCCGCACGGCTTCTCTCGGTCTCCTCTCCTCCGAGACAATTAAGATTCCATAGCATTGACACGGGGCCCCGAAGGCTAACACTGGTTTCGAGTATTCACTAGACAGGCTTCACAAGTGACAAGCACCGGCAGAAGGGAAAGAAAGAAAAGATATAGAAACAAGGTACGTCAAACACAAACAACAGACTAAGCTGCAGGCATTCTGGGAGATGCAGTCCAGTCATCAATAGCCTAAAACGTGACAGAACCCCCTCTCTAGGACCGACGTCTCGGCGGTCCACCAGGCTTAGAAGGAAACTTAGCATGAAAAAGTCTCAAAAGGTCAGGGCAGTGAAGATTAGAACGAGGCTCCCATGAACGTTCCTCATGCCCATACCCTTTCCAGTCAATCAAGTACTGTAACACGCCTCTCACTCTTCGGGAATCAAGTACAGCTCTCACCTCATACTCAATGTCCCGATCTATCTCCACTGGCTGTGGCCTCCCTATAGCTCTTGTACCCGGAACATAAGGCTTCAATAGAGACACATGGAATACTGGGTGTATGTGCCAAGTAGGGGGAAGACCTAGCTTCATAGCTACCGGGTTGATAACAGCAAGGATGGAATATGGGCCAACATATTTAGGCTGCAATCTTGTATTCCCTTTCAATTTCAAGTATTTCGTACTCAACCACACTTTGTCCCCGATAGTGTACTCAGGCTCAGGGGATCTTTTTCTATCAGCCTGCTGTTTATCATGGTCCCTGGCCGCCGCCAACTGCTCTCGGGCCTCCTGAGCTATAGAGATAAGGTGGGCATGGTGCTCCTGTATAGGAGGAAGGGAGGATATACCAGGAGACAATTAAGATTCCATTGCATTGACACGGGGCCCCGAAGGCTAACACTGGTTTCGAGTATTCACTAGACAGACTTCACAAGTGACAAGCACCGGCAGAAGGGAAAGAAAGAAAAGATATAGAAACAAGGTACATCAAACACAAACAACAGACTAAGCTGCAGGCATTTTGGGAGATGCAGTCCAGTCAATAGCCTAAAACGTGACAAATACTCTCACCCAGACAAGAGATCAGGGCTAGATCCAAAACTGTTTTTTAGCTCACTGCACCATCCCAGTTCAGAACCTGGCTATATGCAAATTAGTCTGTTCCTGTCCCAGTGCATGATGGGAACAGGGCAGACCGGGGACCGGTTTCTGGCATTTCAGCTGAAATGCCAGAAACCGGTCCCCGGAAGCTTGTCTCCTTTCCAGTGAAGAATTGGCTTGGTAGTCTGGTCTGCCCTGTTCCCATGATGCACTGGGCCAGGGACAGACTAATTTGCATGTAGCCAGGTTCTGAGCTGGGATGGTGCAGTGAGCTAAAAAACGGTGATGGATCAAGCCCTGATCTTTGGACTGGGTAAGAGTGGTCTGCTTAATTCAGACACTCTGTTCATCACCACCCCCTTTTCTGAATCATTTTTGGCCACTATAGGTGTGGCAGGGTATACTCAGACATGAGTCCCTTGCTCACTGCACCATCAGGATTCAAGCAAGCCGGGCCGACGACGGCTGAAATGCCAGAAACCGTTCCCCGGAAGCTTGTCTCCTTTCCAGTGAAGAATTGGCTTGGTAGTCTGGTCCGCCCTGGTCCCATGATGCACTGGGCCAGGGACAGACTAATTTGCATGTAGCCAGGTTCTGAGCTGGGATGGTGCAGTGAGCTAAAAAACGGTGATGGATCAAGCCCTGATCTTTGGACTGGGTAAGAGTGGTCTGCTTAATTCAGACACTCTGTTCATCACCACCCCCTTTTCTGAATCGTTTTTGGCCACTATAGGTGTGGCAGGGTATACTCAGACATGAGTCCCGTGCTCACTGCACCATCAGGATTCAAGCAAGCCGGGCCGACGACGGCTGAAATGCCAGAAACCGGTCCCCGGAAGCTTGTCTCCTTTCCAGTGAAGAATTGGCTTGGTAGTCTGGTCTGCCCTGTTCCCATGATGCACTGGGCCAGGGACAGACTAATTTGCATGTAGCCAGGTTCTGAGCTGGGATGGTGCAGTGAGCTAAAAAACGGTGATGGATCAAGCCCTGATCTTTGGACTGGGTAAGAGTGGTCTGCCTAATTCAGACACTCTGTTCATCACCACCCCCTTTTCTGAATCGTATCCCTATTCTCAAACATGAATCACAGGTAAGATATGCATTTTGGGGAGGTAGAATAATGGGCTAGGACTCGGAGGAGAGAAGAGACTGACAGAAGTACTAATAAAGTACTAGTAGGTCAATTGAATTCACTAACTCTGTTAGTGGCACATTTGTACATTTTTGGACGTTTAGATAATTCATGCTGGTAAGTTTGAAGAAACCAAACGTACAGTAACCTCTGCCCACCACCACACAAAATAATATGAACGCGTATACTATGTTTAAGTATGTAAAATAAATAAATATATTTCCTCTAACAAAAATAAACTAACCTAACTCACTCCCCTCCCTAACCCCAACCAATGTCCAAATGTCCTTCTTCAAGTCCCTTTACCCAACACCCAATTCCCACGCCCCCAACAGTCTTTAAGAAAGGGGCAAGGGACAGTCACTTCCTCCGGCGGTGTCCTGTGGACAGGTGGTCCCGCAGCTCTTTGCGGTGGTCCAGGAGCTGGCGCTGTTGCTGCTATGCCAAGCCCTCCAGGTAGTCCACTCTATTTCGGAGGTGGCGCAGATGTGCCATCCAGGCTCTGAGGGGGGAAGCTGTTGTTTTTACTGCTGTGCGGCGGCGGCGGGAGGCTGTCGGGCCACGGCGCCGTTTCGCTGGAGGCTGCTGGCTGGTGGCCCCGGGGGCACTGGAGGAGGATGCAGTAGTTGCCGCCTCCTCCTCCTGCTCTCGAGCCCACAGCCACCAATATTCGGTGCAAATGGCCTTCAGATTACGGGCCCTGGCCGGACAGCCATCTCCTTCCAGGTGAGCTTTTTTTGTTGCAGAGCATCTATATGAAGAAAGAAAGAAAAATACTGTAGCCAATAATCTTTAACATTTACTCAAAATAATTCAACAGAAAGTTGTCTCACTAGCAACTTGCAAGCACAGTATAACATTTTAGTATGTATCTTTCGGCCGTCTTTGTAGGCCTGTGACATTAGTGGGAGTTTCAGGAATTCTACTAGCAGCTCTATGGACTCACTACTACATTGTCAGAGAGTCAGAGACTACAATGGTCTTCTTCTTTTTTTTTTTCTCTTGTTTTGCAAAAGAAATTACTTGTAAGTGAACTTGTGGTAGCCGGCAGAATGCCAGCTCACTCAGCTTGCACCCAAGAAAAATAGACACAAGCCATGATGACGCAGATAAGCATGGGCGAATTATGCGAATCTGGCGTTCGCAAATTTGCGTATTTGCGTACTCGCAATCCGCAAAATCCGCAAATTCTTGTCAAAACTTGTCTAGATGCTATTCAACATGATAGGGAAAACCCTAAAATGACGTTGGGAGGTCAAACGCGATGTAAACACCCGCGTTCGAGAAGACGTCATGTGGTATCAGTAATATTTCTTAAGCGGTGTTTGATTGAGCTTCAATGTAGCAGTACACACATGGCGGAAGAGTCAGGACGCGGCAGAGTTCGAAGTTGCCGGTCTAGTGCTTCTCAGCTCGCGACTGATGTTGTAGGTGAGGTGCGCGTTCCGATAACGAACTGCGCACTTCAACTGAAGTCGTTCGCGGAGTCAGAGTGAATTCCTGGAGTTCCGAAATTCAGAGAAGCATTTCAATTTCTTCAGCCTACAAGTATTTCAGTTTTCGCATGCGCAACGTGGACCATGAAGTAAGAATCTCCAACTATAATTCTAGACTTTTGTTTTGAACTGCATTCTGCGCTTCACTGTGGCGTCATTATATTCAAGTGGTTAATGAGTGATTTAACTCGTCTGCCAGAAGTTGTCTTCTTCCTATTATAGTTTACACATAGTTAGGTTTGGAATCATAAGTGAACCACAGAACTTATATTTGGTGAACTACGGAACTCTTCGTTTATGGACTTAAGTTACAGAGCATTCTTCAATTCTGACAGGTATACATTCCATAATAAGAGATACCATAGAGTCATGCCAATGTAATTCAGGAACACTAATGATACCGTGTTTACACAGGTTTTAAGAAACCCGAGTTCAGTTGAAATTCAGAGAGAGAGAAGCAAATGCCTAAGGTCCAAGGGTAAGCGTTATAATAGTATTGAATATGACTTCAAATGTTGGTTAGAAATGTATGTGTATTAATTAGGGTTCCCTTACAGGTATTACCCAGAAGACCCAAAGGACCAACTCGAAGAGTGTACACTATCACTCGGAGGCAGTCTCTCTTTTCTTTTGTTATTTTGTCCACTTCCCCTTTCCCTTCCGTTTTAGTGGTTACCTAGACATTGTATTGTCGGGTGGCTCCTGAAGCAGAGGGGCGTTGGGACTAGCGTCGACTCCTGTGGATCCATCAGGCCTTCGTGACAGATTGAAGTGCCAGTTATCCACCTGAGTCGACATGGCGGAGGGGTTAGACTTAAAGGCGTTGGCAGGAATTCTGGAGGGGTTGCAGAATCAGTTAACCCATTCGGCTGAGGAAAATAGAGCCCTAAGAGAGGAAGTTAAGCGTTCCCAACAGGAAACTCACCAGATTAGATTAAAAATGGAAGAGTTATTAGCAGGTACCACGCCATTGCCTGGAATAAATTCAACTATTGGTTCAGCTTCAGAGGTAGCCACTCAAGTGGTTCATTCAGTAGCCCCTGTAGTTCCATTGGCTAACCCAGAGAGATTCAGTGGGGATCCACATAAGGCCCAAATTTTTCTTACCCAATGCTCATTACATTTTTTGTGTCGAGCTGTGGTGTTTAAAGAAGATCAAGTTAAGGTTGCTTTCATGCTGTCGTATTTGAGCGGTGATGCCGCTGCCTGGTCCATGCCTTTGGTCTCCCGTAATGACCCAGCTCTGTACGATTTTGATCTTTTCAAAAAAGAGTTCTTGAGGATCTTCGACAGAAGAACTGCCAATCAAGCAATCGATAATGAGCTTCTGGACATTAAACAAGGGAATCGTGATCTGGTAGCTTATATCGCTCAGTTCAACAAACTGATTGTGGAAACGGATTGGCCAGAAGAAAAGCGTTCAGCAATTTTTTATCGGGGACTTAAAGACGAGCTGAAAGACGCTCTGGCTCAAATACCGAAACGACCACAGGATATCTCTGAATTGATCGACTTAGTTCTACAAATTGACCACCGTCAATTTGAAAGAAGGTCCGAGAAGAAGAAGGATTTTAAAACTTTTGTTCCTCGTTTAGACCGAAGCAAGTCAGAAGGCAACAAAACAGAAGTCAATTCGAGTGAAGAACCTATGCAAATTGGTTCTATCAGGGGCCCCTTGTCAAGAGAAGAGAAGAAGAAGCAGCGTACTAACCATCTGTGTTTGTATTGTGGAACTTCGGGGCATTTTGTGAAGGAATGCCCAAAAAGACCAAAGATGAATCAAGGGGTAAAAGACAGATCCCACCAGTAGAGGGAGTTGCCCTGGTGGGATGTTGCAATGAGTCAACTCAGGAACCTCAACAATTGGTCTATACCTTACAATCGTCAGCGCCACATCTCACTGTCTCATTCTCAGTGAAGTTCGGGTTACAAGAAATCCAGGGAGTATCAGTCATGATTGACTCTGGGGCCACAGGGAACTTTTGTGATTTGCGTTATGCTCAAGAAATCGGAGTCAGAGCCATCAAGAAGAGACATCCAGAAGTAGTAAAAGCGGTAGATGGCACTAATCTTACCTCTGGCCCCATCATTAATGAGACTGAAACTTTGGAATTGGTTGGGCTGCAGGGCCACAGAGAATTCATAAGATTCAATCTAATAGACACCCCACAATTTCAACTAATTTTGGGGTTGCCATGGTTGTCGGAACACAATCCTTCTATAGATTGGGAACGAAGAACCGTGAAGATGAATTCCGAACATTGCCTAAGGATTTGTTTTTTCAGAATTAAGCAGAAAGGTGAAGAATCACCAGCTTCTCAGCTCGCTCAACTCGTCAACAGTATTTGTACAACCATGACTCAGGAAATTCCAAAAGAATACCATGATCTTGCTAGTGTGTTTGACAAAAAAAATGCAGAGAGACTTCCACCTCATAGAGAATATGATTGTAAAATTGAACTTGAACCAGGGGCAGTGTTACCATGCAGTCGCATTTATGCGTTAACAGAAGCCGAGAACGTATACTTGAAAGAATGCTTGGACGAGTATTTGAAGATTGGATTTATCCGGCTGTCTCAGTCCCCTGCGTCATCGCCTTTGTTTTTTTGCCCTAAAAAGGATGGCACTCTTCGAACCAGTATTGACTACAGAGCTCTGAACCAAGTCACCGTTAAAAACAGGTACCCACTTCCCTTAATTTCTCAGCTTCTGGATCAAGATCAATAAACCCTTCGACCCAAATCAATGATTATGTCGTAAAGCAAAGGCAGAAACAGATTGGAGAGGAGATAGAAAGGTGGGAGCATTGTACCATAAACTCGGGCATGTCCTGCTCTTTGATCTTTATCAGGCCAGCTGCTGAACAAGGAACTGTCTCAGCGAGGGCAGCCTCGGGCTAGGAGTCAGTTCGGCCAGGTCACCCAGAAGTCAGCTAAGGCGTACGTGTCTCAAGGACTCGCTCGGCCACAGTCATCGGGCCTATGTTAGGGCAACCACACAAAATGGCTGCCGTATACAAAATGGAACCCGAAGGTTCAAATTAAATCCTTGAATACAGAGTGTTCTCCTATATCGATACATACGAAAACACTCAGACACGCTACACTCGCCATTTGCGGTCTGCTGACACCAGAAACGTCCATTTCTGACGATCTTTATTGAACGGGTTCGGAACCATCGAACCCAGTTCGTAAACCACGGAACCACAGGTTCTACCATGAAAGACATGTGGCTAGAGTTGGAGGAATAGAAGCTAGTTAAAAGCCTAACAGACATGCTTCGTCCCTTTGAGGTCTTCACGCGTGAAGTCAGCAGGGAGGACTGTACTTTGGGCAAAGCTATCCCATTGTTACGCATGCTAGAGCACCAACTGAACGTGGTGTCTTGAACGTTCCGAGATGATGCTGAGAAGCAAGATGCATATCAGTTGGCGGAGAGCTTAATAAGTCACCTAGTTGACAATGAAAGGTTTAAAAAAATACCTACAGAACAAGATTACATTTATGCCACTATTCTGGATCCACAGTACAAAAAGGCCGTGGCCAGCAAAGCATTCATTCCTTTTAATGAAGCAGATGTTTCAAAGTACAAACATTGGCTAGCTTTGTCAGCCACTCGTTTCGAAGAAGAGAGGCAGAAAATTGAAGGAACCGGCAGAAGTACTACTGAATCAGCAGGCCATTCGGCGTCAAGGTCACTTCTGAATCTGTGGCCGAAAGGGAGTCACTTTACCTCACTGCCGTTATTGACACCAGCAACCGTATCATCATCCTCATCTGCACCAGGCCCAGCCATAATATTGTCGGAAGCGGATTGGCTAACTCATCAAGGGTTTGCTCCTTCCAGTGATGCAAAGGCCACAGATGGTACAGAAAGTGGAGCAACCCTGGAGAACCTTGAGTCGATGGTGCAGGCCTATCTGGATGACCCAACAAAGGTCTTTGTAAATCATAACCAATTGCTGTATCGGTATGGGAAAAGGCCTCTATGGCGACTGATTACCAACCTGGCTCTAAATTATTTGTCTTGCCCACTCGCAAGCGGGTCTTCTGAATGTGCTTTCAGTGCTGCTGGTGCCATTGTAACTTCAAAAAGGACCCGCCTGTCGCCCAAAAATGAGGAGAGGTTAACAATGATCAAGATGAATCAGCACTTCAAACCTCAGATTACAAAATACATGAATGCACGCAGGAAGAAGGGGACACCGACTTAGGTGATGGAAGTTCTTCTCTGTTAGCTGACCTACTCCTGTCTCAATTCACAGAGTTTGAGTTTTGAGGAAGGGCTCTACTTCCCAGACACCGAGGCCTGAAAATGAATTCTTTTTTTTCCGTCCTTATTCACTTTTATTCCTGTGTGTCTGTCTTTGTTTTGCAACTTTTACCACAACAAAACTCTAATCACCTAATCACAACAAGTTCATCAGTAGCACTATCTTCATCTTATTTCCTTATTGATTTGAAGGTGCCGCAGTCTGTATTCCTGAGGTTCACAAGTTCACAAGTTCAGTCATGCTCCTCTATCCTCCTTCTCCAGACTCCCCCTATCCATATCCCTCAAGGCAGATGGCTGGATTACGCAGAATCAAGAAACTTTGTCTTCGTAGACGAGTCCCCTCAAGTGGGACTGGAATTACTGACTACATGCTGATTGCTGACAGTTACTTTTGAAATTGACAGGAGAGGCTGCCCTGTGGGCCTTCACTTTCAGAAGAAGATGCGGCCAAAAAGTGGAACATGTAATGAATAATGAGAAGATGGCATGCAGTGGACAGCAATGGCTGTCTGGCTCTGATGAAAGCAATTGTTGTTTGTTTGTTGTGCATGAAATGAATCATATGTCTTCTGTTATTATTTAATCTTTTACACACTAAATGTTATGTAACTCAAGTCTACTCTGCTTTTTTTTACCTTGTTTAATTCAAATTGTACTATAACTGCAGGGGCCACTACGTTGCATTTTCCAATATGCAAAATGTCCTTGGACTCACTTTTGCAAATATACCATGATGATTGATGATGAGTGTTAATGATCAAATTTAAATAAGGAGGGCCCGATTCACAGAATGAACTTAAGACTCAATCCTAAACTTACTACTGTTTTGGTATTCACAGATTGCACTTACTACTTTTGGTATTCACAGAATGAACTTACTACTTTTGGCATTCACAGAAGTTAGGATTCCTAACTTTAGGACTCCTAAATGCCTTCTGTGTATAACGAAAGTCTTAAAATTAGGATTTTTCTCAATTTAGTATTAGTAAAGTTAGGAGTCCTAACTTTACTACTACTAAATTGAGAAAAATCGCAATTTTAGGACTTTCGGTATTCACAGAAGGCATTTAGGAGTCCTAAAGTTAGGAGTCCTAACTTTACTACTTCTAAATTGAGAAAAATCCTAATTTTAAGACTTTCGGTATTCACAGAAGGCATTTAGGAGTCCTAAAGTTAGGAGTCCTAACTTCTGTGAATACCAAAATGAGTAAGTTCATTCTGTGAATACCAAAAGTAGTAAGTGCATTCTGTGAATGCCAAAAGTAGTAAGTTCATTATGTGAATACCAAAAGTAGTAAGTGCAATCTGTGAATACCAAAACAGTAGTAAGTTTAGGATTGAGTCTTAAATTCATTCTGTGAATCGGGCCCTATATCTTTTTTCTTTACAGTCACTCACTGGGATGGATGGATCTGTTTGGATGGGGGGCTGTTTGGAAGTGTTCTAGATTTTTGGGAGTGGGTTTAGGGGTCTCGGAGCACTGCTGAGAATGTTTAATTTTGATTGCAAGGGGTTTGAAGAAAATCCATGGTGGAAAAGGGGTGTTTTGGGCCTAGATTCAGAGTGAGTTTTGGCACTATTTTAACTTAGGCCTCTGTGAAGTAGAGGCCTTGCATGTTTTGGGGGAATGTTTTGGGGGTGTTCTAGATTTTTGTGACTGGGTTTAGTGGTCTGGGAGCTCTGCTGGGAAGGTCTAATTTTGATTACAAGTGGTTTGAAGAAAATCCATGGTGGAAAAAAGGTGGGGCCTCTGCGAGGTAGCAGTATTGCATGCTTTGTGGGCGGCTGTTTCGGGGTGTTCTAGATTTTTGGCAGTGGGTTTAGGGGTCTGGGAGTACAGCTGGGAAGGTCTAATTTTCATTGCAAGTGGTTTGAAGAAAATCCATGGTGGAAAAGGGGTGTTTTGGGCCTAGTTTCAGAGTGCGTTTTGGCACTATTTTAACCTAGGCCTCTGCTAAGTAGCAGTATTGCATGTTTTTGGGGGCTGTTTGGGGGGGTTCTAGATTTTTGGGAGTGGGTTTAGGGGTCTGGGAGCACTGCTGGAAATATCTCATTTTGATTGCAAGTGGTTTGAAGAAAATCCATGGTGGAAAAGGGGTGTTTTGGGCCTAGTTTCAGAGTGCGTTTTGGCACTATTTTAACCTAGGCCTCTGCTAAGTAGCAGTATTGCATGTTTTTGGGGAGCTGTTTGGAAGTGTTCTAGATTTTTGGAAGTGGGTTTAGGGGTCTGGGAGCTCTGCTGGGAAGGTCTAATTGTGATTGCAAGTGGTTTGAAGAAACTCCATGGTGGAAAAGGGGTGTTTTGGGCCTAGTTTCAGAGTGCGCTTTGGCACTATTTTAACTTAGGCCCCTGCGAAGGTCTAATTTTGTGTCAAAGTAGCAGTTTGGTCGTAGGCTGAGGGGAAAGTGGAATTTGGCCCTGTTTCTGAGGTGCATTTCGGCGAATAGGCTAACATTGCCGGTAATGCGTTATTGCAGATGTCACTGGAGACAGCTCTTCTGGCACTTTACGCAGCTGTAGTGTAGGAAAAGAACAATACATTACCCAATGAGGTAGCACTTAATGGATTAGCCAGTAGAAAGTACTCCAGTAATAGTTATGCAAATCGCAAAAAAATACACGCGTTTGCGGGAAAATCCGCAAATTCTCTGATTTTTTGGCAATTTTGCACAAATTTGTGGATTTTTTTGCGATTTCGCGCGAATTCGCGGACTGCAGATCTGCAAAATTCGCTAATAGTTACTAATTAATACTATTCTTGAAAAGGAGACTCAGGGTACGTACTTTTGAAATGATGCTTGTATGTAATACTGTCACCTCTGAAACTGAAAGTGTTATTTTTGCACTACACAGCGTACCTTATATTTTTTTCTCCATGGTGTTTTAATATCACTTCCTGTTTTTCCATCAACAATTACAGGTCGGTTTTTACCCTGTGCCATGGAACAAACGAATAACTCAGGCTTACCATTAGCAATCCGCAATTCCGCATCAGGCAAGCAGTGGACAGTGTGTCTGGTCACCAAGATTGATTGACAGAGCGTCAGATGGAATAGAGGAGTACCGTGAATAAGAGGAATGGCTGGATGCATGCAACTTCACAAATTCAATAGGACAACTACAACATACAGTTACAGTATCCTCTTCACTTCTCCTTATCTTTTAAATGTTATTGTTGTGAACTTGAACTTCTGCGAGTTTGTTTGCTCTCTGATTCAAATTCATCCCTCCAGCCATTTGATAAGTTTATTTGATATTTTTTAAACTAATTTAATGTACTAATATGTGTTTATTCTCTCTGAGGGCAGAGAGGCAAGTGAAATTGCGTAATTACTGCAGCCCTGTACTGTCAAATTGTTTCTTCATAGTTACTAGTAAGTTGTAGTAAGTACTACTTTTCAGTAACCTAACCATCCATTTAGCAAACAACTTCATGCATGCAGTAGTGCACTTCCTTTATGTCCCTTAAAAGGTTTATGGATATCTTCGAATCCAAAGATTTGTTTTTCTTCATTTGTTGTTTGTCCATGCTGTGTTTTTTTTCCTCTCTCCACAAAACTTTCCCAAAAACCCCCATTCCCATCCAATTTTCAAACCCTAACCCTCTTCCCCCGGGCTGTGTGGTTTTTTCATTGAGTTGTGACTAAATTACAACAATAATTCCTCACACTTGCTAAGGAGGATAGGGTCAAAGCAACAGAAAAATCATTCAAATCAGAATTTCATGTGCGCCATAGTGGATTGATCATCAACAACATCCTCCTCCTACACGTGACAAATCGAATGCTTAATGCTTACGTTGCTGTGTCCTTTGCCTTAATACTACTTATTATAGTAGCCATACTCCACGCAACTAGTACTTATATTTTGAATACTTTAGCACAGCTTAGGCTGCAATTTATGGCACTGTTCCCTACCGTACCATCTATTGTACTGTTTCTAATGCTACGCTCAGGCCACTTAATGTTTCATTTCCTTTTTTTCTCATATGCTGCTACTGCCAGGGTGTACCACTACTACTACAAGCACAACGATGATATTTTACCCGTCCAGGATTCAAGTCAACACCCAACCTTAATCGCCATTTGCCATGCACCCAGCCCTGTGCCTAGCCCTATACTCAAACACGAATCACAGGTAAGATAAGCATTTTGGGGAGGTAGAATAATGGGCTAGGACTAGGAGAAGAGGAGAAACTGACAGTAGTACTAGTAAAGTACTAGTAGGGCAATTGAATTCACTAACTCTGTTAGTGGCACATTTGTACATTTTTGGACGTTTAGTAAGCCTCGGCGTAGTAGGCGTAGTGGGTCTACGTGATCTTACGCGAAGTGGGACAGAAACTACGTCCACCCACGCACTTTGCGTAGCCCCAATACGTGCCACCCGCCTCCCTCCCGCCTTCGCTAAATACTACTCGCCTCCCTCCCGCCCTCCCTACCGCCCTCCCTAAATACTTAAAAGTTGTTCTTAAAAAGAATAAACACCACTTACCTTGTCAGCTGCGTCTTCGGGGCTCCCTCTGGTAACCGCGTCGCCATCTTGAATGCTAATGCGCATGCGCGGCCGCCCGCGCATGCCCATTTCTTGTGAGAAAAGCGCATGCGCGGGCGGCCACACATGCGCATTAGTATTCAAGATGGCGGCGGGGTTACCAGAGGGAGCCCCGGAGACGCAGCCGACAAGGTAAGTGGTGTTTATTCTTTTTAAAAACATTATTTAAGTATTTCGGGAGGGAGGCGGGTGGCGGGCAACTTCGCTACGCCCACGGAGTGGGCGTAGTGTTGCCTGCTACGCCTACTTCGCAAATGGCGAAGTAGGCAACACTACGTCCACTCCGTGGGCGTAGCGAAGCACTACGCCCAGGGTTAACGTTTAGATAATTCATGCTGGTAAGTTTGAAGAAACCAAACGTACAGTAACCCATGCCCACCGCACACAAAATAATATGAATGCGTATACTATGTTTAAGTATGTAAAATAAATAAATATATTTCCCCTAACAAATATAAACTAACCCAACTCACCCCCCTCCCTAACCCCAACCAATGTCCAAATGTCCTTCTTCAAGTCCCTTTCCCCAACGCCAAATTCCCACCCCCCCCCCCAACAGCCTTTAAAAAGGGGCAAAGGACAGTCACTTCCTCCGGCGGTGTCCTGTGAACAGGTGGTCCCGCAGCTCTTTGTGGAAGACCCGGAGCTGGCGCTGTTGCTTCTCTGCCAAGCGCTCCAGGTAGTCCACTCTCTTTCGGAGGTGGCGCAGACGTGCCATCCAGGCTCTGGGGGGGCAGCTGTTGTTTTTGCTGCTGTGCGGCGGGAGGCTGTCAGGGCACGGCGCCGTTTCGCTGGAGGCTGCTGGCTGAAGGCCCAGGGTGCACTGGAGGAGGATGCAGTAGTTGCCGCCTCCTCCTCCTCCTGCTCCCGAGCCCACAGCCGCCGATATTCGGCACAAATGGCCTTCAGATTACAGGCCCTGCCCGGACAGCCATCTCATTCCGGGTGAGCTTTTTTTGTTGCGGAGCATCTATATAAAAAAAGAAAGAAAAATACTGTAGCCAATTGTCTTTAACATTTACTCAAAATAATTCAACAGAAAGTTGTCTCACAGTAACACTAGCAACTTGCAAGCACAGTATATCGTTTTGGCATGTATCTTTCCTTCGTCTTGTAGGCCTGTCACATTAGTGGGAGTTTCAGGAATTCTACTAGCAGCACTATGGACTCACTACTACATAGTCAGAGAGTCAGAGATTATATCGGTCTTCTTCTTTTTTTCTCTTGTTTTGCAAAAGAAATTACTTGTACGTGAACTTGTGGGAGCCGGCATAATGCCAGCTCACTCAGCTTGCACTCAAGAAAAACAGACACAAGCCATGATGGCGCAGACTCGCATTACTTTAATCAGTACATGCAGGTGTGGATAGGGAAGCTCTTACTTTTCTATAGGGGTGGCACTTGCCATACTCGGTTACATCAAGGGCTACTGCTTAATGTAATTTATATCTCGCACTGCCCCTCCGGGCCTTGACTACTACAAAAGGAAAATGAAGATTATTCATTTCTGATCATATATCCTGCCGATCACATGATCTTTGATTATATGATGGATGACTTTAGGTGCTTTGTTTTGGGTGCTTTGTTTTGATAGATTGAGTGAACAACAGCGATAGTCCACCCATGACACAGCTGAAAGAAAATTATTAACATAGGGAGTGAGTATGGTACACATAATTGCCGGAGGAAGGGACTTGACTTGATATAATGTCAACTATGCAATACATACACAATATATGCTGTGCTTGCAAAATAAACTACTGTACTGTTAGTCAAGGAAGTATTTCTGAACAATCACAACTTCTAGTATTTGGATTTCCTCAGCTTTGCTACTCTGGCACGGACATGCTGTTCAAAGTAACACTCTTCATCCACTGATCGTCTGCTCTACTACATACACCTCTGCTATCTATGAGGAAGAAGATGATACCATCCAGGCTTCCAAAGTAAACATCTATCATTCTTCTTAATGTCTCAACTGTACCAAGTTTACTTTTTCTCAACAACCAACTAACCCCCTTTTCATTTTATTTGGTAAACCACCGCCTTGACTTGCATTTCAGTTTCACCCAAATGATATATTGCAATGCACACCACACATGCATTTTCTGATTCACCCACACAGGCAGTCATCTTTTCCTTCTCCTCCAATCATCCTTGCTTCATGCAGCCATGCATCCGATTCCATCCTATCAGCCACCTCTGCCTGCCATAAAAAAAACACGTATCATTCTTTACAGTCAAAAAGTTACGACTCGTTCGTCCTTCCTTTCACCCTTCTTTCCCTTTTCGATCTTCACATCCGTCAAGTTCATCTGATATGACTTGGCTTCACGATAAAAGTTTCCCTGCTGAGTTGAAGTCATATAGGGGGCCATTGCTTACCCAAGAACTACCACTGCTAATACTATTGCTAAGTCAAGGTTGACTGTCTTCTCCGTGATTGTCAAAAATGTAGTTCTAAATTAGTAACTGTTCTTAACAGTACTGTGTACTTGTACTAGGGAACTGTCTACTGTACAGTATATCATACACTCCTTTGCGAGCCTACTCAAAAATCTCAATAAGTAAAGAGTATAAAAACTTACCACCGTCCGCCGCCGCTGAGCCATCCCCCACAGCTACTCCTGGTGGCACTTGTGGCGCCGCCGCATCACCCCCTGGAGTGAGCCCCTCCACACTGCTGGTCCCGGCACTGGTGGTGTTAGGTGCTGCATCCGATGTTGTGACGTCTAGAAAAAGCATGTCATATTTTCAGATGCCATACACCACCCCCTATTTCGTCTTGTAATGGAAGAAAATGTTAATACATAACCAATTTTTAATTATTGGGAATGAAAAAAAGTGACTGTTTTGGGGAGGGTGTTAACCTTTTATATGGTTAGCCATTAAATGCTACACTTTTTGGCACAACAGATGAATGCTTGCTTTTTAACATGCTCCCATTCTACTGGGAGACTTCAACTTCCACCTAGAAAAGAAAAACGACTGCAACACCACCACCCTTCTGGACAACATGGCCACTCTCGGACTCAAACAACTTGTTGACACCCTCACCCACTTAGCCGGACACACGCTCAACCCTATCTTCACCTCCAGCAAACACATCTTCTTCAATCATACCACAGCTCTCCATTGGACGGACCACAGCTGTGTTCACTTCAGCTACAAAACCACCACGACTCACAACCCCCACAACCTGCTCCTCGAAGAAACTGGAACAAAATCACCATCGACCAACTCCTCACATCACTCAACCAAAACCCTCCAGCCCTCTCATCGGACCCAAACGAAGCTGCCACCAAACTCAAACAATGGATCACCCACAGCGCTGACGAATTAGCACCCCAAAAAAACCACCAGATCAACCAAGGTAGCAAAAAGGCCCCTTGGTTCAATGATGACCTTAAGAATTCCAAGAAACTATGCCGTACTCTCGAAAAAACATGGAGAAAAAACCCAACCACTGACAACCTGACCACCTTCAAGGCAGCCACCCGCAAACACCACCAATTGATCCGATCCACCAAGAAATCAGCATTCAAGGATCGACTCGACAACAACGCCCACAACAGCAAGGAACTATTCAACATCGTCAAAGAATTTACCAACCCCACCGCAGCCTCAAACGACATTACTCCCTCCCAAGACCTCTGCGACTCTTTATCCTCTTTCTTCTACAACAAAATCGGCGATATACATAACAGCTTTAAGAACAGTTCAAAAGAACAACCCACCCCACCCACTTCCAAACCCGAACCGCTCTCCAACAACCTTAGTGCCTGGAACCCAATCACCACTGAAGACACCATCCACCTAATGAACTCCATCCATTCAGGTTCGCCAACCGACCCCTGTCCCCACCACATCTTCAACAAAGCAGACTCCATCATCGCACCCCATCTCCGTGATGTCATCAACTGCTCCTTCAACTCCGCTATCTTCCCAGAAAGCTGGAAACACGCCGAACTCAGTGCCCTTCTGAAGAAACCCACAGCTGACCCCTCTGAACTTAAGAACTACCGTGTACGTGATCGGGACCAGGAGAGGTGGAAGGGAGTGACTCTGACACGTTGAATAAAGTTTTCAAAGAGGGTTTTATTTTTAAGTATGCTCTTCTCCTTCTACTAGTTTGTTTAACATGAGCAAACTCGTCGGGATCCGTCCTGACTCCTTTAGGAAACATTGAGAGTTCTAGGGCGTTTCTTCCACGCAGGTGCCGATAGTTCTCCAGACCGGAAGTGATTAGGGGTCGTCGGGGCCAAGGTCCTGAACTCCAACCATGCAACGGAAGAAAAGAAACAACAAGGAATCAGGCTGACGTCCTCACAGGATTATAGGGGACCAGGGGGTGAGGGACACCGAGTGAAGAAGTGCAACTAAACGTAAGCTCTAGTGCCTATTAGTGCTCGTGAAGGGAGAGGGACAATGAGGCTACGCTTATAGCAGTTTTCACTCGTTTACTATACTACTACGATTCACCCAGCCCGCCACTTTGCCCCGTACCTTAGCAAGCCACACTCCTCCCGCGGGAGTGTGGCGGGGCAATTCGCAGGACTGTTGGCCTCCTGGCTTGTTGTCCACTGCTGGGCTCGTCACGGCTTCTTCTCTGCAGGGCTCCGGTTCCGTACTTCGTCTCCAGCCTCGTCCGTCTTCTCCTGGGAGAACGCTGTCCGTCGCTTCTACGATTCCGCCTTCTTTTGAGCGTGTGACATTGCAGGTGGGTGGAGCCTCGTTGGTAGAGTTAAAGGGGCCGTATTCGATTCCAGCTTCGTGTCCCCAGGTTGCCTCTGTGCCTGCGCGAGTCCACTCGTCCAACCAGGCTGAGTCCGGCTGTTTGTCAGAAACAGAAAGGGGAACAGCTGACCACCAGTCTTTTAGGTTATCGGGACTGCATTTTCCGGACACGAGTCCCACCCCGTCACATACCGCCCCATCTCCCTCCTCCCATTCCCTGCCAAAGTCATTGAGAAAGCTGTTAATAGCCATCTCGCCGCCTTCCTTGAATCCAACAACTCCCTCTACCCCTCACAATCCGGCTTTCGAGCCAAACACAGCACCGAAACCTCCCTCATTGCAGCGACAGATGAGATCCGAACGCTTCTTGACAACGGAGAAACAGTTGCCCTCATCCTACTCGACCTCTCCGCCGCCTTCGACACAGTCTGTCATAGCACCCTCATACAACGCCTCAGCATTATCGGGATACAAGGAAAAGCCTTGAACTGGATCATCTCGTTCCTCGCCGTGAGAACCCAGAGAGTCCGATTCCCCCCATTCAAATCAGAGGCCACCGAAGTCATCTGCGGAGTCCCACAAGGATCATCACTCAGTCCCACCCTCTTCAACGTTTACATGAGTCCCCTCGCATCCATCGCGCGACAACACAACCTCAACATCATCTCCTACGCTGACGACACCCAACTGATCCTTTCCCTCACCAAAGACCCTAACACCGCCAAAACCAATCTTCATGAAGGCATGAAAGAAATAGCCGAATGGATAAAAAACAGCCGCCTAAAACTTAACTCAGACAAAACGGAAGTTCTCATCCTAGGATCTTCACCCTCTGCCTGGGACGACTCTTGGTGGCCATCGGCCCTGGGCACAGCACCAATACCCACAGACCACACACGCAACCTGGGCTTCATCCTAGACTCCTCCCTCTCGATGACCAGACAAGCTAACGCCGTCTCATCCTCTTGCTTCAACGTCCTCCGCATGCTCAAAAAAATCTTCCGTTGGATCCCCACCGAAACAAGAAAGACGGTCACCCACGCACTGGTCACTAGCCGACTCGACTATGGAAACACCCTCTACGCCGGAACCACAGCCAAATTACAGAAAAATCTCCAACGCATCCAAAACGCATCTGCCAGACTCATATTGGACATCCCACACCAAGCTCACATTACCTGCCACCTGAAAGACAAGAGAATAACGTTCCGCTCCTCACCCACGCTCACAAGGCCGTCTACAAACTAGCACCCGAATGCCTCAACACACGACTGTCCTTCTACACACCCACCCGCCAACTAAGATCCTCCAACCAAGCGCTTGCCACAGTTCCGCGCATCCACAGATCCACTATGGGAGGAAGATCCTCCTCCTACCTGGCAGCCAAGACCTGGAACTCTCTCCCCACTCACCTCCGCCTCACACAGAACCACATTTCCTTCAGAAAGGAACTTAAAACCTGGCTATTCGATAAATAATGCACCCCCTCCCACAAGCGCCTTGAGACCCCATGGGTGAGTAGTGCGCTATATAAATTTCTGAACTTGAACTTGAACTATTGCCCTTCTGCCAACAGGACAATTCACCACCTACTCCTCATCACCAGCAGTACTTTAAGTACTTTAAAGAAGGTGGGGCTCCCGCACAGTTATTCTAATAATTTGATGTGTTAAGTTGAAGTATATTGATTCAAGGGAATGTTGTTTAAACTTTAACGTCATCTATCACCACTGCTCGCTCGGAATACTGCGCTATTAAAAATAAAGAAATAGTTTTTTTTATTTCTTATTTGAAAATAAAACTTTAAAACTAACAAACACTGTGTGGTTTTTGTTCACGAGTGAGTGAGCTAAAGGGTTTGAACTACTGCACTTTGTGGGCATGTTTCTGTGACTCTGATAGGTCGGGACTCGGCGGTAGTCTTCTACTGTTCTTCTGGGTCGTAATCATTGGTCAGACACACTAGATAGTCGGTCAGGGGAGTGGGGGTTCAACTTCTGTTTGGACTGAGGTATGTGGAAAATCAAACTCCACCTATCATCAACAATGTTCTATTTCTCTTGTCCATACTTCTGTATGTGCAAAATAGTCCCTGAAACACTAACAGTATGGTATGTGCTCCTATCAAATAAAAAAAGCCAACTACTAGCTTATTCTTGATGGACACATTGACATTTTGTTGTTGGAAATTGCAAAGCACTTACATTAAGAAGACTTGAATAGACAGCAAGGGCAACCCCGAGGACTGCACTCAGTGCCTAGAGCTATTGCCGGATCAGAATTTTGTTTAACACCGTTTGCCGACTGGGCAAGCTTAGCTACCTACACAGACCGACTCATAATTATAGTAGCACGGTATACACCTGTTACAACGCATTTGTTACAACGCACTACCGTTACAACGTGACTTTTACAACGCATACCATTACAACGCATTGCGCTGGGGGGCGCTCTAGGATAGGGAATAAGTATAATTTACTATCCAACACCTTCCCTAGGGTCCACGGGGACTGGAGTTAGAATAGTAAATTATACTTACCACTATCCAGCACCTCAAAGCGCTATGCGTTGTAATGGTATCCGTTGTAATGGTCGCGTTGTAACGGTAGGTAGTTGTAATAGTATGCGGAGTAACATGGTACATCCAGTAGCACAGAGAGTGATGGTAGAGGCAGGATAAGAATGTAGAAACAGTCTAGAAGAAGATCAAAGACTATTTTGTAAAAAGTAGAATTAGGAAACGGTTTGTAATGAATAGGAGCTGTAAAAGTTAGGGAAGTAGAATTATTCATATAACAACAGCACAACTTACTGGGGCCAGCAGAAGAGCCTGCAGAGGACCGATCCTGTTGCCCACCTTGTTCCGCCGGAGTCTCTGTTGTCGTAGTCTCCGTGCCCCTGGGAGGTGCTGATGATCATGAAATAAACACAAACATGGATGATTGTTTTTTTGAAATATTTGATTTCTTTGACCATAATCTAAAATTATCTCAGGGAAACAATATTACCAACAATTGCACTACATGTATTGACGTATCTGATCTGGTCAACTAGGAGGATAATACAGTATTGCTGGATTCGCAGACCGTCTACTAGGAAAGTTATGTAAATCACTAACTACACCAACAACAAAAAGGTTCTACTACGACTGCCAGCACTCAGCAGCACGCGACGTAACAGACACAGTCCGTCATCATGATTGCAGACCACTAAAAAATGTCCTACTACTAAATAACAAGTCATAAATATTATACTCAACCTATCAATCCACCACTATCTCTTCTTAGTGGCAGCAGGAGTACAAGGGAAGGTCTAGACTTGAGTCTCTAGTCTCTCTAGCATTACGCAGTTCTGCTCTCAAATGAGCACAAAGTTGCAAACAAGTAAGCATAGTAGCAACGCCACTGAGCAGGCGCAGCACCTGCAATCACAGAAGCTATTTTAACATGAATTTACCTGCAATGTAATCGAATCTGCAGCATTCTTGCTCTTCGGGAAAAACATATATTAGCAATATAACACAGAACAGAAGAAAACAAAGTAGTTATTAAATAGCTACTCACCAAGGCCAGGGATCTCCACACCTAGCAGGTGGAGCAGGTCCTGCTCCCGGTCAAGGATGTCCGACCACCGGTGCATCGTTTGCTGGTAGGTGTGCCGGACCCTCGACTCCCTATGCATGGCCCGGCACACCTTACCCCACAGCTGGCGACGCTCCCGGAGGCCATACCCTGAACTTGGCCTGCCCCCTGCTGTCACGGTCTTCGGGAGTGCGGCCACCTCCACCACACTAAAGACTCTCCTGGCCTCTACATTCTCCGCCCTCAAGCGCCCGCAAGGGAGCCGGTTATGGGGTGCGGGACCCTTCCCCTTTGACTTTCTGGCTCCCTTTGCCATGGTCCTGGGCGAAAGAAGAAAAGAATAAGGGGAAAAAAAATAATAAAAGAGAGAGCTAAACAAAAAAAGTAGTTATTAAAGTAACAAAAAGTTGAAAAAAACACAAAATATAGATGTAGAAAAATAGAGACATAGATAATGAGCAAAAAGATCAAAAAAAGGTCAAATAAACAAAGGATTGCAAAGATTAGGGAAGGATTGAAATAGCATGCCCAGAACCATAGCAATGAATGAAAAACAAGATGGCTGCGCCCATTGCGGACCGCGTGGGTAAGTTTGCGCGATATTTCTCTCGCAAACACGCAAAAACAGACGCGAACACGTAATTGCGGCCTGCACGTAGGAAATGCACAACGCGAGCATGCAACTGGCGCCCGGAACCGGAAATACGCAACGCGAACACGTGAAACAAGATGGCCACGCCCATGTATGACTGCATGGGTAACTTCGCGGTCATTAGGCTGAAAAAAATCCTGCAAACACGCAAAGCGCCCCACGAACACGCCAAAAAAAATTCCGCAAATTCGCCCAAATTTGCGGATTTTGCGGACCGCGCATTTGATTTCGTGTGAATTCGCGTATCGCAAATTCGCAAATTTCGCCCATACTTACTTTAAAGATCAGTCTTGTGTATCCTCATGTCTCCCCACCTGACTGTGCGCCTCCACCCCAGTGTGACGACCTTTAGTTAGTGATGTGTCGTATGACACAGGGGGTTGACAGAATTTCTACTGTCTTTAGTAATCCACTGCTAGTCAAGATAGTTTGCAAGAAAAGAAAAATACTTTTATTGTTAAGGTTTTCCACAAAAAAGGAGAATAGTTCCAATCTCCGGTTGAAGAGGAGTCCTCTTTTTGTCACCGGTGGCATGTTCATTCCAGTGTTAGGCTCTTTACTTCAGAGTTCCCAATAAAGATTGACGGTGACGTTGTGGTGTTCAGGAACGAGCTTGAAAGAGAAAGAAAAAAACAAGTTCAGGCTTTGATGTTTCCTTATTGACAGTGTTGGGCAGGGTAGACAGGCTGTGAGGAGGGGGGCACCGCGTCTATTTTTAGAGTGAATTCCCCGAGAAAAGAGCATCAGTGACCGCCCACTGGCCTACCAGTTCCCTCCCTGTGGTTTCACAAACCCCAGGAAGCGCCCCCGTTCCTGTTCCAGCCACCCTCCTCCTGGGGGGTGGCGGATGATGGCACGATGTTGGGCTTCGCCAACTCTCTCGCTGTCTGGTGGGGCCACTGCTCTACCCTCTGGTCTGGCTCCTCCGTGGAGTTCTTTGCTGCCCTAGTTCTCTGCTGGTTCTCCGGTCCCACTCCGGCCGATGCCAATTCTCATGTCCTCTCTTGTTGTTGTCTGGCCTCCTTCTATCCTTTCTTCCCTCAATAGGTTCTGGCTATATGACGTCAGGATTCCTGGCTCCGCCTCCACCTCGTTTGTGATTGGGTTAAAGGGACAGACCTCGTCCTGCACCTGCATAACCAGGACAAGCGCGTCAGAAGGGGATTCTGGGTCCGTTATTCCCGACTCCTCCCGACATGATGCCTGTGTGGAATTTGGGATCTGTCCCTCTAATCGTATTTTGCAGAAAAGAGGATATAAGAGGAGATTGGGAAATGGAGCATTACCTTCAATCAGTACATCCAAAAAAGAAAGGGATTTCTATTTGGTATAAGAAGTTTTTGGATACTGAAGAGCTGGAACTCCCACCGCAATTTTCAGTTTGGAATCAATCCCCCTTCAAGCCCAACATTGTAGACCTGTATTTATTAAACTAGCCAGCCTAAAGAAGAATAGTTTTTTCGTTATTAACAGACTTTACTATACACCGGCCAAGATAGCCAAGTTCGTCCCACTGTCCAAATGCCCCAGGTGCATATCTCTCAACGCTAACAACATTCATATCTTCTATGATTGTTCAGAACTAACAACGTTTTTTTAAAGTTAACATTTTTAAAGTTAACATTGAGGTTAACCTTTCATTAGTGTTCTTTGGCGATGATGGTTTGTTCAATCTGAATGCATCACAGATTCATAGTGGGTTGCTGCTATATTTGGTGTTACTAGCCCGGAGAGAGACCTGCATGAAGTGGAAAGACCCACAGCCCTCGAAATGTGAGGACTGGCTTAAAGCCACATTTGTTATTGCTCGTTTAGATTAGGATGGAACTGGGGAAAGCTCAACAAACATCTGGCAGCCCCTTATGAGTTGGTGCAGAGACTTGAGAATAATATAATTCGAGTTGGCCACCCCCCCCATCCCCCCCCCGGTCCTATGATTACACCAAGCCAGCGTCAAACGGGGCTGGTCAGGTCGACCTAAGCAAGTGCAGTAAGCCGCAGGGCACCCAGTTGGTAATGACGGCTTTTTACTAAAATCTTCAGAAGCTTAATGTTTAGATGAGGACAAAAAAATATATAATAAAACAGTGTTGGGCTGAACAAAATAGGAGGAAATAATGTAGTCTTAGAGTGTGTAAAAGCAAAATAACAATCTGGTGAAAGTTTATAAGGAAATTCCAGCTGGTGAATTTCATAAAAAATAAATGCAGCAATATGACGCAACAGGGATAGATGGCTTGATTCAATTAAAATAATGTCAGATGGTGTTAGGGCAGGGAAACTCCTGATCCATTGTCTTGAGAAAAACGGGCCCAATTGTCATGGCATCTAGAGATCACTCTAATAGTAGATTAGCTGATCACTGCATGATTATGGGATGTATGTATGTGAACATATGTTTTATTACTTTGAATGTCTGTGCTAATAAGGATGGTTGGAAAACATATGGTAGTATGGTTGCTTGGATACTATTCCTAATCACTCTGCTAGTCAGTATGTAATCAATTTGTAGACATTATATTATCTTATGTCATGTTTTAATGGTATGTGTTTTGTTATCCTAGGTTATTGAGCACTTCCTTTGTGAGGTTCTCTTCTTGTAAGTTAGCATGTTTCTGTTACCACATAAAAACGTTGAAAACCTTGTATTGTTCCTGGAAACAAAGGTGTGTGATCTTTGGTGGTGATGATATTACTCATTGGGCCAATATATGAAATATTTACCTCCGGATGCTAAGATATGTGCCACAGTTTTATATTCACCTATAGAGCAGATAACAAGATGCTTTATGGGTTAAAAAGGTTTATGATATGAGTTGCAGTTATTGTTAAGGAACCATTGTCCAAACGTAATGAGGCATCGCAGTCCCTATGTGATGACTCAAAGCTACCCATATTCAGAAAGAGATCTTTCTTAGGTGTGGACATAATGTGCAATGAACCCGTAGGCCAAATTAAGACCAGCTGTTCTCAAGCTGAAAGTGCTACTGTTACATTTTTCAGGTGTGCCTTTCCAATGTGCTTTGAATTACCAAGTATTTAACAACAAGGGATGGTGATGGACAGAGTTTATGAATTAAGCAGAATACTCTCACCCAGTCAAGAGATCAGGGCTAGATCCAACACCGTTTTTTAGCTCATTGCACCATCCCAGCTCAGAACCTGGCTATATGCAAATTAGTCTGTTCCTGTCCCAGTGCATGATGGGAACAGGGCAAACCAAACTACCAAGCCAATTCTTACACTGGGAAGGAAACAAGCTTCCGGGGACCGGTTTCTGGCATTACAGCCGTCTTCGGCCCGGCTTGCTTGAATCCTGATGGTGCAATGAGCAAGGGACTCACATCTGAGTATACCCTTCCACGCTTGAATTACCAGGTGACATCAAGACTGATAATTCTTCTCACTGGAGAAACAGCTACTCACTACAGGACTCAAAAAATCCACTCACCAGTCGCATTTGCAAGCCAGATTTAATTAGGAAATGTTATTTTTAGGTACTACTGTGAGTAGGAAGACAAACTGATTTTTGACCTCTGTCTCTGAAAGCAGAGAAAATGTGACAAGATAGCAAGATTTAAAGGCATTTTTATTGCTCACAAAGTGAAGTAGCAATACAAATTCCTTTAAATCTAGTTAACTTGTCACATTTGCTGGCTTTCAGAGACTGAGGTAAAGTGCATTGCTGTTAGGTTGAGTAGATTTTTTAAAGTTACTAGACCTGCAGATCTAGTAAAATGTGTTTGATTTTTCAAGCCCTGCACTAGTGTTGTTGAAATGATGTGTAGTTCCTACGAATCCGTAGGAACTGCACATTTGTTTGGACAACATAAACTAGGGGAGTGGTGCTTAGACTGATTCCGGACACCCCTGTAGGATATATTGGCCACGAGACCAGCTAGCTCACAGTTCCACTGTAAGCCCCCCTAACCTTACCAGGGAGCAAATGGTTTCTGGCAACCACTAAACATGACAACACTGACCCTTCAGGGATCGTGAAAATAGATCAAAAACTTTCACTCAGTCACTCATGCTTACTCATACTCAGAGACGTATACAGAATACACAGTTAGACGTTTTCAATATATTTATTGAACCAACATTATTTTTGTATAGAATACATTTGCTGCAATATTCAGTGAACAGAAGCAGATTAAAGTTATTACGAGCAGCAAAAGTGTACATTGTAATTGGATTTATTCATCGCTTACTATTCCTGGTGAAGCGTCCAAGCGCTTTTTCGAAGGGTAGCACAGTACTCCGGAACCCAAAAAGGATTAGTGGTGAATTAGTATAGTGAACTATGAAATTAGTTTGAGTGGTGGATATGTTAGTCTGTTATTTGGATTGAGAAGAATAGTGGAGTGATTGGAGAGAAAAAAGTTTGCATTTATATAGCGCTTTCTACCCCTTATGAGGTGTTGAAGTGCTTTTCAGTGAATAGCACACTACTCTGGAACCAGAAGAAGAATAAGTGGCGAAATTAGTCTAGGGAAATATGAAAATAATTTGAGCGGTGGAAATGTTAGCCTGTTATTTGGATTGAAAATGATAGTGAAGAGATGGAAGAGGGAGGGTTTGCATTTATGTAGTACTTGCTCCTATGAGGTGTTGTAGCACTTTTCAGCGAGTAACACGCTTCTCTGGAACGCAAAAATGATTAGTGCTTAGTTAATGTAAGAAATATGAAATTAATTTGAGTGGTGGACATGTTAGTCTGTTGTTTGAATTGCAAAAGGTGTAGTGGGGGGTAGAAGGAAGCATCTAGAAAGGATTTTTTATGGAGTTCATAGCAGTAGGAGTGGGTTTGGGATGAGTAGAAGGAGGTGGAAGGGGAACGACGGAGGTAAGGGTTTAGAAGGGCTAGTTTGGAATATTTGAAATGTAAAAGAGGTATGAAATAATGCAAGGAGGGGAAGAGGAGGGAAGAGTCTAGAAAGGGTTTTTTTGTGGATCATAGTAGTGGTATGGCGTTTTGGATGAATGGGAGAATTGAGGTAGAGGATATATTGAGAGCAGTATAGGATAAGAAATAGAGTGGTGCATTGGAGAGAGTAGGGGAATAAGGTTTGAGAGGAATCAGAGTGGAGGTAGAGGATATATTGCGAGAGATATAGGGTGAGATGTATGGTGATGCTAAATTAGAAGCAAAGTAATACATCTAAAGATACATCAGTACATGGAAGGAATATATGTATAAGGAGGTTATATATGTAGATTCAAGTTGAATTTAATAAAACCAGACTTTCAAATGATGCTGTAATTAGAAATCATTTATTTGCAATTCTTCCCTTCCCCAATAGTGAATCAATTGTAGATACTTGGTTATGATAAAAAGATTAACTTATTAATGCATTTAACTTATATACATGTTAAACATTGATTGAGCAAAGAGCGCAAGCGCTTCGATGAGGGCTCACCACAGCGGCCCGAGCCTCTGGCTTCTGTGTGGCACCCAATGCAGAGCCTCGATTCCCTCCTGAGTAGAAGAGAAATAAGGCCGACGCGTTTCGGGGCCTGAACACGCCCCTTAATCATGAACTGAGGAAAGAAGATGCCAAGTTCACCTTACAATGTTCAAACACATTTTTATTTGATCAATGGGCGTCGTCCGCCCTGAGTGGGAGGAGTTAGCAGCGCCAGGACTTGTGGGATTTGCAGTCCTGTAAGGTGAGTGATGCGTTATGCCCTTGAGTAGGTTTGGCATTCCTTCGTGTTTAGCTGTCCTTTAAAACCTTGAGTAGGAGGGGAGGGAAATCTTCAACTCTGCTGACAATTCAGGGGTCGTTGTGCTGACAGGCGAATGTCGTTTCCTCGCCTCAGCCTCCAGTGGCAGGAACATCTTGATCCGCCCTCGGAGTGGAGCTCCTCATCCCGGCCATGGCGGGCCGTTAGTAATTGTTTGAGCAAAGAGCGCAAGCGCTTCGATGAGGGCTCACCACAGCGGCCCGAGCCTCCGGCTTCTGTGTGGCACCCAATGCAGAGCCTCGATTCCCTCCTGAGTAGAAGAGAAATAAGTCTGACGCGTTTCGGGGCCTGACACGCCCCTTAATCATGGACTGAGGAAAGAAGATGCCAAGTTCACCTTACAATGTTCAAACACATTTTTATTTGATCAATGGGCGTCGTCCGCCCTGAGTGGGAGGAGTTAGCAGCGCCAGGACTTGTGGGATTTGCAGTCCTGTAAGGTGAGTGATGCGTTATGCCCTTGAGTAGGTTTGGCATTCCTTCGTGTTTAGCTGTCCTTTAAAACCTTGAGTAGGAGGGGAGGGAAATCTTCAACTCTGCTGACAATTCAGGGGTCGTTGTGCTGACAGGCGAATGTCGTTTCCTCGCCTCAGCCTCCAGTGGCAGGAACATCTTGATCCGCCCTCGGAGTGGAGCTCCTCATCCCGGCCATGGCGGGCCGTTAGTAATTGTTTGAGCAAAGAGCGCAAGCGCTTCGATGAGGGCTCACCACAGCGGCCCGAGCCTCCGGCTTCTGTGTGGCACCCAATGCAGAGCCTCGATTCCCTCCTGAGTAGAAGAGAAATAAGTCTGACGCGTTTCGGGGCCTGACACGCCCCTTAATCATGGACTGAGGAAAGAAGATGCCAAGTTCACCTTACAATGTTCAAACACATTTTTATTTGATCAATGGGCGTCGTCCGCCCTGAGTGGGAGGAGTTAGCAGCGCCAGGACGACGCCCATTGATCAAATAAAAATGTGTTTGAACATTGTAAGGTGAACTTGGCATCTTCTTTCCTCAGTCCATGATTAAGGGGCGTGTTCAGGCCCCGAAACGCGTCGGACTTATTTCTCTTCTACTCAGGAGGGAATCGAGGCTCTGCATTGGGTGCCACACAGAAGCCGGAGGCTCGGGCCGCTGTGGTGAGCCCTCATCGAAGCGCTTGCGCTCTCTGCTCAAACATGTTAAACATTGAATGTAACTGTAAGTGATATGTACATTTGTTCAGCAGAACTAAGGAGTATCTATGTCTTTAAGAACATAATAATTACACATGTTTTACAAAGCGATGCACTTATTTAGGCACACATCTATAGTCCAAATGAATGCTTACATAGAGAGTGATATGCTGTATATTTTGCTTAGAGTATAGTGTTTACGTGGGGAAGAATCAATTCTTGAGTGATCTTCTGAAGATCAGGTGATTATCTGGGATCTGATGTTTTCGGGTAAAGAGTTCCATAGTTTAGCTGCTTGTACAGAGAAGTATGTTCCACTCATGGTGTTTTTTATTATACAGTGGGATTTTAAGGCGAGGTGTCAGTCTAGAGCAGAGGTTCTTTTGAATGTATTTTGTGATGTTATTTCTGATGAAGTGTGGTCCTGTTCCTTGTAAGGCTTTGTGTGTGATCCAAAGACACTTGAATGTGGATCTTATGGTAAACGGTAACCAATGTAGTGCTTTAAAGGCAGGTGAGATGTGAGCTTGCAGGTTTTATATGCAAGGGAAGTCTGGCAGCAGAGTTTTGAATCTGTTGAAGTCTTTTCATAGTTTTTAAGGGCGATCCGTGGTAGAGGCTATTGGCGTAATAGAGTATGGAGAGAACAAGAGAGATGGTAGCCTCGACCTTGTGTGGGAATCCAATTTAGGGAAAGATGCGTTGCAGTGTTTTGATAGTAACAAAGCTTGATCTTGCTAGTTTGTCAACTTGGGCATTCATCAATAACTTGGAGTCCATGGTCATTCCAAGGTTTTTACTTCTTTTGATATTTTAGGTGATGTTCCCAGATCATCAGGTCATGCGGCAAAGGAGTCATCATTTTTCTAATCTCCACTAGTGGGTATTTATGATCTTTAATTATTTTGAGATGGCTCCATGTCTTCCATTGATCCGTGACTCTGAGACAATTGAAAATTGGTGAGTTTTCTATGTCTTTGGGGAATTGCAGTTGAAGGAGTATTTGCATGTCATGTGCATAGTTATAACACAAGGTGGGGTGAAATTGATTAACCATTGCTGGTAATGACTTAATGCAGAAATTGAAAAACATGGGTGAGATAATATAGCCTTGAGGGACTCCTGCTTTTGTGAAATAGGGTTTGAAAGAGAAAGGTCGGGTATGGATGCCAATTATTCAGTTGTGAAAGTAGGATGTGATCTAGTCAAGAACAGTCCCCTCTATGCCGGCTTCATAGAGTCTTTCTATAAGGGTCATGGTCAACCGTGTCAAAGGCAGCTGAGAGGTCCGAAAGAAGTAATGCAGCAACCCTGCTGTGGTCAACGATGTTCTTCAGGGCATTCCAGATGGCAATGAGGCAGATTATGTGCCTTTTCCTGGACAGAAGCCTGTTTGAAAGTCTGAAAATATGGCATTATCTTCATTGAATTTTGGTATGTGGGTGAATGCTGCTCTATCGGTTTGCCCAGGAAAGGTTCATTTGTAATCTGTCTGTAGTTGTCCGTGTTCAGTGGGTCCAGGTTTGTTTTCTTTAGTAAAGGTCATTTTTATGACTTCTTTAATTGTTCTGGAAATATTCCTGTTAAGGAATTGCTGATGATTCTTCTAACTGGTGTGTCAGAAGAGGTTATTAGTTGAATTGTTTTGAAGGTATGTGGTGGACAGGTGTCAGTAGGGCTGACGGCAGGCCTGCTTGCTTTGACCAGGTCCATAAATTAATCATGTGAAATTTATTGGAAGGAATGGAGAGGCTGGGTTAGGGTATTCTTGTTTTGGAAAAGGGTCGGTGCTGGTGGTTTCTTTGTTTTAAATAGGAATCCAAGTTTTCTGTTTTGGCCGTTTAATGATTTGCTAGTTTGTCTATGAAATCTTGAGTGATAGGATGAGCTCCTTCATAGCAATGTGATTTATGAAATGTATTTAGAGTTCTATATTTGCACATTTAACATTTTGAATTCTGTTTAAATAGTATATTTTATTTGATTTTTTGATAGCAGACTTGGATGATCTGTTAGGTTTCTGTAGACAAAGTTTGTCTCAACTGGTGTTTAATTTGAGCCAGGTATGTTACAGCTTTATAATTTGTTGTTTTATCTCTTTTAGTTCTGTATTTCTCTGAGGTGCCTGTTTTCTCTTGTTCTGTTGTGCTGTTTTGAGCGGTATTAGGATATCATAAGCTTCCTGTAGCCACTCATATAGTTTATGTATGGAATTTATTGTGTCTAGATCTGCACTTGATGTTATCTGTGTTTCTAAGTGTTCCAAATTGAGTTGATCTATGGTCGATAGGTAGATTCATGTAAGGTGGTTTTAGGTGTGCCGCTTAGTGTTGATTAATGTTGGAAAGCAAGCAAGTGGTGGTCTATATAGTTCTACCATGGCGCTAAAACAGTATATGCAGGAATATAAACAAGGCAGTAATCTGTCATATTCCTACTATACAAGACCTTGCTCTAAGTGTGCCTTGAGGGTGTGTGGGTGTAAAGCCAAGAACCCCCCCCCCCCCCTGAGAGCCAAGCCAACCCCGCTACCTGGTGAGAGAGAATGTAGGGGCCCATCTTGGTCACAAACTGGACACCTCCTCACAGAGATGTCAGACCTCTGAGTGGTGAAGTCTCAGCGTGCAGGTACCCTTGTGTCAGCTGAAGGCCTCATCTTCTAATACATCGAGATTCTCATTATTTATAATAGAAAGCAGGCTTGCGATGGCTATGTATATACCTCTGTCGCCCCGTGGATGAAGATAGACAGAATTTTGTACCTAGTGCATAAAGTGGACTTGTACATAATGTTTGAAGCAATGTGAAAAAGCTCGAAGCTAGATGTGCAAGCAAAGATGTTCCAGAGAAGCTAATGCAACATTGTTGCGCATGCAAATGTATGCAAAAGTTAACAGCTAAAAAATAGGACAATCTAGGAAATAAGCCATTTCTCTACATTGGCCTAACCCATGATTACAACAGAACCTGTGTCAAATATTCCTTCCAAAGATTATTTTCTATCTAAACATATTTCTAAGACGGTGCCTCTTGCATCAGTTAGGTGGACCACTTCTTTCCCAGAAGAGCATCTCTTGTCCCAGTTGAGTTATATAGAATGTTTCCAAGAAGGGATTCTCTTGCAGTGGTTGAGACAGATATCTATTTCCCAGAAGGGGTCCATTGCCCTTGATGAGGTAGCCTATGATTTTGGATTGACTTTTGAAAAAGTCTTTATCTTGACTGTTAAACGTTGTTAATTGCTGTGATGAAAATATACATGTACCCTTTTTTTCACTTTCAAATAGAAAAGTAGGTTTCAGGAAGCATCAACCACAATCTGTCTACTATATCTTGGCATTGAAGAATTAGACAAAGACATCCCGGCAAACAGAACAGTGGAATAGATGGCAAATGGGAACACAAACATTGAACCTCAGGAGTCAATACAGGAGACCTTTTGTGAGAGAAAAGGGCATTTGCACATGCATAGGTCAATCAAACAAGCGATATGTTTTCATAAATCTCAGAAGTTATGCCCCCTACCCTTATTCCAGAAAAATAGAATTTTCCAGATGTCCGAAACAGATCATCAAAGTCAGCTCCCTTGATTACCAAGAACAATTCCAGAGAAAGTAACAGGATGCAAAAGTCAGAAAACGGAAAGGTAAAATTCAACAGGGAGAAACTAGCATTTTGTGGGAAATGAAGGTACAATATCATTAAAGATGTCAGAATCTGAAGGTTGCACATGACTGTACCATTTTGTTCGCCATAAGTTGGCAGGGTATGCTCAGACATGAGTCCCTTGCTCACTTTGCCACTGGATTCAAGCAAGCCGGGCTGAAGACGGCTGAAATGCCAGAAACCAGTCCTCGGAAGCTTGTTTCCGGTCCAGGGAAGGCATGGCTTGGCAGTTCGGGCTGGACTGTTCCAATGAGGCACAGGGCCAGACTGATTTGCACATGGCCATGTCTGAACTGGGGTGGCAGAGTGGGCTAAAGAACGGTGATGGATTAAACCCAGATCTGTTGACTGGGTGTGAGTGTTTGATTGGTTCAGATGCTCCGTCCATCACCACCCCCTTTTGGAAATGACTGTACAGCAGAGAAACAACTAGTGCAGCCTGCAGGTTTGTATGATAGCTTGCGTCAAAGTCCAGCACTACTGATTCAGGCTCTGTTGACCGAAGAGTACGGAAACAGCCTTTACAACGAGGTTTTTACCTCGTTGTGCCTTTATCACAGATTTTTTAGCATGCAATACCACACATTTAGGGTAAGTTGGGGGATGCAGGGGGTCTCCCTCCACTAATACATTGTTTTTAAATTTAAAATCAATGTGTGGTATTGGTATGCGTTGTAAATGCACATTTGCTGTACAAACATGTGTGCTAAAAATGCGTGGCAAAGGCATGTTGTGAGAAGTTGGCCTCATATATGATGTCTCCAATTCTGGGGGCACCTTGTATCAGTCCAAACAATCCCTTATGGTGGTGGTTGTAAGTCAACCTTATAGACAAGCTATCCTAGGGGTAGCATGGACTAAGCAGCCTTCAGGCTAAACTCAAGAGGGCATGTGAAGCCAGCTGTTTTACCATATGCAATCATGTTTTATCAAATGAAAGGACACCACACATGTTATATATTATAAAAATATATGTATTTATTCTCAGAATAATCCCCTGTACTCTTTATGTGTATAGAAGGACAAGCATTTAAACAAAAGCACAGTATAACATATGAAAGTTGCACAATTATGGATGAGGCCGGGTGGCCACTCAAACCATATATCAAAAAAGTGGTATAAGTATCACTAATCGAACAGTGGTAAGGCCTAGGGCCTTGGGAATTGCTGGGGCTACTCGGGACTAGCAGTGATGAAGTCGGGAGAGGCCCGCGGGACTCGGGTGCAGCGCTAAAAGCACACGTATGCACCAATGCAAAGTCAATGGTGCGTAAAAGTTGCAAAGTTACTGTTTTAGGAGTCTTCCGACTGGACTAGAACTACCAAACTTTAGACTTAGACACTATAGGTGTAAACCACTACGAGAGCACCGGCGTTCATGAGTTACCTCACCCACAGGAAGCGGGTGCATAGGTGCCAAAGTGTGTCGAGTTTCGTTGTGCAGTTCGACGGTGCCTGGAGATGATGATGCTGCAGGCGGCCAGAAGAGAAGTGTCTGTTGTGATCCAAGGGTGGATCGAAGATGTAGAGTACCTGAAAGCAGAGGGGACAGACTCTGGGTCACTCAGCAGTGACTAGGATGGAACCAGGCAATGTCGGGCGCAATCAGGTGGTTGTCAAGAAGCTTGTCTCCGCTACCACATGGACTCTGGGGCACCGAGAATGTCGAGGAGTGGATCATGAGCTGTTCCACAAAGGTTCTCGCTGTTGGCGGTGTCGGCTTCCGGATCAGAGCAAACAGACCTTGTCAAATGCAACCCAGACAGAACTCGAAGATCGCTTCTTACTCGGACCAGCAAGGTCAGAGCGATGGCTCCTTTTCAGGGGAGCGAGGGCCAGTCTGGAGCAACCAGACTAGCGGTGTAAATTCAAAAGTTCGTTGGAACTGGGACCACTAGCCAATGGGCAAGTGACCGGACCAACGTGTTGAGCAGAAAAATGCAGAAGGGCCCAATGCAGCACTCGGTGAGTGTAGAGGGATGAGCTACGGTGCAAATGCTGCTCAGGGCTAGGGCTTCTCAAACCCCAATGCACAGCTTTGTGGAAGCCTTGGAAGCTGCAAGGTCAGCACGTCGTGGTCTTTCCAAGATGGCCGGCCACACACTTCAGGTCGCCTCCACGGGTCTCAGCTTTACAGGGACTGTGGATTGGGCTGTTGGAAGGCAGGAAAGCTGGGTCTTGTTGATCTCTGTTGCTCGAGTTCTGGCGGGAACTGCAACAGAGCAAACGGTGATGCACTGAATGGTGCCTGTTTGTACAGGGTGGTCACTCCTTGACCACAAGGGAGATTCTTCAGTCTTCTACATCGAGTAGGATGTCGAAGGGTCCAGAGTTTCATTTCATAACTTTCAGTCAGGATAATCTGATGTGCGTTGGCACTGCTCCCACCTTTATTCCAAATCTGTGGGTTGGATTACCTGCTAGGTCCCTACTATGGGTGGGACCCAGGAAGGGGGTGGTTACACCCCTTTCCCCTTTGTCCAGTTTCGTGCCAGGACTGGGGCTGGAGAGCCCCAGAACCGGTTTGACTGATTTATGCATGGGAAGCCTTGTGCTCCCCAGGCAGTGTCTAGTTTCATTCAACCCTCCCTGCTACAATCCGCTATATCCTGTCTGGGGTGGTGTGACACCTCCCTGTGACAGGATATCTATTGTCCAGGCTTCCCCTGCCGGAGTTTCGGTCAGCAGTAGGAGGTCAGACTCGTGTCTGTGGCAGCAGCATCCATTTTGTGATGCTGGGGCTCTGGTTAGGATTAACCATGTTTTAGCAAAGTAACATGTCTTCTCCCTCTAGATTGGTGGAATTCTACCCCCGTTGCCAGGACTGGCGAGGGGGTAGTATTCCAAAGCGTATGACACCTTACACGACATGTTTTGATAAAGCCAAACCAAAGTTAGCACATAACCGCGTGGATTATAATGCACTTAAGAGTATATGGTAAGGCAATATCCCGGAACAGCTAAGGGAGTTGGTCCCGACAGCTGCAGACAGGCTCAGCTCATGCTAGAGCACCATCTCACATAAAACCAAGCACTCTGCCTCCAGGATTGTTAAGGCCTGCCATAGGAGTGACTTATAGGTATATATGTGTCCAGATATAGGTTTAGATATAGGTATACTATATCTAAGCAAGGGGTGATTACACCACCTTGCCCCAGCTGAGTAATCAGCCAGTTGTGTCGATTTAAGTACCAGCCAGGGGTGGCAAAAGATATGCTGCGGCCCCTGGTAGGCCTTGGATGCACCTATCCCCTGGACAGCTATAGTGCACTGTACAGGGGCTGATAAGGTGTCCAGTACCAAATTGGTTATGCACCTAGGGTGCATGGAGTCCATTTTACAGAGAGAGCAGATAGACTGGGACTCTGATTAGCAGGGTCCCAGGCCAACTAAGTAAAAAACCAGCTAAACACAAGGCAAAAAACTGGGGTAACCATAGTCAGGTATCCACCTTCCTACACAACCCCCCCCCCCCCAAACGAAAGGAGATAAGGCTATCCTTGACCAGGTAAGCCTATATTGCCTAAGCGGCCATATAAGGCAGTACCTGCACTAGCATGGTTACCCCCTGTCTCATGGTCCACTAAGCAATCCCTCACCCTAGGGGTATCAAAGGGTCTCCACCATAGGGAATCACTACCTGTGGGTTGTTTTGGCAAAGTAAAAGGCTGGTGTTGAGATGGAGTACTGAAGTGAGGCTCCACTAATGTAGGGCTCAGCTTCCTCCAAATATCCTCCACCATGTGTGCCTTTCTTTCCTTGACTGAGTTTCACTGTGCTCTCAGGGTCAACCTCTGGCTACCTAAAGCTGGAGGCTGGGTCCCTTTTGTTGGCTTACTGGAGGGACAGGTCAGGTTTGGGGCTTTTAGGTACCAGGTTTGGCTGTGCCCAACAGTGTCCATCTGTGGGAGGTCCCTAACTAGTGGTAAGGGGGATCCCTCAGGAGTTTTTAACTTTTTCACCTTGCTAGGGCTACTAGCTTTGGTGCCCCTAATCTGCTGATGGGCGTGTTTAATTTGGCAGGGGGCCCTTTGCGGCTCACTGACCTCCTTGACCTCTGCAGCCCTAGGCTGACTAAGGCAAGGTAGAGAGGGGCAGGTTACCTGCTCCAGACTGGGTCCCACCTTGGAAGGGTCCACTGACATCAGGGGCTCTGCCAGGCTAGGCCTGACTTCCTCTGGGGCAGTTTATTCATAAGGGGTAAGATCAGTTCCCTGAGGAGGCTGATCTGTTCCTAGTGTCTTGTGGGAGAGAGATTTCTCTTCCTCCTCAATGCTCTCTGTTTGTGTGGAGTGATCCATAGTTTCAGGCTTTACAACACATGAATCAGTTTGAGTTTGGGCTGTGGCCATCACAGCCCCACCAACCTTTTCAGGAAGGGACTCAGTTTGGGTAAGGGCTGTTACCATAACAGCTCTGCTAACTTGTTCAGGAAGGGAGTCTGCTGAAGATGGGACTGAGTCTTGCACAGCCCTACCAACATTTTCAGGAAGGACATCTTGGACTGGGGATGTGGCCATCACAGCCCCACTAACCTTTCCATGGAGATTTACCATTCTAAAATGGATTTCCTGTTCAACCTCATACAGGCTGAGATGTCCAAATAATTCCCCAGTAGACAATCTACAGGCAAGTTTGGGGACACTGCCACTCTCTTGGGGCCAGTGACACCTCCCCAGCTGAGATTTACCACTGCTATGGGATGATTGGTTTGGATTCCATCAATATTGGTCACCTGGTATGTGGCACCAGGTAAAAGTTGCCTTGAGGGGACTATATGCTCAGTCACCATAGTGATGCTAACCCCTGTGTCTCTGTAGGCCTCAACTGTTTGACCATTGATGAGGGGCTCCTGTCTATACTTGCTCAAAGTGATTGGGCAATCAGTGAAGTTAGCTAACTCCATGCCAGTTTCATAGACAAGAGTATCTGTGTTAGGGGACCTGGTTAGGCCAGAGTCCACCTGGGTTCCAAAAGTAAACGCACCCAAATTCTTGGGGGTGCTCCCACCACCTGGGGGATTACTGCTGACAGTAACAGGAGGTGTTGCAGCTTTACTTGGAGGTATATTTCTTTATTGCTATTCTTTGGACAACATATGTCTGTTTTCCAGTGGCCAGTTTGTTTACTGGCATGGCAGTAAGGTTTCTTCTGGACAGAGGAGTTGTTTTGGGACCCACCCCCATTGTTGGAGTTTTGGGGCCCTGTGAGAGACTTGTCTTTAGATTTATCCCCACCCTTCTCTGGAGCCTTGGAAGTATCCTTCTTTTGGTCATTACCCTGATTCTTAGGCCTAATCCTGGTTCTGACCCATTTGTCTGCCCTCTTACCCAATTCTTGTGGAGAGGCCAAATCTGAGTCCACCAGGTGCTGGTGCAAAAGCTGGTTCTGACAATTACTTAGGATCTGCTCCCTCATAATCAAATTATACAATCCTGTATAGTCATGTACTTTGCTGCCATGTAGCCAACCTTCCAGAGCCTTAGTAGCACAATCTACAAAATCAGTCCAGTCCTGAGTCTGAGCTTTTTGGGTATCTCTGAACAACAACCTGTATTGCTCAGTGGTTAGGCAAAACCCATCAATAAGAGCACTCTTCAGGACAGTGTAATTTTTTGCATCCTCAGGTCTAACTGTGAGGAGCTTATCCCTCCCTTTCTCAGAAAAGGAGTACCATAAAATTGTAGCCCACTGTTCTTGAGGAACCTGCTTAACCATGCAGGCTCTCTCCAGAGCAGTCATCCATTTGAGAATGTCATCCCCTTCCTTGTAGGGGGGCACAATCTTTGTCAGGTTTCTAGTATCATAGGACCTGTCTTTCTCTTTAGGAATAATGTTGCTGCCACCAGTGGAATCTAATCCATACAATTGTTGTTCCCTTGCTAAAGCAAGTTTAGCTTGGGCCAGGGCTATCTCTTCCCTCCCTATCTGGAGTTGGACAGCTCTCATTCTGGCCTTATGCTCTTTTCTCTGGGGGGGGAAGTCATTCCCCTTTGAGATTCCCTTGATGGACTAGAAATGTGAGATTCCCTAGAAGGAGATCTCACCCTTCTATTGCCTGGAACTATTCTGTTATAGAACCTGGGGATGTGCTGGCCCTCTCCATTTCCATGTAGGTCCAAGTTGGCCTGGGTAAGCCTCCCAACTGGTACCTGGTTATCCCCTTGATCATGATCTGACTCTTCAACTTCTGATTCAAGGTCTACCTCCTCATCTTCTGGGGTGGTGTTCTCATTCTCTGGGGGATTCACTCCTTCTCCTGACCCGGAGGGAACTACACTAGCTTTCTCAAGATTATCCTTCTCCAGGATGGCTATCAGGATGGGAATGGTAGGGTTGTGACCCATTTTCAGCCTACTTGCAGTGCACAAGGCACTCAAGTCCTTATGGCTGAATTTGTCATAGCTGGAGGGTGCCTTGGTAGGGTCACCTTCCACAGGCAGACAGGTAGAGCAATGGGTGGTTATTCACCTGTGCCAGACACGACTCTAGTGAGGTGTAAGTGGTGCACTTACCTACACTAAGTGTTTTCCTACTGTACCTTGCTAGTGAGTTGTAGGCAGGGTGTGCTAAGCCCTTTAATCTACAACTACTAAGTTCAGTAGAACTTAAATATGTAAGCTTTGTTCATATGTACCTAAGGTACTTAATGTGATCTTTCAATTTGATAAAAAGATTGCAATGGTAAAACAACAGCAAGCTCAAATCCCAACCGCTGCACACCAATGTGAGAAGTTGGCCTGATGTATAATGTCTCCAATTCTGGGGGCACCTTGTATCATTACAAACAATCCCTTATGGGGGTGGTTGTAAGTCAACCTTATAGACAAGCTATCCTAGGGGTAGCATGGACTAAGCAGCCTTCAGGCTAAACTCAAGAGGGCATGTGAAGGCAGCTGTTTTGCCATATGCAATCCTGTAATATCAAATGAAAGTTCACCACACAAGTTATATATTATAAAAATATATGTATTTATTCTCAGAATAATCCCCTGTACTCTTTATGAGTATAGAAGCACAAGCGTTTAAACAAAAGCACAGTATAACATATGAAAGTTGCACAATTATGGATGAGGCTGGGTGGCCACTCAAACCATATATCCAAAAAGTGGTATAAGTATCACTAATCGAACAGTGGTAAGGCCTAGGGCCTTGGGAATTGCTGGGGCTGCTCAGGACTAGCAGAGATGAAGTCAGAAGAGGCCCGCGGGACTCGGGTGCAGCGCTAAAAGCACATGCATGCACCAATGCAAAGTCAATGGTGCGTAAAAGTTACAAAGTTACTGTTTTAGGAGTCTTCCGACTGGACTAGAACTACCAAACCTTCGACTTAGACGCTAGAGGTGTAAACCACTACAGGAGCACCGGCGTTCTTGAGTTACCTCACCCACAGGGAGCGGGTGCATAGGTGCCAAAGTATGTCGGGTTTCGTTGTCCAGTTCGATGGTGCCTGGAGATGATGATGCTGCAGGCGGCCAGAAGAGAAGTGTCCGGTGTGATCCAAGGGTGGATCAAAGATGTAGAGTACCTGAAAGCAGAGGGGACAGAGTCTGGGACACTCAGCAGTGACCAGGGTGGAACCAGGAAGGAACCAGGCAATGTCGGGCGCAATCAGGTGGTTGTCGTGAAGCTTGTCTCCGCTGCCACGTGGACTCTGGGGCACCGAGGATGTCCAGGAGTGAATCACAAGCTGTCCCACAAAGGTTCTCACTGTCGGCGGTGTCGTCTTCCAGATCGGAGCAAACAGACCTTGTCAAATGCAACCCACGCTGGATTCGAAGATCGCTTCTTACTCAGACCAGCAAGGTCAGAGCGTAGGCTACTTTCAGGGGAGCGAGGGCCAGTCTAGAGCAACCGGATTAGTGGTGTAAATTCAAAGGTTCATCAGAACTGGGGCCACAAGCCAACGGGCAAGTGACCGGACCAACGCGTTGAGCAGGAAAATGCAGAAGGCTCCCACGCAGCACTCGGTGAGTGTAGAGGAGTGAGCTTCGGTGCAAAAGCTGCTCAGGGCTGCGGCTTCTCAAACTCCAATGCACAGCTTCGAGGGAGCCTCGGGAGCTGCACGGTCAGCACATTATGGTCTTTCCAAGATGGACGGCCCCACGCTTCACGTCGCCTCCACGGGTCTCAGCTTTACAGGGACTGTGAAGGCAGGAAAGCTGGGTCTTGTTGATCTCTGTTGCTCGAGTTCCAGCCGGAACTGCAACAAAGCAAACGGAAACGCGCTGGATGGTGCCTGTTTGCACAGGGTGGTCACTCCTTGACCACAAGGGAGATTCTTCAGTCTTCTACGTCGAGTAGGATGTCTAAGGGTCCAGAGTTTTGTTTCATAAGTTTCAGTCAGGATAATCTGATGTGCGTTATCACTGTCCCCACCTTTATTCCAAATCTGTGGGTTGGATCACCTGCTAGGTCCCTCCTATACGTGGGACCCAGGAAGGGGGTGGTTACACCCCTTTCCCCTTTGTCCAGTTTCACGCCAGGACTGGGGCTGAAGAGCCCCAGAACCGGTTTGACTGGTTTATGCATGGGAAGCCTTGTGCTCTCCAGGCAGTGTCTAGTTTCATTCAATCCTCCCTGCTACAATCCACTATCTCCTGTCTGGTGTGGTGTGACACCTCTCTGTAACAGGATATCTATTGTCCAGGCCTCCCCTGCCGGAGTTTTGGTCAGCAGTAGGAGGTCAGACTCGTGTCTGTGGCAGTAGCATCCAGTTTGTGATGCTGGGGCTCTGGTTAGGATTAACCGCGTTTTAGCAAAGTAACATGTCTTCTCCCTCTAGTGGGGTGGAATGCTACCCCCGTTGCCAGGACTGGCGAGGGGGTAGTATTCCAAAGCATATGACACCTTACACAACATGTTTTGATAAAGCCAAACCAAAGTTAGCACATAACCGCGTGGATTATAATGCACTTAAGAGTATATGGTATGGCAATATCCCGGAACAGCTAAGGGAGTTTGTCTCAACAGCTGCAGACAGGCTCAGCTCATGCTAGAGCACCATGTCACATAAAACCAAGCACTCTGCCTCCAGGATTGTTAAGGCCTGCCATAGGAGTGACTTATAGGTATATATGTGTCCAGATATAGGTTTAGATATAGGTATACTATATCTAAGCAAGGGGTGATTACACCACCTTGCCCCAGCTGAGTAATCAGCCAGCTTTGTCGATTTACGTACCAGCCAGGGGTGGCAAAAGATATGCTGCAGCCCCTGGTAGGCCTTGAATGCACCTATGCCCTGGGCACTTATAGTGCACTGTACAGGGGCTGATAAGGTGTCCAGTACCAAATTGGTTATGCACCTAGGGTGCATGGAGTCCATTTTACAGAGAGAGCAGATAGCCTGGGACTCTGATTAGCAGGGTCCCAGGCCAACTAAGTCGAAAACCAGCTAAACACATGGCAAAAATCTGGGGTAACCATAGTCAGGTATCCACCTTCCTACACATGTAATGTAATTACCTGCGTTGCACCATTGTACAACGGAAGAGAGTCGTGTTTAGGACTCATCTCAAGTTCCATCATGGTATGGGAGCTTGAATGCTTTTTATTGCATTTCTTGCTCTATTTTTTTCAGGGTGGACCTGTCCTGTCTTGCTCAGCTGATCCCTGGAACCTTGTTCTTGATAACACCCCTTCTACTGCTTCACCTCATCAAAACTGCAGTGGGGGTTCTTTTCCAATGAAAATTGATGCATAAAGGCCCACACAAGACGAGCATGGACAAAAGCATCGACAATTCTAGGTTACAGCCACTTCACATTCTGACACATCCTGTGGTAAATTAAATATTACCCTGTCGGAATTTCTATACTTAAACAAAAGGTCATGCATATAATGAGAGGCAGAGTCTGTGGTGTCCGATTCAAAAGGGCTTTATTTCAGTAACTCGAGTTAAGGGAGAATCGGGTTCCATCACCACTAAGGTTCAGGAAGGGTCTTCTGAACTTTATTCACAGAGTACAATATTTATACATTGAATATACATTGCATTTCATTGAGAAGGCGGAGCGCTCCAGGCAGAGCAAGAGAAAGAGAGAGATAAGAGCATATGGGCGTGCAAAAGGGCGTGTAAGAAAGCGTACACATGGGCGTTCACTTGAGGAGTCATAGGTGAGTCATAGGTGGGTGGATACATGGAGGGGGTCTGCATGGTCAGCTGGAACCTTTACCCTACTTGTGTGCGCCACTTGGTCATGACGTGCAATTAACGTGTAACTGGGGGAAGCTGGGGGGAGCTGACTTTCGGTCTAGTAGAGAAACCTTCAGTGTCAGGGCGACCTGCACGTCTGGTATTATCTGATATCTTAAGTTTGGAGGATGTATTGTCTGAAGTAAAGGTCGCTCAAGCAAAGGTTGCTCATCACTAATAGCCAGTGTAGGCATATATTTCTTCGTGCATTGCGTGGGGGCCATGGGCCTTCTATGGATGCAAGCTCTGTAAATCACTTAAACGGAGACAGAAAGGCTAGGCCCTATCTCTGTGGACGGGTTCTGTTTACCTTCTTCACGAGGCAGGAATGTGTTTCTGTGGAGCAAGCAGATAACTGTGTGCAAAATACTGTCTCGGCAGGCCGGGCTGGGGCCCTCTCGGCTGAGCTGAAGTATGCGAGAGGTCAGGGACACGTAGCTAAGCTGCAGCTTTCAGAGTGTCTGGAGGCATGGAGCCTGAATTCGGGTCCTGGCTCAGGCTGAGCCACACAACGGGTTCATCTCGACTTTTAAACGTGCACAATGCAAATACATTGGCAACATAGGCCTCAGTGCAGAATTAACGTTTCTTACATGGAAGGCTTGGTACCTGACATCCTAATGTGAGACGGAAATGCAGAGGCATTATTATTACAGGCTTGAGAGGGAAAATGCATGGGTGACATGAACATACACTAAACGTGGGGTACAAGCAGGGGACACATTGGCCATGTAAACTTTCATTTTCCTCATTCCCTCCTTGTCCCCTACTGTGCCCTTCAGGACACATCTATATTCATGAGACCGTATATCTGATCATACAGCATCATTTGTTTGTCTTTTTTCTTTTGTATACGTGGATGGGGAATACAGGCAGTGGCACACAGGCCGCAAATCGCCGGGCCACATTGCAGACAGAGACAGCAGCCGAATATCATAAGCATAATAATTCCTAGGAACGACAACACTGTCCATCCCCATCCCGATATTACACCCCAGAGCCAACTGGACCAAGTCCATGGGTCTTGATGCATCTCGTGAGCTATCTTGTGGAGTCTTGTTATTGCTGCATACACAGATGGCGCGTTATTTGGAATAAACACGCAACAACTGGAGCCGATCACTCTACAAGCCCCGCCCCTATCTGCCAGGATGACGTCAAGAACAAGGCGGTTCTGAAGAACAACAAGTCTCATGGCAGACTGCTCCTGGGTCAAGTTAGCCAGGGCAGATGCAGTCTCATTTACAACTGCTTCTAGAGATCTTGTTAACCTGCGTATGAGTTTACTGTTTTGGACGGGACCTATGAACCAGAAGTATCCTCTAATGAAATCTGTATATTGCTCCCAAGCTGTCTCAGTCTGATCAACCACTGGGGAATCGGTCTCCCTCCTGTGTCTGACATGCTCTAATCGTGAATCTCGATGATAATGGGATGGGGCTGGAAAGACAGGTGGCAACAGGGACGCTATATAACATGTCCCACCCCAGTCTAAGGGCAGATGTACATAGGCTCTCTGACTGCAAATGAAATAGGAATGGCGGGAAGCTTTGAAAGAAGACTTTCCTTTGTCATTAAACTCGACTACAGTATTACATTCACTGTGTCCCAAATGTACTGATCCCTCCTTTCTAACGCACAATTCACCTTTTACTGGTAGGACTGATATAAATGGTGGACCTGTATTTTGCTCGGACTGAACATTCAGAATCATAAAGTTAAGGGAAGCATTTCCTTGCTCGTACACTTCATTTTCTAGATCGGTCCCCTTCCTTTGGGGAAGACCGTCTTCGTCTGGAAAACATGCCTCATTCATAACTGTATTCAAGTTTCCCCATATCCAGACACCCTGAGAAACTGCAGACTTTCTGTCTAGTGATGACATTAAAGCAAACCATGCTCCGCACGAACCATTGTGCGAGAACGGAAAAGGAAAGAGGGGCAGAACTCCCTTCGTTTTCTGATAAGGTGGGAGTCGGCCACATACCCAGCAATCTGTTACATTGCTGGTCTGATGAGAATGGTGCAGCATTCGAATAAAAGTATTGTTGCGCAGGGCTAGTCGATATGACAGTTCATGGGGTGGCAGATCACTGAATGTATGCTCTACAGTGTCATTAATGGAAAAGTGTATACGTGAAGAAATAGGAGGAAAGAAAACATGTAGTGTCAAGCTGATACATATTACAGTGATGCACAGAAGAGACATAAAAATCAGAGTTACTATACATCTACTGCGTAATATCTTGCAGTACTTTTCTTTCATTTCTCTCTTCTTACTATTCTGGTCTACGATCTTATACATGTCAGGAACCTGTCTAACCGATTCACCACCTAGTGGACTTAAACAATTAAACGCTGTCTGACTTACTAGTTCGTAACTTGGACCTATACTCCTGTTGCGGAGTCTTTTCTAGCAAAGGGGGCTTAAAGTCTGTACTATCGGTACTGTCCTTTGTCTTGATCAAAGTTCCGGAATCTCCAAAGTATTTCTTACAGTGTTGGGTGTGAAGCCAACCTTTACGTCCTTTGACCTTGACGGCTGTCCTCGTGGTAAGCAATACTAATTTCGGTGTTTTCCAGCGCGGCTCAAGGGGGCTTGATCGATCAAAGTTCCGCACATATACGTAATCACCAGGGACGATGGCATGTTCCTTGACCTGGGTGTTGTCGGGGAAGGCGGCAGCAACCTGTGAACAACAAGAGAGTAGTGCAGACATCAAGGAAGCCAGGTAATCTGTCAGCATGTTACTGTCAACATCAGTTATTTTCTTAGGCATAGGCGTACCCCATATATTCGGTGGTCTACCAAAAACCACTTCATAAGGAGATAGGCCTGTTCTGGAATGAGCCACCATACGCATGTAAAAGAGGGCAACCGGCAAGGCTACCATCCAATCCACACCTTTTTCTGCACAAATCTTTGCTAATCTCGTCTTAAGTGTCTGATTATGGCGCTCTACGAGTCCTGCTGCTTCTGGGTGTCGTACACAATGAAACTTCCATTGATATCCTAACAGAAGGGACACTTGTTTCATTAATTCAGAAGAAAAGGGCTGACCGTTATCTGAGTACACGACACGGGGCAATCCGTATCTGGGGAAAAACTCACGCACCAATTGCCTGGCGGTGGTTACAGCAGTATAATCTGGGACTGGGTACGCTTCTGTCCATCTGGATAGTGCACATACAACTACCAGGACATACTTGTAACCTCTACATCTGTCCATTTGGATATAATCCATCTGGAGGACTTCAAAAGGATGGTCAGGAGGATGAAATCCGCCTTGTTCCACCGGAATGCCTTTGCCTGGATTGAACTGGCAACAGATCATACAGGTACGTACTTTCTGTTTCGCTGCTGCACGTAGATGCTTGTTAAACCAGATATTCTGTAAACTGTCTAGCATTGCCTTTTCTCCCAAGTGTGCTGGACTATGTGCTGTGTTTATGATGACTTGTACCATAGAGTCTGGGAGAAACCATGTAGCTTTGCCTTTAGTCATCCAACCTTGGTCAGTCTGGACCCCTCCTTGTTCACTCCATTTCTTTATTTCATCTGGAGTGGCATGTGTCTGTATGTCGAGTACATCTTGTGAGGGATCCCTGACTGTCATGCTTTTTGTCAGTAATGGTACCTCTGTCTTTGTCGTGTCTGTTGGTGTCTGGGCTGTAAGTTTAGCTGTTCGGTCTCCCAGGTCATTACCTTGTGAAATGGTGTCTGTAACTTTGGTATGTGTTTTGCATTTCAGGATAGCTATGGCTGCAGGTAAATGTATTGCTTCTAACAGAGCCTGAATAAGCGGGCCGTGCTGAATTTTAGCCCCATGAGAGGTCAAGAAACCTCTCTCCCTCCATAACACTCCGAAATCATGAACAACACCGAATGCATACTGTGAATCTGTATAAATGTTAACTTTCAAGATCTTGGCTCTTATGCAGGCTTGTGTCAGAGCGATGAGCTCTGCTGCTTGTGCTGACAGTGTGTCTATTCTTTGTGTCTCTATGACTTCAGTATCAGTAGTCACGGCATATGCGGCCACTAACTCTCCTGTGCTTGTTCTCATGCATGAACCATCTACATAAAGTGTCAGGTCAGGGTCTGGCAGTGCAATATCTGTAAGGTCTTGTCTTGGTTTCGTCACTGTATTCATTACTTCCACACAGTCATGTGGTGCAGTGTCTACTGTACTTGAGGGCAAGAGTGTAGCAGGGTTAAGAATATTGCATCGTCTGATCTCTATGTGTGGCTGAAATAACGTCAGTTCATATCCTGTCAGTCTCGCTACAGTCAAGTGCTGTGTCTGTGTCCTGTTCAAAAGAACTTCCACTGCGTGTGGTACCTGTACTGTCAGGGGGTGTCCCAACACTATGGAGTCACTTTGTCGTATGGCTAGGGCTGTTGCTGCAACTGATTTCAGGCACACAGGCAGAGCCTGGGCCACTGGATCCAGTGTACTAGAAAAATAAGTGCAAGGCTTGTGTTTTCCTGCTTGATCTTGTGTAAGGACAGATAATGCTGTTCCATCTCGTTCAGTTACGAAAAGCGTAAAAGGTTTGCTGTAACAAGGAGTCGCTAAAACTGGCGCTTGACATAAGGCTCTTTTTAATTCTTCAAATGCCAAGGTATGTTCTTGTGTCCAAGGGAGGACAGTCGAAGACGCTGCCTCCTTTTGTTGTCAACTGTATGAGTGGTTTGGCTAGATAGGCATACTGGGGAATCCATTGTCTGCAGTATGAAGTGAGGCCAATGAAGGCCCGTACTTCCTTTTGTGTCTTGGGCTGTGAAAGGTTAGCAATTAACTGAATGCGTTCTTGTGTCAGCTGTCTACCCCTCTTGGACAGCAAGTGTCCAAGGTACACCACTTGCTGTGCACAGAATTGCAACTTCGAAGGGGACACTTTGTGCCCCTTGTCTGCCAGAAAGTGTAAAACTGTCAGTGATGCATTTTCGCAGTCTGGTTCTGATCGTGCAGTAATTAGGATGTCGTCTACGTACTGGAGTAGTGCAGTGTTGGTAGGCATGTGAATACTGTCTAGCTGTCTTTTTAATGCTTGGCTGTAAATGCTAGGACTCTCTGTAAAACCTTGGGGAGCTCTCGTAAATTTAAAGCTGCGTCCATTTAAACTGAATCCGAAAAGATACTGACTATCTGGATGAATTGGAACACTGAAAAAGGCATTCTTCAAGTCAATGACAGTAAAGAACGTTGCCTCAGAATCAATGGCAGTCAGTAATGAAGAAATGTCTGGGACCACTGGGTATTGAGGGACTATACATTTGTTCAATTCTCGAAGGTCAACAACTAGTCTGTAAACTGGTGGTGCATTAGGGTCTGTTCTTTTAAGGATAGAGATGACAGGTGAATTACATACATTCGAGTCAGTCTCCACTACCACCCCTTGTGCAATGAGTTCGTCAACAATTTTCAGTAAGGCTACTACGGCATCAGGTGGTAACTTGTATTGTCGGATACGTGGTAGTACTACTCCTGTTTTGAGAGTGACACGGTGTGGTGTAATGTGCATGTAACCTACGTCAGTCGGACCTTGTGCCCATAAGTGCTGTGGCACATTCTGGAGTCTGTGGTCAAAATCCTTCAACACATAATGTCCCTTAAAATCACGTAAGAACAGTCGTACTCCTTCCGGAGAACAACATATAACTGCTCCTAGTTCTTTTAATGTCTTTATACCAAGCAAGTTTTCTGGACATGACTTAGTAAGTAGCAAGCTTGTGGTAGGGGGAGGCGCTAGGGGGCGCACAGCGGAATGGCTGCCTGAACTGCAGCTCCGCCGGGCGATATCACACGATGTGATTCATTGCCACTAAAACCCCACCAACCCACCCTGCGCGACTACGATCAGGTGCAGGAAGATGTGGAGCAGAGCTAGACATTTGCGGAGGCGGCCGTTACCCTCGCATTGCGGAGAAAAACCGAGGTCGCTGTAACGCGCACCGGACTGCCTGACAAAATGGCCGGCGGACGTCTGAGGGTATGCCGCGAGCAACGCACGATCGGCAGCAGACGGACCGGATGACCCAGCAACAGCGCCCATAATTGATCACGGACTGCCAGGGCCAGGGGGCACGTCCACACTGCTTCAGCCCCGAGAACTAGCGGCGGTGTCCGCTTACACATCGGCCGGGTGCCTGACAAGATGGCGGCGCCCCTTCCAGGTACGGCGATTTCGGCGGACTAAAGCAGGCGGGCCTCTGCTCGGATAGCGAGGTTCTCTAACGGCAGACCGGCGGTGAGGAGGACTAGACACGCTACCATGCGCATATAACCTGGGCACAGCGCATTGGAGACCTTCTGACATCTGCCGGCCTGGAGATCGGAGACACGGGGGACTGGGGAGCTAACAGGCATCGGGGGCAAGAGGCCACACGAACAGGGAGCGGAGACTCCGGCTGGACTAACTGCGAGGCGCCCTCTCCCCACAGGCGCGAGCGCAACCCTCTCCCTCGCCTCTCAACGCTGCGGCACTGACCTGTTCACGTTGCTTCTATAGACCTGCTGGAGTACTACAACCAGGGGAAGCCACCTTGGGAACGACCTGGCCAGCACGTGCATCTGCTAACTACCACCAAAAAGGAAACACGGCGACGTCGACCAGAGTAACGAGGGCGACTAGACCTAAGTTGTGGAAGGTGCTTTCACCGCCCGCCGCAATGGGTAAACCAGACAAACAGCAGCCAAAACTCTCCTTTGATAATAGGAAAGGGACTAAGCCAGAAGACGACACAACGGAGGCCGGCGGGTCTTCGGTCTCGCCACCATCTACCAACGTGGAGAAGATCCTGCTGGCGATTCAATCAAATCTACAGGACATCAACGGGAAGTTGGACAATCTAACGTGCAGGATGGATGGCATGGCTGCCCGACAAGAAAAGCACGGCGAACGACTTGATGAAGCCGAAACCAGGATTTCGGCGGTCGAAGATGAAGCGCGAACGTCCACCTCAAAATGCGCGGGAATGGAGCGCATACTGGAGGTAATAAAAGCAAAGGAGGAGGATTTGGAAGCGCGCTCGAGGCGCAATAACGTGCGAATCGCGGGCCTGCCAGAATCAACCAACACAGGCCGTATGGAACAGTACGTCGAGGGGCTCTGTAGGGATATCTTTGGAGCAGAAGCCTTATCGCAGATCTTCATTGTGGAACGTGCCCACAGATCGCTAGGCCCCAAACCACCACCAGGCGCTACGCCCAGACCGATAGTAGCGAGGATCCTAAATTACAGGGACAGAGACGTGATCCTCAGGCTTGCGAGGGAAAAGGGCAAAATCACTCACCAGGGCAACACCCTGGAGTTCTACCCTGACCACACGGTCGCTGTTCAGCAAGCACATAGAGAATACACCACAGTAAAGGCCAAGCTACGAGAATTAAACGTTGGGTATTCTATGTTGTATCCTGCCCGGCTGCGTGTGGTGTGGAAGGAGCAGACGATCGTGCTAGCAACACCTAAAGCGGCCCTCGAACTTGTCAAGAAAATACAGCGAGAGACGAGGTCGGAAGCCAGGCACGACCAGAACAGAGACTCCGACTGAGGCGCCTAGAACACTCAGACTTCACACAGCGGTAGAGACTACTGCACAAATGACCGCGAGGTACTACTACACTGCCACTTTCGGCTGCCTATGCAAAGTTTGTCGATGAGAGACTACTTGAGGTGAGATGTTGGCGTTTTGATTGTACATTGGGCGGTGAAAGGGTGGGGATCAGCTGAAATAACTGAGACTGTGGCCCAATCCTGCCCTGACCTATCGCAAACACTCATGTCTGCACTAAGCTACCAGGCCTTCCTCATGGGATTTCAGACACCACGGCCATGTTGCGCTGATACTACTGCCGCTCATGAGGGCAATGGGTCAGATCCTTTTGTGCACTCTATGCTCGCAAGCCCTCAGAACTGGAAGGGGGATAGCCTAGAAGGTCGCAAAACATTGGACGTCATGGTCCATCCCACATTGCGAGTTGTGAACTAATTGAGGTGACATTGATCGCACAGGCTGCTGGGGTCCGGATTGGGTGTAGCCGGGCAATTACTAAGTGCGGGGAGGGCGGTACGCTGCATTGAATGGGAGTGGCCCCTTCCCTACACGTCTGTTCATTGCGGGATGGGGCTATGTATCCTCTAGGTCTGCTTCACTGCCTGCACCCAGCGGAGGGGTGATAATGGGAAAGTGGGCTTGTGGATTAATGGACACATACTTTGCGATTCAGTTTGATTCTAGTTAATGTCGCCTGCACCTGTACATCGGGTGAAGTGTTGTGCCACTAGCGGTCCTCCATGAGGGTACAACCCTACACAAGTTTTGCTATGAGCACCAAGTTGTTGGTTAAATGGTTGAGGGAGTTGTGCTCTGTAAGGGTGAGGCTTCGGCAGGTTGGGGTTGCTGGAGTGGGAGGGTCTTGGGGGGGGGGGATGCTTAACTGTTCACAAAGACCGGAGACATTGCGAATCGGTACATTATACATACCGGCCTTGTTGGGGCTTGTGAGTACATGTGGCGATCATGGTACTGGATGGGGTCGGGATCGGGGCGGATTGCTTGCGTGTGCAGGAATGAATGGTACTGTATCAAATGGGTACGCCAGGTTCTAGAAATGAAAGCAGGAACGGACTAAACGTCCTTACGTGGAATATACGGGGGTTCTCACGCCCACAGAAAATCAGGCAGGTATTTGCCAGTCTCACCAGATGGAATATTGACATTGCATTCCTGCAGGAATCGCACCTGGCACCGCATACTCACGCTACACTGGGGTCGAGATGGGCGGGATCGTCTTACAGAGCCTCATACACATCCTATTCCCGGGGGGTGCTCACTTTGGTCAAGAAAGGGGTACACTTCGAAGAGAGGCATGTGACACAGGACCCAGCTGGCAGGTATGTGCTAGTGACAGGCAAGCTAAGGGGGCAACACATAACACTCCTCAACATATATGGCCCGAATATTGATGCACCTAACTTTTATCGGGAAATCTGGGGACATTTGCAGAAACACGCTGGCACACACATTTTATGTGGGGGGGACTGGAACGTGACACTGCAGGACGAGCTGGACCGATCCTCCCAATCAGTGGAACAGCACAAGCAGGCGAGGCTTATGATAGGTCACATGATGAGCGATCTAGCATTAGCAGATATCTGGAGACTACAACACACTAACGATCCTGGCGCTACTCACATCACCGCATCACACAATAGTTGGTCCAGACTGGACTACTGGCTGGGTTCCAAGGATGTTGCACTATGGGCACGTAAGGTACAGGTGCTGCCACGCACATTGTCGGACCAAAACCCGGTTCTATTACTGCTGGACATTCCGCACTACACACCCCCCCTTCCACTGGCGATTTAACTCCCAGGCCCTCACAGACCCAGTATATGTCGACACCCTGACTAAGGCGATCAAAGACTACTTCGCTAATAATTCTCAAACTACTGACGACCCATGTCTACTCTGGGAAGCCTTTAAGGCCACGATAAGGGGCGTCTGCATTAGCACCACCATAGGTGTACTCAAAGACATCAGATGCCAGATTCGCCGCTGCGAAAGTCAGATGAGGGACCTTGAATTACAATATGAAAACACACAGGACATATTGTTGTTACCCAAATTGCGCGACTTACTCACAGAAAATGCTGATTTCCTGACGTCGGAAATCAAGTATCTAGATCGCAAACATGCAGCCAGGGCTTTTGGAGAAGGGGCAGGCCAGGGCGTGTACTGGCGCGGAAAATATGTGAAGGGCGGGGGCATTCAGCGATACTTCGGGTCAAGTCAGGAGCAGGTGTAGTTCAAACGCACTAAGCAGACATAGTCAAATGTTTTGCAGAATCTTACAGCACACTATATCAATCTCAACCAACAGCTACGGCTGAGGACACTTACGAATACCTCCATGATGTGGCGATAGGCTGGCTGTCAGATGCCCATCGGGAATATCTGGCTCGGCCGATCACGGTTGAGGAAGTCACTGAGGTGATTGCATCGCTCCCAAATGGTAAGGCGCCAGGCCCGGATGGGTACACATCCGAATTTTACAAGAAATTTGTGGATATCATTGCCCCATATTTGGTAGACATGTACGGCACCTCCTTTGAAGGTCACTGCTCCCCCCCACTCTGCGTGAAGCTATGATCATTGCACTCCTCAAACCGGCCAAAGACCCGGAAAGTTGCGACTCCTACAGACCCCTATCCCTAATAAATGTGGACTCGAAAATACTTGCAAAGTTGCTAGCTGTCAGATTGTCCCCCCTGATGACTCGCCTAGTGCTCCCGGACCAAGCGGGGTTTGTTCCCACAAGATCCACCTCGCATAACACCAGGTCCTTGTTTGCTCTGGCGCACTATCTAAAACCCTCGGTTAAAGCTGTAGCTGTAATGCTCGACGCCGCCAAAGCGTTCGATTCAATCGAATGGCGTTACATGTTGACCGTCCTTAATAGGATGGGTTTTCCTAAAAGATTTGTCCAGTGGATATCTTTGTTGTATACCAAACCGTGTGCGAGGGTCCGGATCAATGGGTACGTTTCGGCCCCATTTGACATTGGTCGGGGAACGAGACAGTGTTGCCCCCTGTCACCCCTGCTTTTCGCACTAGCGTTAGAACCACTGGCGTGCATAGTGCGTCAAAACTACAGGGAATCGGCGTTGCAATTTGTGTCTAGGCCGCTGCACATATCGCTCTACGCGGACGACATGTTGCTTTATGTTTGCGATCCAGAAATACATCTGAACCCACTCCTCAGGGAGAACATTCGATTTGGGGGCCACTCAGGGTTGGCGATAAATTGGTCCAAGTCCTCACTAATACCCCTCACCGATTCCACTAATTCCTTTGCAATAGATTACCCACTAGAGTGGCAGCAGGACCCGATACGCTACCTGGGAGTCATGTTCCACAGGGACCCAGACGAAGTCATGCGTGCGAATTATGGAGTAGTAATCACCAAACTGGAAGATAAGGTCCGTCGTTGGATACACCTGCCATTATCCATAGCTGATCGAATAGCGATCGTCAAAATGAACATCTTGCCTAAGTTGTTATATCTCTTTAACAACATTCCCATCACGCCTACACGGGAGGTCTTTCGGCGCATAAAATCCCTGGTACTAACCTTGATTTGGGCGGGTAAACAGGCTCGCATTGAACTACAGACACTAACGCTCCCGATAGCAAAAGGCGGTTTCGGGGTGCCCGATTTTCTCCTATATTACCTCTGTGCCCAGGCACAGTACGCAGCATACTGGTACCATGAGGTCCCCTACATCACACACGTGGCCATTGAGGAGGGAGACGCCCATCCAGTCCCCCTGTCGGCGATATTGTCACACACTAGACCCCCGCTCCATTCGAAGGACATCAACACGGTAGACACCACGATAAAGGCATGGAATAAACTAGGGCAACTGGCTCACAAGACCCCATTATATGCACCGAACATGCCACTACAGCACCATCAGGCTTTATCAGTCACTAGCGAGAAGGTGGGGATGTCGCTACTGTCCAGAGCTGGGATCGACAAAATGTGCGACGTATTTCAGGGAGGCACATTTATAGAACTTGATAACTTGGACTATATTCAAAATCAGACTCTTATGTTCCGCTTCACATATTACAGATTGAGAAGGGCATTAAAAGGACATTACCCTTCATTCCCTGAGGAGCCGGAAACTCTAGCGCCATTGCAAATGCTGATCACCACGAGTGATCTGTCTCACTTGGTATCCAGACTTTACACTGCTGCACAATCGGACATAGCAGGCCACACACTTAAAGCTAAGGAGAGATGGGATGCACTACTAGATACTCCACTGTCAGAGGTAGAATGGTACAGTTCATGTGCACTGACACAAATACTAACACCCAACGGGAATCTGAGAATTATCCATTTCAAGTTCATCCACCAAAGCTATTACACACCGGTGAAAATGAGCAGATATGGGCTTCAAGAGGACGACAAATGTAAGCGCTGCAACAGGGATGGGGCGGACTTTGTGCATTTGGCATGGAATTGTGAGCGAGTAGCGAATTACTGGGAGGAGGTCACTGCCGCGCTCTCGGTCATGTTGGAAGATGAGGTGCACTGCACGCCACAGATCTGCCTGCTCGGCATTGTACCCCAATTCAGAGCGCTAAAACGCAAATTCTGTGCTATCGCACTACTATTAGCCAAAAGACAGGTGGCACAATGCTGGCACAGCCGTAAAGTGCCGACTGCAAAGGTGTGGATGCATAGCATGTCTACTTGTAGGGATAAACTACAAACGTATGAGGAGGACTTGCCTGTTAAATCGAGGCCTAAGGATGTATGGTGCTTTTTGACGGACTATCTGAATTCATTACAGGGAAATGGGGAGGACTAGTTGATGTGTGGGTGACACTGGAATGTGAATGACTGATGTGAGGGTTATGACCCCTGAAGGCTGCTTTGAGGAAATTCTGGAACACTGTTTAGCTCACTGTATAGGATGTAAATGAGAGCAATGAGAGGTCTTAAGTTGGGGAAGTTGAAGTTCGGTTGATAAAATTACAAAATGTAAGACTCATATTGATTGTACAATACGTGTCCTGATTGGAGCATACAAGACGGTTCTATCTAACGTTTACATATGGATTTTCATGTTTATCTACGATTGTACTAAACAAACATAGTAAAGCGGCGAGCCGGCCTCAGGGTTGTAGGCTCATGCTGTGTATTCTACTTTATGTTAATAAAGGTCTTACACAAAAAAATAAAAATAAAAAAAAAGTAGCAAGCCTGTGGTACGTGACAATGGACCAACCCCTAGGGAAACTGGTTTCGATACTTCATTAACAATAGGCTTTCCTGAAAATCCCAGGGAAACATTCTGTGAGCCTGAGAGGGGTGCCCCTGGAACCTCGTCATGGCTGATGGTAGTTCTGCTCACCCCTGTGTCAATCAGAAATGTTCTGTTTTTCCCAATACACGACTATGTACATAGGGACCCTCTTGATCTACAGGAACCTCAATAAGGGGCAAGCCAACTTCCCTCTCTAGGCTGTTTCATGAGAACTGTTGGTATTCTGGATAATCCGACTGCGTGTACTGATACATTTGTTGTGTGGCATGAACAGGTGGTGGTGGGGGTGGAAAATTCGCTACTGTCTGTTGTGTGTTCTGTGGGGTGCTATTCTGCCTAGGAAGATGCGGTCGTTCTTTTGTCTTGCCTGTAGCTATATTGTGTTTCAGGACAGCACAATCTTTCACAAAATGACCTGGCTGTTTGCAATAATTACAGTTCCCTTTAACAAGTGTCGTGGCATTTTTGTTCGTATTTGCCGGCACCGTTTGGGCAACCAGCACTTTCATTTTTGTCTCTTTCATGCGTCTCTTTTCATGATCCTGCTCTTCTCTAATTCTGTTCTGGTGATATTGTAGCATTTGCAACATTTGTGAAGGGCTATTTGCTTGCCAAGTACTCTCAACCTTCAGTACTCTATTCTTGATCTGGGGTAAGGAATTCTCTACTAATTTGCTCACGAAAAGATGTGGATATGATTCGCTACTGGGCTTAAGGCCACTATTAATAGAAAAACATTTCTCGAATCTGGAATAAAAATCACTTGTGTCCTCGTCTTGTTTCTGTTTACAGGCTGAAATGGCATCCCAATCTTCCTTTTTAGTAATTAATAGTCTTGGCAAAACCTGTATCAGGAGTTCAGGTAATTCTTTAGCTTTGTCCCCAAGACCAACACCAGGGTGCCGGCCTTTATCCTCTGTTTCTAATTCTGCCCAACTTAACTTTTTCTCTCCCACCTCCCAGTCTTTTTCCTTAAGCTTTTCATAAATACCAGCAGGCAACAGTACTTTCAATAGTTTCAGAATGTCAGCGTACGTGTAATCCCCTATGCGGAGAATGTCTTTTAATTCACGGTGAAACCCCCCCGGGTCTTTTTTCATGGCAGGGCAACATCTTTTTCATTTCCAGTATTTCTAATTTCGTTAAGGGTGTGTAAACATACACTCGTTGAAGCTCACCCGCTGCATTTTTGACGGGATGTACCTCTCGTAGGGGGTTCTGTCTGTCTATGTATAGGTTCTTTCTGTCGTGGTGCGGGCCGGAAGCATGCATGTGGTCAGAGAAGTTAAGTACTTATGTCGTTGGCCCAGAATGACATTAATTAAATCAGTACCTAGGTCTGTCCATCTGTCTAGAAGTATATCGTCCAGTAATTTATACAATGGACCGGGATCAGAATATTGACTCTCATACAACGTTATCAAATGTTGAACCATGTAAATACCAGCCAAACGCTGTTCGTTCGGCGGAAGGCTCAAAAAGGTCTGGGCCACTATATCATTGCTATATATCTTAGAATTAGACACCCACTGGACGGCTGACCGGGCCAACTCCTTTTCGTGTGGGGTGTGGGATCGTTCGCTCTCTACCCGTCGTTTCAGTGCTTTTTCAGTAGCTTGGAATACATTTTCAAGGGAATATCTTTCTTTTATAGAATGTCCCTGTTTGTGGTAGTCGAGGCACTTGGGCCTGTCAAACTGTCGTGCTTTGCCTACGTAATTCATTTTGTCCTTTGCCTCGTTTTCTATCTCAAAATCTTCCGATGATGACTCATACTTCCCGTCAGACTCTTCCCTGTGTATTTCTAAGATCTCCTTTCGTATTTTCTTGTACATACTTTCTGTCTTTCCCTGTCTATCATGCCTACCGGCATCTATGTTGTCACTCCATTCCAGCAGACCTTGCTTTACATCTTTGTCTGGTTGGTCTTGTTCCCTGATCAGACAGTTAATCATAAACCGTAGGATGTAGTTCTTAACCTCCACCTTTCTATGTTCCATGGCCTTTTCTATACTCTCGGGTCCCTCCCCCGTTCTAATGAAATGGTATATTTTATCTAGGTGTTCCTTCATGTCTGGTAATGTGACCAAATAGTCGACGGCTTTTCTTAATCTTAGTGAAAACACGAGCATTGAACCCTCTCCTGGTACTGGATCGTATATACAACGTGGAATTGTTACACCTACAGAAAACTTAAATGGTGTTGATGTCATTTGTGGCGTTCGTGGCGATGGCGGTGGCCCCCCTCCCACTGCCCCGGGCCCTATGTCGTCTTTCACAATATGCTGGAGCTGTAGGAGCTGAGCCGCTGATGGGGGCAGAGGGAATTCTGCGTTTACATAGTCCAGTGCGGGCTCTTCTAGATAGGAGGAAATAAAAGCGTCAGAGGCTGTCGGCTTCTGTCTACGTACTCTAAAGGGTACTGGTGGTGGCGTACGCGACCTACGCGATGTTTCTGAGGGGGTCACTTTAGCTAGTTCTTCTGAGAGGACGGGATAAATACCTGCAACGAGGGCATTTCATTCTCTATCAGCCTGTTCTGCCTTGACCCGTTCCCCCTCCTCCCGCAGTTCTTTTTCTTTGGCTTTTTCCGCTGCTTGTTTACTTCTCTCTGCTTGGTGGAATTCTTTCTCTGCTCTCCTATGCGCTTCTTTACGCCATAACTCAATGGCATCTTTCTGAGACGGTCTTACTTTCCTTTTCCATAGCGCTTCCTCTACTTTCATAATGCATTCAGAATCCCATGTTCCTGAAGCAGGCCATCTGTACTTCTCCTCTAAATCCTTCGTGTAATCTACCCATAAGTCTAAAAACAATATGGCATCTAGCCCGTGTTTGTTATACATGAAATGACCAGGTGTATCCCTTTCCTGGTCCCTATCTGATGTAATTTCGAGAACAGTGGCATGTTGAAACTAACTTAACGAAAACACGATATACACCAAAATAGACTGACTGAAACAATTATTCACACTACAACACTGAAACACTAAAACAGATACAGTTTAACTGATACATGGAGAAAAACATGAACTTGAAAACAGTTAACTTTATGCACTGGAATACAGTACAACCATACCGGTCTCATTAAGAGACACGTCTTTACCGTGCCCACCGAAATGGACCCGTCTTTACCGTGCCTGTGTGAACGGACACGTCTTTACCGAGCTCAAATAAATGAACCCGTCTTGAACTTTAATCTTTATGCATTCCCAATAACGGTACTCACCGGGAAGCAGAACTTGAAGGCCTCGGAAACTCAATACTGCGTGAACTCGGAACTGCGCATGCGCCTCGGAACAGGTGGGTCTCTGGAAACCTCGGACCTTGCTCTCTCACGGCTTGGGCTCTGGTCGGGATGATCCGCGATCCTCACCGCCTCGTGTGGATGCCTGGTCGCAGTCCATCTCCTCCGTGGGCCTGAGGGAGTAAGCAGGAAGTCCCGCTGGCGTGTACACTTTGAAGTCCGTCACGGCTGTAGAAGGGGGCAAGGGCTGGACCTACATGGCCGGCGCGTGGGGAAGGGGACTTGTTCCTGTTCGGGCGCCAGAATTATGTGGTAAATAAAATATTACCCTGTCGGAATTTCTATACTTAAACAAAAGGTCATGCATATAATGAGAGGCAGAGTCCGTGGTGTCCGATTCAAAAGGGCTTTATTTCAGTAACTCGAGTTAAGGGAGAATCGGGTTCCATCACCACTAAGGTTCAGGAAGGGTCTTCTGAACTTTATTCACAGAGTACAATATTTATACATTGAATATTTATACATTGAATATACATTGCATTGCATAGAGAAGGCGGAGCGCTCCAGGCAGAGCAAGAGAAAGAGAGAGATAAGAGCATATGGGCGTGCAAAAGGGCGTGTAAGAAAGCGTACACATGGGCGTTCACTTGAGGAGTCATAGGTGAGTCATAAGTGGGTGGATACATGGAGGGGGTCTGCATGGTCAGCTGGAACCTTTACCCTACTTGTGTGCGCCACTTGGTCATGACGTGCAATTAACGTGTAACTGGGGGAAGCTGGGGGGAGCTGACTTTCGGTCTGGTAGAGAAACCTTCAGTGTCAGGGCGACCTGCACGTCTGGTATTATCTGATATCTTAAGTTTGGAGGATGTATTGTCTGAAGTAAAGGTCGCTCAAGCAAAGGTTGCTCATCACTAAGAGCCAGTGTAGGCATATATTTCTTCGTGCATTGCGTGGATGCAAGCTCTGTAAATCACTTAAACGGAGACAGAAAGGCTAGGCCCTATCTCTGTGGACGAGTTCTGTTTACCTTCTTCACGAGGCAGGAATGTGTTTCTGTGGAGCAAGCAGATAACTGTGTGCAAAATACTGTCTCGGCAGGCCGGGCTGGGCCCCTCTCGGCTGAGCTGAAGTATGGGAGAGGTCAGGGATACGTAGCTAAGCTGCAGCTTTCAGAGTGTCTGGAGGCATGGAGCCTGAATTCGGGTCCTGGCTCAGGCTGAGCCACAAAACGGGTTCATCTCGACTTTTAAACGTGCACAATGCAAATACATTGGCAACATAGGCCTCAGTGCAGAATTAACATTTCTTACATGGAAGGCTTGGTAACTGACATCCTAATGTGAGACGAAAATGCAGAGGCATTATTATTACAGGCTTGAGAGGGAAAATGCATGGGTGACATGAACATACACTAAACGTGGGGTACAAGCAGGAGACACATTGGCCATGTAAAATTTCATTTTCCTCATTTTCCTCACATTCCACACATTCCAGGGGACCAAAGAGTGAAAAAGGGGTTGAGCGCAACAAATCACCACTTATATACTCGAGAAATTTTCAGACGAAAGGGGCAAACTTTGAGCAAAAAACAGAATATTTAGAAAGTGCCTGAACAACCAGGCTGCATTGCCTCCCCAGTAAATATCTGCAGTAGACCATTTGCAAATTATTTGTATGCTGCTTGAACTTTGCCATGATTGCTCACTATCAGTTAATTTAGTGCAGGGCCCTAAGCCTAGTGGATGTGTGACAGAACCAATGGTGAATTATGCAAAGATGGAAGTATGAAAAAGCCATCATACACACATCTGTAATAAATGTACAGAAAAAAATAGAACACGTTTAAAGAGCTTTGTAATCAGTTATAACATGTGAATTGTACAGTGAGAAATAATTGACTCCAATTTTTTTGAGATTAAAATGCATGTACTAATCGTTAAATTGAGCTAACTGTACAGTATGATAATCAGATGAGGGGTATAATGTGTTGACTTGCATATGTGGACAGGGGGTGAAACACGATTTCTGAAAATATTGATACAAACTACAATTCAATTTCAGGGATGACCAGATGTGGTACACCATATAGAATAACAATTGGCCTCATTTAGTCTATAACGGGCGGCCCGCTGTCCATCTGATTGGTAGAGGTCATTTCCTACCCCATCCTAGCTGGACTACTTTTCACCATATTTTGAAGTATCGGCTGGTGCTGCAGAGATCTCAGTGCCTTCAGAGGCACTGCCGCCACTTTGGCTTCTCTGAAGATACTGAGTGTTTGGTGAGTTGTTATACTCTAGTATTTCTACAGCACACAAATACCTATTCAGGTGTCCTGGTGCTGAGTGGCTACTATGTTTCAGGTGACTGTTCATCAAACGTTTTGTTTTCCATAAACAAACCAACAAAGTGGTGTTTGGCTTTTGGGAAAACAAACATTAAATGAACCGGCCATTTTTTTTTAAAAACTCTTTATTCTTGACCGCACAGGATAAAAAAAAACCACAGCAATGTTCAAATATCATTTAGATATACCAGTCACTGTTTTCCGTTTTCTCCCCAACCCGGGTCGTTGGGTATTTCCAATGTTACAGTGTTGTATCCCATATCATGACAGTACTTTAATCCGGCTATCATGTCCGGTACGTTAAATTCTTCCACTGTACAGAATTTCAACAATACTCATCCAGTGCAGTCGTGAATAACCATAAAAACATAACATAACAGACCCCCCTCCCTCCCTCACCAAAGCTCCCCTCCCCAATCACTCCCGTCTCCTGGTCGCAATGATATTCTTCAGCATGCTACCTCCTGGCTTTCTTCGCAAACATTCATACTGTAGTGCAAGGATTGTTAGCAGTAAGTGCGCCTTCTCTGGTCCTGGTGTCACCCTGCCACATAGCTCTGCGTTCTGTGTCTTTATTGTGGCCTGCCTTCCTGTGAGGGTATTAAATCTAACCCTTCCAATTCCATCAGCATGACCTCCCAGTCCATTGCTATGGGATGCTTCCGCTGACCCCTCTCCTCTTCCCTTCTAAGAGCTGCACCCTCTACCCGTCCCCACCTTACTAGCTCCATCTGCAATACAGTTGTTCTAGGGGGCCTGGGGGATTTCCACCTCATCGTCAATGCCCTGACGGCTAACAGCAGTGCCAGGTCCAAAAATTTCAGTTTAGCCTTCAATGTCTTGGATCGTTTACGGGATCCCATTAGGCAGTACAGAGCTTCCTCCGGCACCGACAGGTGGGTAATAGTATGTAGTACCCGCCTAGTAACCCTGCAGGCGTGAACAGGACCACAACATGTGGAGGAATCCGGCCTCGTCTTCTCCACAATGCGGGCAGCAGTGGGGGGAGTCCGGGAACATCCGGTGCAACCTCTTGGGAGTTAGGTATGCCCTGTGGAGCACCATTGCCTGTATAAATTTAACATTCCGCTATACCCGTTTGGGATGTTCAAGTATATTCTGCCATGCCTTATCAGTCAGTACGGCCTCTGTGTCCTGAATAAGTATGGGCGAATTTTGCGAATCTCGCGTTCGCGAATTTTGCGGATTTGCGAACTCGCAATCCGCAAAATCCGCGAATTCTTGCGAATTTGCAGATTTTTTTTTGTGTTCGCAAGGATTTCTGCCAGTTCGCGAGGGTTTCGTACCAGTTCGCAAGTTCGCAGTTACATTTCGGCGCGCAACGGTCGCGAATTATGTTGTTTCTACGTCTGGTTCATCATCACAGGTTCCCAGCACCCTCTGTTTCACCACGGCAACCCTCTGTTACATCAATGCCACCCTCTGGTTCATCATTACTGTAGATTATGGGGGGGGGAAAGCAAGCACACCAGCCCTGCTTCAACTGAGATGAATTAATTTGGGGTTAGTTTATTAATGTGTCACTGTTTTAAAATTCCAGTCTGGCACCTGCTTCCTTATCTGTAATTTTGCTTTCTGTTGCAGTGCATTTTTTTTCCCCAGGACCTTTGTGGCCTACTTGTAGCTATTCTATGAGCCTGCTGTGAGGGTCAAAGCAGGGTCATACAATTGTTGCAACTAGCAACTGAATTCTGGAGAGGCCCCAGTCAGGAAGCACTACAGGGCATTGTTACTAATGATGAGTTTGAACTCTTGCCCCTGCCGAGTGCTTTCAGTTTTGAAAAACTCGTTTTTCTGCAATTTCGCGCGAGATCGGATTCGGAAGCCGCAAATTCGTGCGAATATGCAATTTTGTTTTTGTTCTTGTTTTTTTTGCGGCGTGTTAGTTGGCAAGGTTTTGTGCGTTTTTGCGAGCCGCTCGTAGCGCAAGGCGCGAAGTTACCCTCGCGGTCGTTCAAGGGCGCAGCCATCTTGTTTGCCTGATGTATTTCGCGCGAAGTATAATCTCGCAAAGTCTGCGGCTTGCCAGTACAGTTTCGCGCGTGTTCGCAAGGAAAATCTCACGCGAACTTACCCGCGCGGTCGTGAACGGGCGCGGCCATCTTGTTTCTCATTCATTGCTATGGTTCTGGGCATGGTCTTTGTATCCTCTGTCAATCTCTGCCATCCTTTGCTTGTTTGAAGTTTTTTTTTATCTATTTTACTTATTATCTATCCCTCTATTTTTCTAGCCCTATATTTTTGTGTTTACTGCTACTTTTGGTTAATTTTAAACTACTTTTGTAAACTCTTTTCTTTTCTTCTCTTCCCTATTCTATTTTCTTTATTCCTTTCCGCCCAGACCATGGTGAAGGGAGCCGGGAAGCATCCCGAGAAGGGGAAGGGTCCCGCACCCCGTGTCCGGCTCCCGTGCGGGCGTTTGAGGGGGGAGCTAGTGATGCCACGGGAGATCTTTACCCCGGAGGAGGTGGGCCAACTCGTTTTTTATGTTCAGCGCCGCCTCCCCAGGACCATCATGGGAGGCGGCAAGATCAGTGCCGGGTACGGGGCCCGGGAGCGCCGGAAGCGGTGGGAGAAGGTGTGCCAGGCCATTTACCACCACTCTCGGGTCTGGCGCACCTACAACCAGGCCACCCACCGCTCGACGGATGTCCTGACCCGTGAGCGAGATCTGCTCGACCTCCTTGGCCTTGAGATCCCCGGGCTTGGTGAGTAGTAGTAGCTATGTCTTTACTACTATGTTTTCTCCTGCTGTGTTATTATATTGCAAATTTTTGTTTTTTACCAAGAGCAATAATGCTGCTCATTACATTGTAGGTAAATTATATTTCAAAATCTTCTGTGCATTTCAGGTACACTGTTCTCCTTCTTCTCAGTAGTGTTGCTACTATGCTTATTTGTTTTAGATTTTGTGTTCATTTCATTGGCCTGTGAAATTATGTATGAGTGTAGTTGAAAGAACTGCGTAATGCTACACACTAAGGTTCAGATTTTTAATTACCGGTGCATCCCTGCAAAGTAGCAGGGATGCGCCAGTAATTGTGCGTCACGCCACCATCACCCATGGTGCGCCGTATTTACAATGCGGCGCACCATGGGCCCAAAACGTCACCAAAGCGTTACGCATCTGTGCCGTAAAGGCGGCGCATTGCTGGAGTTGCGTCGCAACGATGGTGCAGCTCCATCAATGCTCTGGGGTGCCCTATCTCCCCAATGCTGCGTCAAGCCGTACGTGTGCTTCAAGCAGGCGCAGGGTTTGAGTCACGCATCATTGTCCTCAAAGTGACTGATTGAAATCTTGTAGATTTCCCTCAGCCACTTTTAGGATGCGTTCCTGCGCAGGAACGCCCTCCCTTGCGCCGGAACGCCCCCTATTGGCGCAGGGCTTTACAACTTGATGCATCTCCCATATGCGTCCCGTTGTTAATATACGCCGCACCATTGCGCCTCTTTTGTGCTGTCGCTGCGTCACAAAAGTCATGCAACAATGGAGCAAAAGAGCCGCAAGGGCCTTCTAAATCAGCCCCTACAGACTCAAGTCCAGTCCTTCCTTTGTACACATGGCGATAAGAAGAAATAGTGGTGGTGGATTAATAGTTTGAGTATTTTAATGAATGGTTAATGTAGTAGGAAACTTTAGTGTTGTCGCTGATCTTCAATCACGATGGACTTTGGCTGTCACTTTGCGTGCTGCGGACTGCTGCCTGCCAATCCTAGGCAAACCTTTTTAGTACTTTGTTTAGTGAGTTACATAGGGTAGTTTCCAATTCGACGGTCCGCAAATCAAGCAATACTAAAGTAATGACGTAGTCGACCACATGAGATTGGTCAATAATATATCCCGTGGAGTCGTTCCCTATTTGCTATTTCGCAAAAATATTTTGTTACTTTGTTAGTTCTTTTGAAATGTTTGATTTGGTTGAGAAATATCATCCATGTTTTCTGTTTTTATTTCTTTCATGTTGTACATCAGCTTCCCCCAGGGGCAAGAGGAGGACACAGGAGGAGGAGGAGGAGGGTGCTGTTGACGATGCAGGCCAGGACCGGGCAGGCGAGGGCTCCTTTGCTGGCCCCAGTAAGTTTTAATTTTAATATAGAGTACTTATTTTTTCCTAGCGTTCCTCATTCGATTTTTTCTAAATCGTCTTTGATCTTCTTGTAGACAGGATCTAAATTCTTATCCTGCCTCGACTATGACTCCGTGTGGTATTACTAGTTTATTCTTATTAGTCTGTCTGTGTAGCTAACTAAGATTGCACATTTGGCATTTCCATTGGACTCCCATTCTAGTCAGCAATATCTCTATGCACTGAGTGCAGTCCTCTGGGATTGTCCATAATGTCTTTTCAAGTATTCTAAATGTTTATGCTTTGACCATTGCCAACAATAAAAAGGTGAATGACCACCAAGAAAGAATAAGATACTACTTTACTTTTGGTTTGGATAGGAGGACAATCCATTCTACTACTGTTGCAGGGACAAATCTGTACAAACATAACTATGGACACTAAATAATCCATCGCTTAGCTTATCAATTATAATAGGTGCTGTAACTGTTAGACTTTCCACATACCTCAGTGATAACAGACTTTGTAGTTGAACCCCCAATCTCCTTACTGACTAGATAGTGTAGCAGAGTCATTTAGCTCCCAAAGTCACCGATGGCAGAGGCACGGACTCATGCTTGCAAAAATTCGAAAACCTTTAGCTCATCCACTCTAGTCTGGAGGACCAAAAACCACAGAGTCTATTTAAGTTTAAAAGCTTTATTAAAAGTAAACACATTTATTAAATTCAAGTTTGTCATAAAAGTGAACGTGTAACTGAAAATGGAAAAGTGCTTAGTGCTGACGATTAATTGGACACATTTCTTGTGGTCGAGCCGAGCTCTCACCTGGTTTGAACTTGATCCTGCTCGTGTTCTTAGAAGTCAAGCTTCTGTCTGTTAGGAGAAAAAGTGGTGCGTGTTAAAAAGTAAAAAGCAAACATTCGTCAGTTGTGCCAAAAAGTGCAGCAAGACAACAGCCTTCCCTGGAAAAAGGGACATTTTTACTCTAGAGTACACAGTCATAAATTATTAAATTGTATACTGTTTTTTTCACATTTCTTTCTTCCTCCTAGACCAAATATTATATAGTAGTGAGTGGTGTATTCTAACATTATTAAATGTACTTTGTAGGTGGAACATCTGGAGACGGGGCCAGCGCGGAGGTGGTGGTGGCATTGGACGAGGAGGACAACCCTGGGGAGGAGGCGGTGCAAGTGCCGGACAAGGACATGCCTGTGAGGGTTCACACGGTGGTGGCGGGCAGAGGTAAGCTATACATTCCTTAGTCATTGAGATTGAAGACTGCAGAGTGTGCTTTCTGCACGGGTGTATTATAAAAAAAGCAGGTAGTAGCCTCCTCTAAATGTACTTCGACTTAGCTGTGAAGTTTTTGGCGAGAAGAATCCCAATCAGATCTGAGGTGAACTTGATGGATGGGATGAACGAAAAGCGAAAGAAGGGTGTAAGTAAGTGTGGAAGCACGAGAAATGTAATGATGACTGGCAAAGAAGAATGATATGTGTTTGCTTGGTCCCCGAGGTGGCTGGGAAGGTAAGAAAATGGTATGGTGCATGGCTGGGTGAATTATGAAGCAAGGATGGGTGGAAGGAGAACAGCCTGGGTGGGTGAGACAGAAACTGTATGTGTGCATATACTTTGAATGGATGGATGCCTGGATCATTCATGGTACTATCTGACTCTTAGATAGCATATGTGTATCTAGAGAGAGTAGACGGTCACTGGATGAACTAAGTGTTACTTTGAAGAGCATGTAACACCGCTCCCGCATGTCCGTTCCAGTGTAGGAAAGGCAAGGAAAAGAAGTTGTAACGTTGTCCAAATACTACCATGAATAGTAGCAGTAGTTTGTATTGCAACTGCAAGCACAGCATATATCCGGTTATTACGGTGGACACTCCCTACCTCTCTTAATAACTTTAGTTTAGTAGTAGTACGTCATTCATGTGTGGGGGTATCACTGTTCACTCAATAATAAGCAAAGCACCTAAAGTCATCCCATATGTCATCAAATACATCCCATGTGAAGTGATAGATAATCAGATAATTTAGCTTCTTCATTTTCCTTTTCTAATACTCATTTGCACTGTAGGGTGAAAGCTAAATTAATTAAGCAGTAGCCCTTTTAACAGAGTATTCTCAGTGCCACCCGTAATAGAAAAGTAAGAGCTTCACCACCTGCATGTACTGAACCGGTACAGTAACGCAAGTCTGTCTCACTCACCATGGTGTGCGTCTGTTTTTCTCGGGTGCAAGTTTACTGCGCTGGCATTATGCCGGCTTGCATAAGATAACGTACCAATTTTCCTAAACAAGAGAGAAGAAGAAGAATAAGAGTGGTGTACTGTCATAGTCGACTGTAATGGAAGTCCATAGTGCTCGTAGAATTTGTTCCTGAAACTCCCACTAATGTTAGAGCAAGGATGAAGAAGTCGGAGGTTACATAGATACTGTCCTCAATAGTTATGTACTGTGCTTTCAATTTGCTACTTGTACTGTGACAACTTTCTGCTCAATCATTTTGTGTTAATCTTAAGGAGCATTGGTTACAGACTATGTCTTTCTTTTTTCATGTAGTTGCTCCTTCCAAATCTAAGACACCATCAAGGAGGAAGGAGCTGGCTCGAATGGCCCGGCAACGGAGGCTGGATGCCACTGTCGCTGAATATCGGCGGCTGGTGGCCCTGGAGGAGGAGGAGACGCAGTCTGGTACAACAACAACGTCCACTGGGACAGCTGCATCCTCCTCCGTGCGGGCTGCCAGCCCGCGCAGTGCTCCAGCGGTACAGAGCCGGGCTACCAAAGCCAAACGCCACTGCCGAGCAGCAAAGAAAGCAGCTGCCCCTCACAGGATTTGCAAGGCACACCGGCGCCGCTTATCCCTCAGACTGTCCTACCTGGAGCAGGAGGTCCATAACTATAAGAACGTGGTGGAGGGCCTCCGCTTCGAACTTGCCACCCTCCGCAAGGAGCATGATGCCCTGGCTGCTAATTCCAACAGCACCCTGCCATAGTGTCCCTTGCCCCTTTTTTAGAGACTTTTGGGGGGGTGGGAATTGGGAGTTGGGATTTTTGGGGACTTTTGAAGGACAATCGTTGGGGTTAGGGAGGGTCTTGCGGGAGATTCTTTTGTTAGGGCTATAAAAATATACTTTTTGAAACTTTATCTGACCATACCTGTTTTTTACTGCTTTTGAGTCTGGTGGGTGGGGGTTTAACAGTAAGTTTGTTTTCCTGAATAGTCCTAGGACTTTAGTAGTACTACCGTCAATCCAATCTCTCGTCTCTCCTAATACTCCATTATACTACCTTTAACCAAACGCCTATCTTACCTGTAATTTCTGTTTGCAAGTAGGGCTAGGCCCAGGGCTGGCTCCACGGGAAACAGCGAATAAGGTTGGCAATTCTGGGCAGATAAAATTTCCTCATAGCGGTGGTACTAGTGGTGTGACACAGTGGCAGCTGCATGCCTATGAAAAAAAAGAAAATGAAATCTGGTTTGTCCTCCTGAGCAATACAACGGTACAATAGAGAATATAGCAGGTGACAGAAGTACACTAGAACAGTGCCACATTGTAGCCTAACAAATGTTAAAGTATAACTAATTCGGTTGAAGTTCTTTGACATTAGCCATGGGTCTTTGTCAATCAGAGTAAGAATATATCCTCGGATTTCTTCACCAGCCTGTTGCTATCACCTTATCCTCCCCAGCAAGTGTGTGGATGTATTGCTGTAATTTAGTCACACATCAATGAAAACCACACAGCCCGGGGGAAGAGGGTTAGGGTTTGAAAAATGGATGGGTACGGGGGTTTTTGGGAAAGGTTTTGGGAGACAAGAAAAAATAGCACAGCATGGACAAACAATTGTGAACATAAAGAAATCTTTGGGTACAAACCTATCCATCAATCTTTGAAAGTGCATGCACTACTGTATGCATGTCAGTGAAAAGTAAGTAGTACTTTCGACAACTGTGGAAGAAAGAATGCGACAGTACAGGGCGTGTGTGGAATTATTGATAACTATATTCAACATAAGGTCTCTGTTGCCAGATACCTGAGAGCCTTGCTGGTCACTATAAATCCATTCACAACACTCAATGGGGTTGGTCTGGAAGGTATAGTAGATAGAAAAGGAGAAATTGCTCTTTTTCTAGGTGTCCCCTCACTCACCAGGGTTGCCCCTTGGTGACATGCTTCATCATTGGGGCCATCCCAGTCCTCTACGGGCTGGGGCGTGCTGCGACTTGCGAATTACGTAGGAGCACTTACAAATGACTATGTGTGGTGCAGATGTGATAGTGGAGTGGACTAAGTGATGTGTTAAGGGATCAATTTAGAAGCAGAGAGAGATCCAAGAAATGCAGTCACAGTCAGAGAAAAAGACAAAGGATACTGTATCTGTATGTTGTTGTAGTTGTCCTGTTGAATTTGGTAAGTAAGTTGCCTGCAGAAAAAAAATCCTCTTATTAGCGGCACTCCTCCATTGCAGCCGACGCTTCGTCCATCGATGTTGGTCACCACCAGAAGACACCCTGTAAAAAAAGCACAGCATGGACAAACAATTGAACATAAACAAATCTTTGGGTACAAACCTATCCATCAATCTTTGAAAGTGCATGCACTACTGGATGCATGTCAGTGAAAAGTAAGTAGTACTTTCGACAACTGTGGAAGAAAGAATGCGACAGTACAGGGCGTGTGTGGAATTATTGATAACTATATTCAACATAAGGTCTCTGTTGCCAGATACCTGAGAGCCTTGCTGGTCACTATAAATCCATTCACAACACTCAATGGGGTTGGTCTGGAAGGTATAGTAGATAGAAAAGGAGAAATTGCTCTTTTTCTAGGTGTCCCCTCACTCACCAGGGTTGCCCCTTGGTGACATGCTTCATCATTGGGGCCATCCCAGTCCTCTACGGGCTGGGGCGTGCTGCGACTTGCGAATTACGTAGGAGCACTTACAAATGACTATGTGTGGTGCAGATGTGATAGTGGAGTGGACTAAGTGATGTGTTAAGGGATCAATTTAGAAGCAGAGAGAGATCCAAGAAATGCAGTCACAGTCAGAGAAAAAGACAAAGGATACTGTATCTGTATGTTGTTGTAGTTGTCCTGTTGAATTTTGTAAGTAAGTTGCCTGCAGAAAAAAAATCCTCTTATTAGCGGCACTCCTCCATTGCAGCTGACGCTTCGTCCATTGATGTTGGTGACCAGAAGACACCCTGTCCACTGCCTGCCTGATGCTGAATTGTGGCTCGCTAATGTGAAGCCTGACTCCATCCTTTTTTCCCCATTGCACAGACTGAAACCCGGCCTGTAATTATTCAACGAAAAACAGGAAGTGATATAATATTACAACACCACTGATAAATAAATATAAGGTATGTAGGCTGTGGAGTGCAAAAAGTCACACTTTGATTTTCCTAGTAGACAGTACAATATTTTTAAAAGTGCGTACTCTATCAGAGTCACCTTTTGAAGGATAAATAAGTATGGGCAAATTAATGTAGCAGATATTTTCCCTCAAGCTAGGTGTCCTGTAAACTGTGTTTTAGAACAAAATTAGATCTTCCCAGCAGTGCTCCCACCCAGACCCTTACTAAAGCCAGTCGCAAAAATGTAGAAGACCCCCAATCAAATCTCAAAAAACTAGGCCTAGCAGAAAACTGGTGACAAAACGTACTTTGAAAGTAAAAGTAGGCCCAAGTACCCCCTTACCCACCGTGGATTGCATTCAAACCACTTGCAAGCAACCAAGCAAAAGTATCCATAGCCAGCATCGCTCCAAGACTCGAAAACCCCCCCACCCAAACACATGCAATAGAAATACTGCTAACCCTAACGAACCCTAAGTTAAGAATAGTGGCAAAGGCTTTCTTTAACTATGCCAAATCCCCCCTTTCCCACCATGGATTTTCTTCAAATGACTTGCAACCAAAATTACACATTCTCACGAGTGCTCTAAGACCCCAGAACTCAGTTGCAAAAATATAGAACACCCCGAAACACATGCAATCCTGCTGCCAGGGCTAACCCTAACGAACCCTAAGTTACAAAAAGTGCCAAAAGGCTTTTCCGCGAGGATTTTGTCCCAACCACTTCTACCCGGTATTAGACCTTCCCAGGAATGCCCCAAGACCCGCCAACCCACCCGCCAAGAAGCATAACACCCCCAAACAGGCCAAAAGCAAAATCTCATACTTGCAATATTTCTCGGCCTTCGGTCCAAACGCGCTGCGTAGCTAGGCCATAAGTCGGGGTTGCCACCACGGATTTCCTGAAAAGCAAATGCAATCGAGATTAGAGTGTCCCAGCAGTGCTCCCAGACCCCGAAACTCACCCACAAACACCAGGAAGCCCCACAAACAGGCCCCCGAAAACGCTACACTGAGCAAAATGTCAGAAATAGCAAAAAAGAAATCGACGTGGATTTTGTCCCAACCACTTTTATCCGATATTAGAGCTTCCCAGCAATGGCCCCAGAGCCGTCAACCCAGGAGAAAACGAGTAGAAGACCCCCAAACAGCCAAAGAGCAAAAGTACAAAAATGGGGACGTAGTCATTTTTTTCCAAATTTCCCAAATCACTCCGCGCGCGCTCTGCAGCTAGGCCCTAACTCCCCTCTGCCACCATGGATTTGCTTCAAATCTCTTGCAAAGTAAAGTATATATAGCCAGCAGTGCGCCCAGACCCCGAAACCCACCCACAAACACCAGGAAGCCCCCCAAACAGGCCCCCGAAAACGCTACATTGAGCAAAATGTCAGAAATAGCAAAAAAAAAATCGGCCTGGATTTTGTCCCAACCACTTCTACCCGGTATTAGACCTTCCCAGGAATGCCCCAAGACCCGCCAATCCACCCGCCAAGAAGCATAACACCCCCAAACAGGCCAAAAGCAAAATCTCATACTTGCAATATTTCTCGGCCTTCGGTCCAAACGCGCTGCGTAGCTAGGCCATAAGTCGGGGTTGCCACCATGGATTTCCTGAAAAGCAAATGCAATCAAGATTAGAGTGTCCCAGCAGTGCTCCCAGACCCCGAAACTCACCCACAAACACCAGGAAGCCCCCCAAACAGGCCCCCGAAAACGCTACATTGAGCAAAATGTCAGAAATAGCAAAAAAAAAATCGGCCTGGATTTTGTCCCAACCACTTCTACCCGGTATTAGACCTTCCCAGGAATGCCCCAAGACCCGCCAACCCACCCGCCAAGAAGCATAACACCCCCAAACAGGCCAAAAGCAAAATCTCATACTTGCAATATTTCTCGGCCTTCGGTCCAAACGCTCTGCGTAGCTAGGCCATAAGTCGGGGTTGCCACCACGGATTTCCTGAAAAGCAAACGCAATCAAGATTAGAGTGTCCCAGCAGTGCTCCCAGACCCCGAAACTCACCCACAAACACCAGGAAGCCCCCCAAACAGGCCCCCGAAAACACTACATTGAGCAAAATGTCAGAAATAGCAAAAAAAAAATCGGCCTGGATTCTGTCCCAACCACTTCTACCCGGTATTAGACCTTCCCAGGAATGCCCCAAGACCCGCCAACCCACCCGCCATGAAGCATAACACCCCCAAACAGGCCAAAAGCAAAATCTCATACTTGCAATATTTCTCGGCCTTCGTCCAAACGCGCTGCGTAGCTAGGCCAGAAGTCGGGGTTGCCACCACGGATTTCCTGAAAAGCAAATGCAATCAAGATTAGAGTGTCCCAGCAGTGCTCCCAGACCCCGAAACTCACCCACAAACACCAGGAAGCCCCCCAAACAGGCCCCCAAAAACGCTACATTGAGCAAAATGTCAGAAATAGCAAAAAATAAATCGGCCTGGATTTTGTCCCAACCACTTCTACCCGGTATTAGACCTTCCCAGGAATGCCCCAAGACCCGCCAACCCACCCGCCAAGAAGCATAACACCCCCAAACAGGCCAAAAGCAAAATCTCATACTTGCAATATTTCTCGGCCTTCGGTCCAAACGCGCTGCGTAGCTAGGCCATAAGACGGGGTTGCCACCACGGATTTCCTGAAAAGCAAATGAAATCAAGATTAGAGTGTCCCAGCAGTGCTCCCAGACCCCGAAACTCACCCACAAACACCAAGAAGCCCCCCTAAGAGCACCTCAAAGGCAAGCAAGTCAGCAAAAACACTAAAACATTTGCGCCTCGGATTTGGTCCAAACCACTTTTATCCGGTATTAGAGCTTCCCAACAATGGTCCCAGAGCCGTCAACTCACCTGCAAAGAGGTAGAACAACACCCCCACAAGTGCTGAGTCTTTCTTCATTGGGCGTAAACCAGCCCTCTGGTTTGATGGAAATAGGAGTCTGAAGGAGGAGGATAGAGGAGCATGTTCTTCTGAACTTGTGAACCTGAGGAATGCAGACTGCGGCAACTTCAAATCAATTAGCAAACCAGTGAAGAAAGTTCTGCTGATGGGCTTGTTTTTGTGATTATCTGATCAAAGTTTGAAATATATTAACTGTGCACAACAAAGAAAGACAGACACACAGGAATAAAAGTGAATAAGGACGAAAAAGAAAGTTATTGATTCGTTGTCTCATTTTCAGGGCTCGGTATCACGGTCCAGGAATGAGAATAAGGCTTCGTCATCATACTCTGCAAATTCAGGCAGGGTGAGCTCAGTGTCACCTGACAGAGTAGAAATTCCCTCATCTATGTTGCTGGCCACCTCGTCTTCATCCGGCGTGCTTTCTCGTACTCTGAAATCTGGTGGTATGAGGTGCTGATTCATCTTGATCATTGTTAACCTCTCCACATTTTTGTGCGAGAGGCGGCTCCGTTTGGGAGTTACAATGCCACCAGCAGCACTGAAAACACGTTCAGAAGACACGCTTGCGAGTGGGCAAGACAAGTAGTTTAAAGCCAGGTTGGTGAGCTGTAGCCACAATTCTTTTTTCCCATGCCAATACGCCAATGGGTCAGAATTAACATAGACCTCTGTTGAGTCATTCAGATAGTCCTTCACCATCGACTCAAGGTCCTCATCCAAGGTTCCTCCACTTTGCTTAGCTCTTGCTGTGCCTCTGACCTTTTGAGAACCAAACCCATGCAGAGCTAGCCAATCCTCTTCAGCCTCCAATGTTTCTGTTGTGTCTGGTGCAGATGATCCGGTTGCCGGTGTCTTTAACGGCTGAGAGGTCACTTGTGCCACAGCCACAGGTGCAGAAGTGGATTGTTTTGACTGGGGATGGCCTGCTGATGTACTGCCATTTCCTTCAATTTTCAGCCGTTCTCTTTCAAACCTCTTGGCTGACAAGGCTAGCCAATGTTTGTACTTTGGAACATGTTCATCATCAAAAGGAAAGAATGCTTGGCCTGCCAGCGCCTTTTTGTAGCGTGGATCCAGAATAGTAGCACAAATGTAATGCTCTTCTGAGTGGATCGTTTTAAGACGTTCATCACCTTGTAGGAGCTCTAATAATTTCTCAGCCAGAACAAAAGAGTCTTGGTTTTTTACATCTTTTTCAAACACAGAACACACCTCCTTCAGTTGGTCCTCCAGCATGTACAACAATGGGATAGCTTTTCCCAAATTACAGTCCTCCTTGCTGACTGCACGCGTGAAGAACTCAAAATGACGAAGCATGCGTGTCAGGCTTTGAACTATGTTCCATTGCGCCGCACCCATCCTCAGGTCTTCCTGAGCTGTACCCTCTGTTAAGAAATATTGATCGAGTACCGTATACTGCTCATACAGACGCTCAAGAATGTAGAAGGTTGAGTTCCAACATGTTACCACCTCCTGGATGAGTGCTTTCACTGGCATTTTACGTTGATATAGCAGGCTCCTCAGCTGCTTCCGGGCCTTAAAAGAATGGCTGAAATGATTGCACATTTTTCGGCAGGTGTCCAATACTCTGTACGCTGCACTGCCTTTATTACCCAAGAATTTTTGGACAACCAGGTTTATACAGTGCGCCAAACACGGCACTCTGAAATAGTTACCCTGCCTCATGGCCTTAACTATATTGGCGCCATTGTCCGTGGAAACATAACTAACCTGGCGTTTTAGTGGGGACAGCCAGTTAAGGACCTTTGTGTTAAAGACATCCAAAATGTTTTCTGCTGTGTGACGTTTCTCCAAACCAAACATGGCTAGTGTTGCATGTTTCCGAGCAGCTTTAAAAACAATGTCCGTGTCAACACCTGTGTTTAGCTTTGCTTTAGCCCCTGAAAAAGAGACCCAGTGTGCAGTGATGCACATGTAATCAGCGCCTGCGCCACTGGTCCACATGTCTGTTGTCAGATGTATAGTGTGAACAGCACTCTTCTGCAAAGCTGCCCCAATCACCTTCAGAACATCTTCATGTAGTGCTGGAACCGCAACTCGGGCAAAATAGAACCGGCTAGGAACCTTCCATTTAGGGCAGAGCTCTGCCACTAATTCTAGAAAACCAACCCCTTCTACAAAAGAAAAAGGGAGAAGGTCCAGAGCTAGCATTTTAGCCAGCTTAGTGTTATACAGACGCGTCAGTGGGTGGTTGCGTTCATATTGCGCTTCTGTAAACAACATCTTTTTAATGTTGCCCTGGACCAAGGATTTACAGGATGATGATGATATCTTCGACCCAGTTACGCTCGCGGATGAACTTTTCCGCATTGATGTCTCACTCTCTCCCACACTCTTAGTGTGCCTCACATGGGGTGTGCTGCTGACAGGGGTACTGGGTGTAAGTGAAGTGTTTGAATCGTCTTCTTCCTCCTCGTCATCATCAGATGAAAAATCAACGTTTTCATTACGTGCAATTCGGGCTTCCTTGACCGCCTCTAGGTGCGGAAACCATTGGACAGGGTGCGCTCTCCTAAGATGACCTCTCTGGCCTCCGGTACCATAGTTGGTACCAAACTTACCACGACTAACTCGAAGCTTACAAATGCTACAAATGGCTACGTTTTCCATTCTTGGGCAAACACTAAAGAAGTCCCAAACTGGAGACTTGAAATGTCTTTGGGGGCCGGAGGAGGCGGCGATACTGGTGGTGGTGGTCCTGCTGCTAATGCCAGATGAAGTGGAGGATGTGGATTGCCGAACTTCAGTACGTTTTGCACTTTCACCACCACGAATTGAGGTCGAGGTGGATGGAGGTCCCTTCTTGCGAGGAAGAAATATGGAAGCGGTAGGTGTTGGTGTACTAGTTAACTCCAAATCTAATGATTGTTGTGTTTCCATTTCCATTGCCTCCTCGTCGACATCATCATCACGCTCAGCAGCTTCTCGGGATAGGGTCAAAATGTCTCTTTGCTGCATGCCCGCTGGGGCTGCAGTGACCTTTATGATGACTGGATCGTCGTCGTGAAGGGCTTCATCAGCAGCAGTATGCCTCACTTCTTGTTGAGCCTCATCACACTCCATAGGTATGAGTTTTTCGACGACCTTCCTTTTACGCTTAGGTATCTTTGTCAGATCATGGTGTGCCTCACTCTCAGGCTGCCGTGGTGGTACCCATTCGTCATCCAGATCATCAGAAGGCGGTGGGCTTGAAGAAGATGTAGACACCAACCTTGATCTTTTCCTTGCTAGGGATGTGGAAGACAATGAATAATCATCAGGAGGAGTGGCTTCCAATGATACCTCGGCTTGATTGTCGATTTCCTGATGTGCCCCTACTTCGGGAGGGACAACTATTGTGGGAACTTGTTGTGACCCTCCATGCACCTCTACTTGCGCATCTCCTTGTGCTGCCTCTCCTTCCACATGTACTTGGGCTTGTACTACTTCCACATGTTGTTGTTGCGGCTGTGGTTGTTCAACACTTGTCAGATGAGTTACAACAACCTGTGTTGATTCAGGGACATTGCTGCTACTTTCTTGCGATGAGCCAACATCACTGGTCGATGGTGATTGGAGAAGTACACTGACTGCCTCTGAACCACTCAAGGGCTTTGACTTAAGTTGGCGTGGTGGTGGAGGCACTGAACCCAATGGAGCGGGGGTGCTGCTCCCAGCTTGGTCCCCAGCAGATCCTGCTGCTGCAGGCGTACTTTTTTTTTTGCTCCCAAAAAACGTGGCGGTTGGCACACCAGCCTCCTTGGTAACTTGTTTCTTCTGCTCCTTACTAGCAACTTTCTTGCTAAAGGAGCTACGGACACCTTTTTTTGGGGCCATCTTCTTCAGAGCAGGTCAGAAAGCAGGCCGCAGTTGCACGAATTGTAGAGTTGTCTGAGGCCAGACGTGACGTCGCATGACGTTATGCTGCACACACACACCGCTGCAGGACTTCTTCCTGGCACTGGTGGTTCTCTTGAGTCTTGTGCACCTAAAAACAATGGAAGACAGAGGAACATCAGTTCAGTTATACACCCCAAAAAAATCGGGGAAAAAACAGAAAAATCAGCACAATCCCATTCCATCCATGCCCTCCATGATGTTTAAGTTCAAGACAACCCACAGAAAGACTAGGCCCATGCAAGACTCACTACCCCTGGGCATAAAGGTTGAAAAGTAGGCAAAATGGTTGCAGGCCTAACAACAATGCCTACATTCAAAATGGCCACTTGCCTCCCAGCACATGGCCAGGGCCTGTAGCAGCACTCAAAATGGCCCCCAGCCACATGGCCTGTCCCTCCCCATGAACACCCCCAAAAATCGAAAAACACTGCAAAATCAGCACAATCCCATTCCATCCATGCCCTCCATGATGTTTAAGTTCAAGACACCCCACAGAAAGACTAGGCCCATGCTAGACTCAAATACCCCTGGTGAAAAGGCCACAAGTACAGCCCCAAAAAACGAAAATCACTGAAAAAGCAGCACAATCCCATTCCATCCATGCCCTCCATGATGTTTAAGTTCAAGACACCCCACAGAAAGACTAGGCCCATGCAAGACTCAATACCCCTGGTGAAAAGGCCACAAGTACAGCCCCAAAAAGAGAAAATCACTGAAAAATCAGCACAATCCCATTCCATTCATGCCCTCCATGATGTTTAAATTCAAGACAACCCACAGAAAGACTAGGCCCATGCAAGACTCACTACCCCTGGGCATAAAGGTTGAAAAGTAGGCAAAATGGTTGCAGGCCTAACAACAATGCCTGCATTCAAAATGGCCACTTGCCTCCCAGCACATGGCCGGGGCCTGTAGCAGCACTCAAAATGGCCCCCAGCCACATGGCCTGTCCCTCCCCATGAACACCCCCAAAAATCGAAAAACACTGCAAAATCAGCACAATCCCATTCCATCCATGCCCTCCATGATGTTTAAGTTCAAGACACCCCACAGAAAGACTAGGCCCATGCTAGACTCAAATACCCCTGGTGAAAAGGCCAAAAGTACAGCCCCAAAAAACGAAAATCACTGAAAAACCAGCACAATCCCATTCCATCCATGCCCTCCATGATGTTTAAGTTCAAGACACCCCACAGAAAGACTAGGCCCATGCTAGACTCAAATACCCCAGGTGAAAAGGCCACAAGTACAGCCCCAAAAAACGAAAATCACTGAAAAATCAGCACAATCCCATTCCATCCCTTGCCCTCCATGATGTTTAAGTTCAAGACACCCCACAGAAAGACTAGGCCCATGCTAGACTCAAATACCCCTGGTGAAAAGGCCACAAGTACAGCCCCAAAAAACGAAAATCACGGAAAAATCAGCACAATCCCATTCCATCCATGCCCTCCATGATGTTTAAATTCAAGACAACCCACAGAAAGACTAGGCCGATGCAAGACTCACTACCCCTGGGCATAAAGGTTGAAAAGTAGGCAAAATGGTTGCAGGCCTAACAACAATGCCTGCATTCAAAATGGCCACTTGCCTCCCAGCACATGGCCAGGGCCTGTAGCAGCACTCAAAATGGCCCCCAGCCACATGGCCTGTCCCTCCCCATGAACACCCCCAAAAATCGAAAAACACTGCAAAATCAGCACAATCCCATTCCATCCATGCCCTCCATGATGTTTAAGTTCAAGACACCCCACAGAAAGACTAGGCCCATGCTAGACTCAAATACCCCTGGTGAAAAGGCCACAAGTACAGCCCCAAAAAACGAAAATCACTGAAAAATCAGCACAATCCCAATCCATCCATGCCCTCCATGATGTTTAAATTCAAGACAACCCACAGAAAGACTAGGCCCATGCTAGACTCAAATACCCCTGGTGAAAAGGCCACAAGTACAGCCCCAAAAAACGAAAATCACTGAAAAATCAGCACAATCCCATTCCATCCATGCCCTCCATGATGTTTAAGTTCAAGACAACCCACAGAAAGACTAGGCCCATGCTAGACTCAAATACCCCTGGTGAAAAGGCCACAAGTACAGCCCCAAAAAACGAAAATCACTGAAAAATCAGCACAATCCCAATCCATCCATGCCCTCCATGATGTTTAAGTTCAAGACAACCCACAGAAAGACTAGGCCCATGCAAGACTCACTACCCCTGGGCATAAAGGTTGAAAAGTAGGCAAAATGGTTGCAGGCCTAACAACAATGCCTACATTCAAAATGGCCACTTGCCTCCCAGCACATGGCCAGGGCCTGTAGCAGCACTCAAAATGGCCCCCAGCCACATGGCCTGTCCCTCCCCATGAACACCCCCAAAAATCGAAAAACACTGCAAAATCAGCACAATCCCATTCCATCCATGCCCTCCATGATGTTTAAGTTCAAGACACCCCACAGAAAGACTAGGCCCATGCTAGACTCAAATACCCCTGGTGAAAAGGCCACAAGTACAGCCCCAAAAAACGAAAATCACTGAAAAATCAGCACAATCCCATTCCATCCATGCCCTCCATGATGTTTAAGTTCAAGACACCCCACAGAAAGACTAGGCCCATGCTAGACTCAAATACCCCTGGTGAAAAGGCCACAAGTACAGCCCCAAAAAACGAAAATCACTGAAAAATCAGCACAATCCCATTCCATCCATGCCCTCCATGATGTTTAAGTTCAAGACACCCCACAGAAAGACTAGGCCCATGCTAGACTCAAATACCCCTGGTGAAAAGGCCACAAGTACAGCCCCAAAAAACGAAAATCACTGAAAAATCAGCACAATCCCAATCCATCCATGCCCTCCATGATGTTTAAGTTCAAGACAACCCACAGAGAGACTCAGTCCACCCACCACTGAGTACCCCTGGGCAAAAGGCCCCAAAACAGCCCAAAAATCGAAAATTCCAACATTTTAGTTGCAGAAACTGTAATGCCCCAAACAAACTTACTTGTAAAATTTCTAATCCAACAGTGATCCAAAGAAAGTCAAAAAGGCCTCAAATCCAAATATCCAGCAGCATCCACAAAAAGTAATCCTTCCAGCTCCAGATCCAAATGAAAAGTGACCAGGAGATGGACAAAGCACTGGGAGGAGCCTGCTGGACAGGAACAGGAAGTTGAAGACTGTGGGGCACTTCCTTCCTCCCACCCCCCTCCCCCCCTCCCCAAAATGGACTCCTCGCTAAAAAAGTGCAGGCAAATGTCAACCTAAGGAGTTATTCAGATAAAAATCATCATTTCAAGAAGGTTTATGCTGCTTGCTGGTGGATTTCTTGTGCAGAATTGCAAATTTTATATTTTCGCTTGTGCGAGATTGTTGCTGCTCGCCGCATCTCAAATCTCGCAATTGCGAAGTACCGCGAGACGTGATCTCGCCGTACTCACGTTGACAAACTCTCGCTGTGCAAGTTGGCAAGCCGCGATGACGTAATCGCGCTCGCCAAATTCCCGCTGGATCACACAGCAAGATCCAAAATGGCGCAGCACTCGCAAAATATCGAGAAAAACACCTCGGCAAACGATGATAAACGCCGCGCGCCACAAAAATTGTATCACCAACGACGCGCGCCGCCAAAAAAATCCGCTGCGTGCGAATTTGCGGATTTTGCGGGAAATTCGCAAATCTCGCGGATTGCGAATTTACCGAAAATCCGCAAAATCCGCGAGCGTAACGGATTTTCCGCCCATGCTTAGTCCTGAACCCATGTAGTGAGTGGGATCGCCGCGTGTTCTCTGATCCCTGTGTATAGCCAGTGCACTAAATGTCCCCCGGCTCCCATATGGTATAGTAGATGAACCAATTTGTGCTGCATAGGTTTGAGTCGTTGTGGTGCCCAAGTATTCCGAATATAATGGGACACTATGGCGTGTAATAAATATAATCTGGGGGGGCACCTGTGATTTGTAAGAAGGACTTGTGGTCCAACAAAGCCTCATCTCCAAAAAAGGCCCCTATCTCCTCTACTCCATTCTCCATCCAGGGGCGTAGCGTATGCCGTGAAAGCCTGCCCTGCGGTGTCGGGATACCCAATAAAGGGATGTTCCCCGCGTATGGCACCACCGAGGAGGTATATGACAGTGCCCCCCTCCAGCACATTGGGCCGTACGCAGGAGTGGGTGACAATCCGGAGGGAGCCGACTCCTCGGTAACAACTGGGAGTGTAGCTCTCCTCGAGCCAATCGGTCCAACGTAAAGTCAATCTTGTGGAGATTCCTGCCGGCAACCCAGTATGAAAGCCACTGGAGTTGGCTTGCGTAGTAATATCCGCAGAAATCCGGGACTCCCAGGCCCCCCAGTCTGGACTCTAATTGGGGTTTACGAAGGCTAATGCGTCTCCGATCCACACCCCATGTAAGACTAATTTAGATAGTGTTCAGTGTATTAAAGACATGCTGAGGGATGAGCACAGGTAAGTTTGCAAAATAATACAACAGGCGGGGGAGCATGACCATCTTAGAGATCGCAATTCTGCCCATGACGGACAGGGGCAAGGAAGTCCAAAACCCTACGCTGCTGCGAAGTCGCGTAATAGCTCGATTGATATTGCCATCAATTTCATCCTCTGGTGTTCTATACACCTGTATCCGTGGTCTGGGCTACCGGGATCGGGTGCATCCCAAAACGTATGAAGCACGGATGTAGTGCTTCCCTAAAATAAAAGCCATTTGAATTTTCAGGGTTGATGGCCAGACCCGACACCTCAATGCATCAGACATCCTGGGGGATTTCTCCCAAGGTTTCTCTGCCAGTCATGAAATGAAATAACAATATATCACACAGTCTGCTCTAAATAGGGCGGAGGTCTGATGTGCTTACAATGATGGTCCCCACCTCATACAAGCCAAAGTCTAAGAGCAGGACACCATCCACTACCTGGATTAGCACATGAATGAGCCAGGGGATCAAAGGTGCAACAGGGGAATCACAGAGCTGTTAAGGTGAGGGCCCAAAGTGGTGTGGAGAGGCACCTGGAGACACTTAGCAGGGGTTCCTCCATCTCAAGCATGAGATGCTGTGGCAGTTTATGCTGCATTAGGAGATTTGTGACAAAATCTTCTGGGATGCTGCCTGGAACATACAGGAGACCTGGTGTGGTGACTGTAGCACAGTGATACAACAATGCTGAGTTGGAACATACCTAAAGTCCCCGGGGAAATCTCAAAATGAACCAAGTAAGGTAGCAGTCACCAGAACTTTATCCCTCTCCACTTAATGGCACATGACATCTAAATTCCAGTACTCGATAACAGTGCAGAGGGGTAAGATTACCTCACAGAGACTATACCAAGCAAGCATGAAACCAGAGAGAATATGAGCCATTTAGACAGTGGACTTGAGGGGTAGATATGTCTTAACAACTGGGAGCATCTGACCAATCAATTGTGCTAGGATGTAAGCCTCTGTGATGACTTTCTCTCTCCTCTTCTCACCCTCCATACTGTTTGTAATGTTTAGAATAGAGGTTAGAGATAATTCACAATTGAAGACACAAGGGAGACAAGAGAAATACAGTGCCTGAAACAAGGAACCCTCACCCAAATTGAGAAAAATACCTTCATACCAGCCTTACCAACTTCAACAAAGAACTAAAGTCCAACTTGATCAAACACTGAATGCTAAACGGAGGTAAGATGTCTTGTATCAGATAGTGATAAAGCATAATAAAACAAGCACAACCATTACAGCAGACAACTAAAGCCTGATAATTGAATTAAAAACTCCTCCTACCTGCCGGACGATGAAAGAAAAACCCAAACTGTCCAAATATGGTGTCTGCCACATCTCCCCGGAGAACCAACAAAAAATATACTGCCCTCCAACATTACATGGCTTGTCTCAGACTAAAGAAAATATGATTGTACACCCAAACTCCATACTGCAGGCCATAACAAATAAAAAACTCTCCTTGAAAAGAAAATGGGCTCATTAGCCACAGAGCTGAGCTTACTTCGACCAAGGGTTATAGTCTTGTCGGTTTTTTACCAAACTGGCCTGTGTTTTTCACAGAATGGCTCACACAAAGTGAAAGTAATCTTTCAAAGCTAACTCCATACAGTTCTGCCTGAAATGAAAACCCCAATGATTAATATGCTGAAGAGAGTAAGTGTTGTTGAATATCAACCCACTGAAGGTCAAACCTGGTGCTACAATATTAGACTTGTGTGAATTCTCAAAGGCAAAGAAGGGACTGGCATGAAGCATTCCTTGAAGCCTGGGTCAGTACAGTCTTGCCCTACCAGGGCTATTCAATTTCTTTGCTCTTGAGAGATAATATAGAGTTCCTGCTGTGATCCCTAAACTAGATTCTAGAACAGTAGTGGCTAGACTCATGCCTTGCAAAGATAGTGATATGCCCCTACAAAAGACATGCACCTATAGTCGATTCAAATTGGACAATATCAAAAGTCCCAGACTGCATGGCAGCTGTACATCAACAGCACAATTATCTATGTTTAGTCAAATTATAGCTCAGCAAATTGAACCTTAGGTATATTCTGCTTTTCCCAGCAAAATTGAAGATCACAGTCCCCGCCTAGCTGGTTGTAAGATCCCCCTTTTTTTATTCGCCGATTATATTCTTTTAATATCCAAAACCACGAGTGGTCTTTAGAGCATAGTGGATACATTTGCAGCCTTTTACCATGAGCAAGGGTTGGTGATAACTCCAAGATCAAATTTATGGTTATTAGCCCGCATAAGTCCTTAATGGGCAGTATAACTTTGGAAGGTAGACTACTAGAAAGAGTGTGTGAGTTTATTTATACGTGGGGATCATGTTAACCAAATCAATGTCTTGGAAGCCCCAGGTTAAGAGAAGCAATCTGAATCTCACCCAGCACTCTGCCGCCATTTTAAGATTATATCGGGCCACCAGAGCCAGGATACCATCTCCTGCCCTGAAGGTGTAAAGAGCCAAGGCTGAGGGTAGTGCATTGTATGGTGCCGAATTATGGAGCAGTGCCAACTTGAACCAGTTGGTGATGGCCGAGAATAGATTCATAAAGAGCCATAACCAAAAATACACTGTTAAATCCACTTAGACGTGATCTGGGTCTTGAGCCTATGACTCACAAGGCCCAGCTCAGACCAGTTATTTTGGTGAAGGCTTAAATATTCACCTGCCCTGGAGGTTTATTACAACTACGTCCAGGATGTAGTCCCTTTTGACACCTTTGGCAAAATTAAATGGCTGTCTAATATTACAAATCTGCTGTCCAGACTTGGTCTGGGCAAATTTTGGTCTCCATGCCCCTCAATGAAACATCAATTTAGGGCCTCTCTTTAAAAGTATTTTTGGGAGTATATTCACACTGATGAAATCAAGAATGTTACAGAGGGGTCTCTTGTTGACAATTTTTTACATTTCAAGATCGATATAAGATCTCAAATTCTGAAATGGTACTCTACTTTAATGCCACTCTAAGCTAAATGGAATCCCGGCTGCTACTTGAGTTTTATGTGTCCAACCTGTCAGCAGGCGAAAGAATTCCTGGCTATTTTATTTTATTTTGCCCCTCTTACACATGTCCTAGACCTTTTTGGATTATCCTGATATGTAAACAACTGGGTTGCAGACCACATCAGGATGCTCTATGGCTGCTGTGCACAGAATCCAAACAGTCCATTGTCTTTGATGTGTCTAACTACCTTTATTGGAGCTGGTGCATTAGAGCCAAATCCATTTCCCGAGACATCCTATTTAAAATCTGCTCATGCGGGAGCCCTGACCTCTAATGGCCATGTTTGACCCCAACATAAAAAGTCTTTTACCTTTACCTAGTTTGTTTTTAATTGAACAGTCTTCTCTCCTTCCTGACCCATGGTTGGTGTGGTATCCTCTCTCTTCACTGTCTAGTTCTTTCTCTGTTTTCAGTACTCAGCTGCTCAGCCAGTGTAAGTGATGTCACAGAATGTTCCTGGTGTGTATGTTTGAGTGGGAATTGTCAGTTACTGTGTGTGGGCTGAGCAGCAGGGATGCTGCTCCTTGTGGGGCTGATTTTCCGGATACTACTTTCAATACTACTACAACCAACATATCCTCTAATGTTCTTGTCCTGACTGAACCAAAGAATAAGTCTAAATTTTGGATATAACATCATCCCAGTTTACTTCTTTCTTTGAATTTCACACAGTTGATCTGCTCTGTGGGTTACTGTATGTACGGACTCAGTTATGCCTGTAGACATGGCCCTTTTTTAGCTCAACCTTGAGATTAGCTATTTTAGTACATATTTACATATATCTGTCCTATGGAGTTGAACCTGTAATACACAATGGGATGATAGTTGAAGCTTTTATGTCTTTTTTACTGTACTTTTAAATGTATTATATTTTCTCTATCATGTATTTTTAAAGTTGAAAATTACAGATTAAAGTAGTATGAAATAACAAAGGACCTTTAAAAGTGATTCTCTTTCACTGGCAGCCCGTATAGCTTCTTCATTGCAGTACTGACAGAGACTCTCCTTGAAAGCCCAAGCAGTGTCCGAGCTTCTGCATTCTGCAACCGTGTTGGACTTGGCCCTTTTTGCAGGGTTATCCCCAAACTTTTTGCTTCTTCCTCCTATTTGTTTCCTGACCTGGTGGTGTTGTTTGGTTTGCCGCCACTGCCAGTAACTGTTTCTGCCTTATTTTCTATTGTGCCTGCATTCTGTATTTTCTCCCGCTGTTGTGCCCTGATCGTCACTGTTGTGCCAATGACTGTTTGTCTGCTATCTCCGTTTTTCCCCGCTGTTGTGCCCCTGTTTTTCACTGTTGTGCCCCTGATTGTATTCCTGCTCTCACAATTCTCCCGCTGCTCCACCCCGCTCCCCGCTCCCTGCCGCTGCTCCCCCGCGGCCCCACCCCCGTTTCCTTCAGCCTCACATTTCGCATCGCTCCCCTCCCCACTCGCCACCCCGCTCCCGCCTCCCAGCTGTTCCTCCCTCCCACTGTGTACTTAAGGTGGTGTCCGCGAGGCGGGGAGCTGTGACCTGACCTGACCTGGTCTGTGCCGCCACCACTGCCGCCACTGCCGCCACTGTCGCCACTGCCAGTAACTGTTTCTGCCTTATTTTGTATTGTGGCTGCATTCTGTATTTTCTCCCGCTGTTGTGCCCTGATCGTCACTGTTGTGCCCCTGACTGTTAGTCTGCTATCGTTGTTTTTTTCCCGCTGTTGTGCCCCTGTTTTTCACTGTTGTGCCCCTGATTGTATTCCTGCTCTCACCGTTCTCCCGCTGCTCCACCCCGCTCCTCGCGCCCTGCCGCTGCTCCCCCGTGGCCCCACCCGTTTCCTTCAGCCTCACACTTCGCATTGCTCCCCTCCCCACTCGCCACCCCGCTCCCGCCTCCCAGCTGCTCCTCCCATCCACTGTGTACTTAAGGTGGTGTCCGCGAGTCGAGGAGCTGTGACCTGACTTGACCTGGTCTGTGCCGGTCGCTCCACCCGCCGCGTGGCCCACCTGCGTGTGCCCAGTCCCTATTTGCCGCCACCACCGCCGCCACTGCCATTAACTGTTTCTGCCTTATTTTGTATTGTGCCTGCATTCTGTATTTTCTCCCGCTGTTGTGCCCTGATCGTCACTGTTGTGCCCCTGACTGTCTGCTACCGCAGTTTTTTCCCCGCTGTTGTGCCCCTGTTTTTCACTGTTGTGCCCCTGATTGTATTCCTGCTCTCACCGTTCTTCCGCTGCTCCACCCCGCTCCCCGCTGCTGCTCCTCGCGACCCCACCCCCATTTCCTTCAGCCTCACACTTCGCATTGCTCCCCTCCCCACTCGCCACCCCGCTCCTGCCTCCCAGCTGCTCCTCCCTCCCACTGTGTACTTAAGGCGGGGAGCTGTGACGTGACCTGACCTGATCTGTGCCGGTCGCTCCACCCGCCGCGCGGGGCCCCCCTGCGTGTGCCCAGTCCCTGTTTGCTGCCGCCACTGCCGCCACTGCCGCCACTGCCAGTAACTGTTTCTGCCTTATTTTGTATTGTGCCTGCATTCTGTATTGTCTCCCGCTGTTGTGCCCTGATCATCGCTGTTGTGCCCCTGACTGTTTGTCTGCTATCGCTGTTTTTTTCCCGCTGTTGTGCCCCTGTTTTTCACTGTTGTGCCCCTGATTGTATTCCTGCTTTCACCGTTCTCCCGCTGCTCCACCCTGATTCCTGCTCCCTGCCGCTGCTCCCCCACGGCCCCACCCCTGTTTCCTTCAGCCTCACACTTCGCATCGCTCCCCTCCCCACTCGCCACCCCGCTCCCGCCTCCCAGCTGCTCCTCCCTCGCTCCGCCCCCCCACTCTCCATTTATGGCAGAGTCTGCACGTACGCGCAGCGGGCGCGCCGATTGTGCGCCGAAGGCGCGCCAAAGGCAAGCCCGCCTGCACCCATCCGCGCCTGGACCGTGCCCAGCGCCATAACCCCTGACCCCCGCAGATGCTAGCCCACCCGCCGGACCTACGACGCCGCCACCCTCAACGCACTCAACACCGGCCGGATCCCCGGCTGCCACCGAGCTACCTCAAGACGCACCCACGGACACTTCACCTGCCAACCCTGCAAGTTCTCCTGCATCCGGACCTGCACCGCACCCGCCAAGCCGAGCACCAGCAGCAACCACCTGAAGTGCACTCGCTCCGTCCACAGACACGCCGTGGAACTCTGGAACCTGCTCGACACCACATCTACAGACGTCGCCTTCCTCAAGGAAACCTGGATGAACGCCTCCTCAGCGCCCGATATCGCCATCGCCATCCCGGACGGATACAAGATCACCCGGAGGGACCGCGTCAACCAGACAGGAGGAGGCATCGCCATCATCCACAAGAACACCATCCACATCACGACCAACTCTGACGACACCCTCACAACCGCCGAACACCTGCACTTTCAGATACACACCGACCCCAAGACCACCCTCAGAGGCACCCTCATCTACAGACCGCCGGGACCATGCACACAATTCAGCGAAGACATCGCCGACTTCATCAGCCCGCACACCCTCCCCTCCGCTAACTACATCCTCCTAGGGGACCTCAACTTCCACCTGGAGAACAACAACGACCGCAATACCACCACCCTGCTGGACAGCATCGCCAACCTCGCACTCAAGCAACTGGTGACCACCCCCACCCACTACGCCGTACACACGCTTGACCCCGTCTTCTCCTCCCGCAAGGACATCTCCTTCAGCCACATCACCGGACTCCACTGGACAGACCACAGCTGCATCCACTTCAGCTTCAGAAGGACCACGCTCCACCACCACCCGCAACAGGTTCCCCGCAGAAGCTGGAACAAGATCACCATCGACCAGCTCGCCACATCCCTGAGCCAGAACCCTCCCGCCAGCTCAGCGAACCCCAACCAAGCCGCCAACAACCTCACAAGGTGGATCAGCAGCTGCGCAGACGACCTCACTCCACTGAAGACCCCCCATCAGACCTGGCAACAAGAAAGCTTCCTGTTTCACCGACGAACTCAAGAGCTCTAAGAAGAACTGCCGAGCCCTCGAGAAAGCCTGGCGCAGAGACCCAACAACAGACAACATGACCACCCTCAAACACGCCACCCTCAAACACCACCAGCTGATCCACACCACCAAGAAAACTGCATTCAAGGAACGACTAGACAACAACGCCCACAACAGTAAGGAACTCTTCAACATCATCAAAGAGCTCTCGAACCTAGCGCCAGAAACAATGACATCACTCCATCGCAAGACCTCTGCAACTCGCTCGCCTCGTTCTTCCACAGCAAGATCGCAGATATACACAACAGTTTCAGCACACAGCCGACACACCCTACGACCGCATCAATGCCCCCCACCACCACCCTCCGCGCCTGGACCCCGATCAACACCGAAGACACCATCCGCACAATGAACTCCATCCACTCCGGTTCACCAACCGACCCCTGCGCTCACCACGTCTTCAACAAGGCCGACTCCATCGTCGCACCCCATCTCCGGGACATCATCAACGCCTCCTTCGACACCGCCACCTTCCCAGAGAGCTAGAAGCACGCCGAACTCAGTGCCCTACTGAAGAAATCATCAGCGGACCCCACCGACCTCAAAAACTACCGCCCCATCTTGCTCCTTCTTTTTCCTGCCAAAGTCATCGAGAAGACCGTCAACAGACAGCTGGCCGCCTTCCTCGAGACAAATGGATCCCTCGACCACTCGCAGTCCGGTTTCAGAGACAACCACAGCACCGAGACCGCCCTCATCGCAGCCACCGACGACATCCGAGCCCTGCTTGACAACGGGGAAACAGCGGCTCTCATCCTCCTGGACCTCTCCGCAGTGTTCGACATGGTCTGCCACCGCACCCTAGTGCAGCGCCTCAGCAACATCGGAATCCAGGAGAAGGCTTTGGAGTGGATCATCTCCTTCCTCGCCGGAAGAACTCAGAGAGTCCGCCTCCCCCCATAAAGATCAGAGACCACCAAAGTCATCTGCGGCGTACCACAAGGATCATCGCTCAGCCCCACGCTGTTCAACATCTACATGAGCCCCCTTGCGGCCATCGCACGCCTACACAACCTCAACATCATCTCCTATGCCGACGACACCCAGCTGATCCTCTCCCTCACCAACGACCCCGTAACCGCCAGAACCAACCTACACAAAGGGATGAAAGACGTAGCCGAGTGGATGAGGAACAGCCGCCTGAAACTGAACTCGGACAAGACGGAAGTCCTCATCCTGGGATCATCACCCTCCGCCTGGGACGACTCCTGGTGGCCCCCTGCCCTGGGCAGCGCACCCAAGCCAACGGACCACGCACGCAACCTGGGCTTCATCCTGGACTCCTCCCTCTCGATGACCAGACAAGTCAACGCCGTCTCCTCGTCATGCTTCAACATCCTACGCATGCTATGGAAGATCTTCCGGTGGATCCCCACCGAAACCAGGAAGACGGTCACCCAGGAGCTCGTCACCAGCCGACTGGACTACGGTAACTCCCTCTACGCCGGAACCACAGCCAAACTTCAGAAAAGACTCCAGCGCATTCAGAATGCCTCAGCACGACTCATCCTGGACATCCCCCGACACAGCCACATCTCCGGACACCTAGGAGAGACCTGCACTGGCTCCCCATCAGCAAGAGAATCACGTTCCGACTCCTCACCCACGCACAAAAAGCTCTCCACGACCAAGGGCCCAGATACCTCAACGACCGCCTGACCTTCTACACTCCCACCCGCCAGCTATGATCGACCAGCCACACCCTCGCCGCCGTTCCCCGCATCTGAAGAGCCACAACGGGAGGAAGATCCTTCTCCTACCTGGCGGCCAAGTTGTGGAACTCCCTCCCCATCCACCTCCGCCTGACCCAAGACCACCTCTCCTCCAGGAAGCAACTCAAGACCTGGCTGTTCGAGCAGTAGCGGACCCCCCCCCCCCCTCCCCCCATGCGCCTTGAGACCCTCCGGGTGAGTAGCACGCTTTACAAATGCCCTGATTGATTGATTGATTGATTGATTGATTGATTGATTTAGGAATCTGGGCAATTTACCACTACTGATCAATGCTAAAGTGCATAAGCATGTAAATTATGAACATGATTGGTTATCCATGATTGGCATATTTGATTTACTGATACGCCCCTAGTGGAGTGCACTGAGTGTGCCAGGGCCTGCAAATCAAATGCTACTAGTGGGACTGCAGCACTGATTGTGCCACCCACATGAGTAGCCCTGAAAAGGTATCTCAGACCTGCCACTGCAGTGTCTGTGCGCAGTTTAACTTCCATGTCAACTTCCCTAACCTTCCCATTCCCTACATGTAAGGCACCCCTATGGTAGGCCGAAGGTACCCCCGGAGTAGGGCACAGTGTCAGTGAAAGGTAGGACATATACTGGTGTGTGTGACATATCCTGATAGTGAAATATAGCCAATTTCGTATTTCACTATTGAAAGACTGACTGCCCGATAGGATAAAATGGGAGTTAATTTGTAACATCTTAGGAGTATAACTATAAATAAAGTTTAGGCTCTCTGTACTCAGAATTTAATAACACATCTTTTAGTAAAGATGGTTTTTTAATTGTGTGTTTGAAAATGCCACTTTTAGAAAGTAGGAATTTTCTTGTTTAACAAGTCTGTGTGCCTCTGCCTGTTTGTGTATTGACTGTCTGGGTTTGGAATGACAGGGGCTGGGGATGTGTGTTCCCTGTAGACAGCCACTGGGGGGTGAGGTGTGCCTGGCCCTTCCTGGATGACTCAGAGCTGAGCTGAGCTGAATAGGACTCGGCTGCATCTAGAGTAGTGGGACAAGATTTCCTTACATCTGAATAGGGCCTGTCTACCTTGCACAATGCTGTCTCCACCCCCTGCGGTCATGCTGCACCAGTGAGGACAGAACTGGTTTGAACTGGGCTCAGAGACCCTTGCGCAAAGAGAACAAAGACATTTTGGGGTAGAAGTATAAGACCTTAAACCCCTGAACTTTAGACTACTTCTGAAATCTATAGTAACCTTTGCCAAGGAGAAGAGCTGGAGAAACTGAAGTGGAAGTACTGCCCCTTTGCTGTGTGCTGTCTGGGGTTGGCCTGCAGTAGCTGATTCTGATAAGGAAAGGATAGGGACTTTGCTGTGTGCTGTATCCCCTGCTTGAGGAAGATCTCCAAGGGCCTGTGTGTGCTGGCATCCTGTTCTGAAGTCTCAGGGATACAAAGACTTTATCCCCAGCTCTCCTGAACTTCCTTCCTGGGAGTTCTGACCTGCCAAGAGGTGCCTGTGACTGTGTTGGGCCTCTGGAGGTTGTTCCTGCTGTTGGGAGCTAGAAAATCAACTCAACTACAAAGAAATCGATGCATTGTTCTTCTTGTGGCTATTTTTCGATGCAGCACCGCTGTGCTTGAATCACCAAGCATCGCCGCGGCGCTGCCGAAACCAATGCAGTGACTGTCGCCGCTGCAAGAACCAATGCATCGAGGGATCACGGCTGAAGAAACCGATGCAGTACCGCTCGCCGCCGCATCGATCACCGACACGTCCCGGATTTCCACACAACGTATATATGTGCAGGAGGCATCACCAGCAGACCAGACCCGTCTTGGAATCAACATATCACTTCCCCCTGCAGCCTGGATTCGATGCATCACTTCTCCTGCGTGCAGCAGGACTCTTGCATTGCCTCCCCATGGTCTCAGGAACTGACTCATCTCTTCGTATTTGGATGTTTCCCATCTCTGTGGCTGTTTGGCCTTGTGAATTTTGTCACAACTACAGATATGTTGAGAGAAATCACGCATTCATCGATTTCAATGGGCCAAATTGTTTGAAGCCTTTTTGAAATCATATTCTTATTACATGTATGTTGGATTGTTGTAATTGTGGTCTTATTGAGTTTAGATAAAGATACTTTATTTTTCGAAACTGGTGTGGTGTCCATTTGTGGTGCTATCACTGTATTACTGTGTGTTTTGAGTACAAATACTTTACACATTGCCTTTGGGATAAGTATGTCTACTTGTGCCAAGCTACCCAGGGGGTGAGCAGGGGTTATCTAAAGTGTGTATCCCCCTTATCCTTATTAGAATTAAGGGTCCCTATTTGGACAAAGGTACCTACCTCTGCCGACTAGAGACCCCAATTTATAACAATGTGTTGAAGCATATTCAATGGCACTTGGGAGACACCAAAGTACAGAATAATACAGTAGTCCAATCTGAATATAACCAGCATCTGGTCTCATTTTTTGTTTTTATCAGATTCTGGAAGAGGGTGAAGAATTTAGGGATATCATATCCCGAAAAACCTTCCTGCAAGGGCGTTGACTGAGAGCTTCTCATCGAACCAGATGCCTAGATTCTTCACCATGGGTTTGGGGGATGGTGATGTTCAGATTCCTTCTCAGCATTCAATTGTAAGCAATTAAGGTCCAGCCAGTTGGCAACATCAGACAGGCACTCACACAAGGACACACAAGGACACCATATGCTAACTGTTCTGGGACAAAGTTATAAAAAGCTGGGTGTCATCAGCATATGAGATGATGGAAAAACCATACTGCTTAATGACCCCAGTCAGAGGGCTAACGTAAACGTTAGCAAGAGTTGGGCTCAAAGACAAGCCCTGAAGCACTCCTTGCTGCAAGGGTTGGACTGACAACTGAAAAGGTTTTTGTGATGCCTGAAAGGGGCGTCCCTGCAGGAATGAGGCCAACCACAGCTGAGCTTTATGGCTAATGCCAATATTCCAGAGACGCTTCACCTGGCTATTATGGGTTATAGTGTTAAACATGGCACTGAGATTGAGCATAAGAGCGGCCCCAGTGTTTCCTTCTTCCATAATTCTAGCCAATTCAGAAGCGAGCAGCAAGGCCGACTGTGCTGTAGGAAAGGCGAAAGCCTGATTACGTTTCATATACAAGCGTTCCATATATCTATTGTGGAAATAAAAGAAGTATAAAACTCCCTGGACACAAACAAAACTCCCGCCCTGAGTGGACTCCCATTGGAGTTGTCTGGCTTTCACCACCCTTCGGTCTTCATGACTGTTACAGCTTTATGAGACAGCTGCAACAGATGGCTATCTCTCATCTCTTAGGCCTTACTTATATCTATTCCCATTTCAGGAAGGCTAGGTCTGATATATCCTTATATAGACCATTAACAATTCTCAATACAGACTATAAAATCCTAAGCAATATTCTGGCGGAATGTCTGCTGCTCTGATCCCCAGGCTGGTGCATCCTGGCTAGAGTGGCTTTGTGGCGGGTAGGAGCACATTGATCAATATATGCAGGTTCAGGGTCATGGACGCAGCTCTGAATTATTGGCCAGGGCTGCTTGCATAGTGCTGGATTGCAAAAAAGCCTGTGGCTCATTCTCCTGGACATACCTCTTTCAATTGTTTGAGAGATATGGTTGAACAGGCACATACGTTTCCCTCAACTACTCTACATAGTGCTGGTGTTGTGGGTACAGACGGGAAAGCCCATTTCAGATGCCATAGGCATCCACAAAGGCACTAAATAGGGCTGCCCATTGACCTTCCCCTTCTCTTTGCTCTAGCCATGTAACCAGTAGCCATCTGCCCATCTCAAGGAGGAACACAATGAGGCTAATAATTAAGGGACAGACTCATTCTGTCCCCCTATATGCGGATTACATTGCTATAGATCTGTGATTAATCTGAAATTACTTCCACCCTTTATACCTTTGCTGATCTATCTGGCCTCCCCAGTAGCTGGTGGAAATCAATTTTGTTTATTCTGCATCCAAAGGCTATGTTGAACCATATCGGACAACTGAGGGGGGGCATTGTCCTGGCAGTCCCCGATGTTCAGATATTTAGATGGTCCAGATTTATGTTTATCATGCCGAAGGTTAGCTCTTGGATGTCAACACCGACGAAACGGTGTTGGGGAATGTACAGCCAGGTTGCATCCTGGATAACTTTCCCGCTCTCGGTGATGGGCAGAATCTCACTCTCAAACAATGATTATGCTCCTAGGTCTGCTATACTACTTTGCCAGCCTTCCTCTTCTCCTACCGACCAAGTTTTTCCATTTGTTGGATGTTCTGCTAGGAGACCCCATCTGGCGAAGTGGTATAAGGTTAGTTTGCCCACTGTCACGGGAGGCTTGGGAGCTTTCAATTACATGCATTACTACCAGGCCTCTCAACCGCAGTGGGTACACTGCTGGTTTGTATGCGTCACTCAGATGAAACTGCCTTGATTCACCCCCCTTGCAGCTGAAACGGGTACTACGCTTGTTTGATGCTACTCAGACTTAATCTCCTTCCTCCCTACACCTGGTTCACATGACCCATCACTCCTTTCCACAGGAACTTATGTATCACAGACTGTAACTCTTCACTCTGCTCCCACCGTACCCTTGCTGAGCTCCCCTCATTCTTTGACATCTATTGATCTGATGCCAGGGGAGTGACGACCGTAGGTAATCTTTTCCAGAATGGCAATTTGATGCCCTTTGATGAGCTCAGCGTATTGCTCCCAGAGGTGCAGTTTTTTACATACCATGTAGTGGTTTATGCATTACACAACACCTTGAAAATCAGGGCAGCAAAACCCCCCACTCATGCTGCAGTACAGTATCTACACACCATGGACAATAGTCACAGACTTATTAGTTGGCTGGCTGAGGCTAAAGGGGAGTACACCCAGATTTCTCTCTCCAGCCTTCTAGATAGGGGGGACACTGAAATTGATTGGGTTTTTCCCAAAAAAGGAATGGGATGGGGTGCTGACTTACCTGGCTGCTGTCTCTAGAAATGCAAGGTTCAAACTCATCCAATTATTTATACTACATAGTGCATTTCTACCACCCACCAAGATTAACATCTTTTTCCATGTGGTGAATGTTTGCTGCCCTTGTCAAGCTCCTAATGCTGACTTGCACCATATATTATGGTCTTGCCGATCTCTTTCCAAGCACAGGTTAACAAATACTTTGCAGCTTGGGCAAATGACTGAGATAAGTATCCTTCACAGCTGGAAGGTCTGCACCCTGGGCACCCTCCCAAGCACCATGAAAAACAAAACTTTGGCACGTTTTTTTGAACTGGCTCTGCTCCTGGCTAAGCACACAGTCAAACACCTTTGTAAGGCTCCCCCTTCCCCTGCGTAATCAGCATGGCAACATTTACTTTTGGTTTGTGCAAAAAGTACTGTCGTGAGAATGGAAGAGGCCAGAGGCCTCCAGAGATGCCCCATCTCCATAGAATGGGACAACCTACTGCTAAGGTTCCAGGCGCTGACCAAACATGATTCTCCCCTCACCGTAGATGTGTCTCCTTTCATATGATATGGAAGTTATGCCCTTCAAATTACTGCATGTCTAGCTTAGCCAACCTTCCCTGTGCTCCTCCCCACCACCCGGCCAACACTCTCTTGCGGTTACCTCTTAGTTTTCTTAGACTGGTGCTTTATAGCTGAGAGGTTGTGGTCTGTCCTAGCTGTATACATAGACTAATATTTTCTCTTAGGTTATGTCAGTGGGAGTACATACACCTACTTTATGCATCAGTAAGATAGTGCCTAATGCTTGAAGTAATCTCAGCTACTGGCAATTGTTCGGGGACACATCCCAATGTATTTTTTTTCGCTCACTATGCCACAAATTCAAATTCATCTTGACCTGCTCTGATGGGATCAGTCCACTCCAAACTGCCAGGCCAGGTCCTCTTGGAACCCAGACACAAGCATCGCAGCCCTGTTTTCTCCCTAGTTAGGGCTCATCAGCAAGATACACAGGACACAGAAGCTGCAGGCACTAATGGTAAGACATAGACTTGACTTTAAACACACTGAAAAAGATCTGAAATGGTTGATTCTGGAATGTGTGAAACATATACCAGGCAAAGATGCAGATACATTGAGAAGAGAGCGAGAAAACTATTGGATTTTCTCCCTGGACACGGTCTGTAATTGTCAGGAATCACGGGAGGTTTCCTTCTCATACCTCCTCGGTGGCTTCTACCCTCTCATTCCAAACTCAAAGAGTCATTTATCCATTAAGTTGGAGTGCTAGTTGGCACCTCAGAAACTCCAACATGGCTGCCAACCTTTTTTCACTACAACAACTTAATGCTATTTAGCAGTCTAGTCCTCCATGCAATCAAGGTCTGGTGAAGTGCTCACCAACATTCTACTGCACACTTCACCGAAGATTTCTCCAGGAGAGCATCTGAAAAAGGAGTGTTGTGTTAGTTAGTCAGGGTAGAATCAAAAATTTGCTAACATTCGTGCCAAGAATTTTCAATTCTATTAAGGTCACGGAGGCAAGGATATGCTTCTCAATCTTTTACTGTAACTCACAGCAGCCAATGAAAACACGTATTTTTCATTACAAAACAGTAAACAACTACATATCCCATCATGACATGTACTTAGGCACGCCCTCTTAGTCCATAAGAGCTCCTTGCGTGCAGCCATCTTCCTCTTTCTTTGAGGCGAACAAGTCCAAAACAACTTGATAACTTCACAAATACTCCAATGTGGAAGAAGTAACAAACGCCTCAGGATGCATTTCCTGGCAATCTTCTACGATCAGTCTCCTTTTTTGTCTGATCCTGAAATAAAGGAAATGAAACCGTAACCACCGGAATCAACTGGGTGGGCAAGCAGGTATACACATAACCTTGCCGGGTGGGATAATCCTCGCCTCCGTGTCCTTAATAGAATTGAAAATTCTTGGCACGAATGTTAGCAAATTTTTGATTCTATTACAGGACCGGAGGCTTCAGATTATGCTAGTTTATCGCTTATTGAAAACAACAGAAGTAATATCCCCCACCGGCTTATAGTAGTATGTCCTGAAAGTGGACTCTGAGGACCAATCTGCACTATGCATAATGTCCTGGATGCTGGAACCCAACATGAATGAGTTTGAGGCCATTGCGCCCCTAACAGAATGAGCACCAAATATGGTAATGTCAATGCCAGCTTCTTTCATGATATAACAAAGCCATCTGGCAATGGTGGCAGCCGCCACAGCTTTAAGAGGTTTTTGCAAAACAATTAACAATTGTGAACAGCCCTGAGGCCTAATGGCCTTTTTGCATTCCTCATATGTCTTTAAACATTGAACTACACACAACTTTTCATTATCATGAAATGCATTGTAAGTAATATGATGTGACATTGTCTTTGTGCGTCCTGTAATTGTAAAGGAAACTCCCTCTGGAGTAAATACTCTACCTGTTACGTTGAGAGCTCGTACGTCCGACGACCTTCTACATAATAAGAGAGGCAAAGTAACATGGCTAGCTTTGCCGATAGTTGCTTCCTGGTTAACAGTGAATTGGCTGGCCATTTGTCGAGTAGTGCCAGAACTAAAGACACATCCCACAACCCTGTGTATTTGGGCTTTGGGGGATTAGACACTCTAATGCCTTTGAGCAACTTGCAAACTACCGGGTGCATGCCCACCGGTTTCCCGTCTATTTGTGCATGCCCCGCTGATATGGTGGACCGGAAATTATTAACTGATCTATAAGCCAAACCGTCCGCTGCCTTATCCGACAGGAAGTTTAACACATGGGGAAGTTCTGCCCCCACAGGATCCAGGTGTTGTTCCCTGCACCAATCCACCCAGTTTTTCCAGGCTGTAGAGTAGCGCTTAGTTGTGGATGGTGCCCAAGCCTGCTTGATAAACTCGGAAGTCCTGCTTGAAACACCTGGCAACTGCCACTGCTCCCTGAAAGCCTCCAGGCCATCAGAAGCTGTCTGCCCTCCATTATCAATGGGTGTTGCTCTTGATGAGGGCCCTGCAACAGCAGGTCCGACTCCGGCAGAAGTCTGGGGAGATTGCAACTCCATTGTAATAACTTGGGAAACCACGACTGGGACGTCCACCACAGCGTCACCATGACTATCTCTGCCCTATGTCTGATCACCTGAGACATTACTCTGGGTATCAACGTGAAGGGGGGAAAGGCATACTGAATTCCCTTCGACCAGTCCTGCAGAAAAGCATCGGTCGCCTTTGCCAAAGGGTCCGGCCTCCAACTGAAGAACTGGGATATCTTGTAGGTCAGTCTTGAGGCGAAAAGATCCGTCTGGAATGGACCCCAAATGTTCTGTAGCCATTGAAAGACCTCCAGGAGCAACTTCCAGTCGCTGTAGTCCCTGAGGTATCTCGAATTCCAATCTGCCACTTGATTGGCTTGGCCCGGAAGATATTCCGCTATTATGGATATTTGATTCGCCAGGCAATAGTGCCAAAAATCATTGGCTATTTGTACAAGTAGTGACGACCTCGTGCCGCCCAACTTGTTGATGTACCTCACCGCTGACACATTGTCCATGCGAAGGAGGATACAACAACAGGTCTGCCTCAGGGACAAAGTCCGCATGGTGAACGACTCTGCTAGTAGCTCTAAGCAATTTATATGTAGAGCAAGCTCCTGAGGAGACCACCTGCCGCCTGTGGAAATGTCTCCGCAGCGCGCCCCCCAGCCCCAGCGGCTGGGGTCTGATTCGATTACGATCTCCGGCTGCGAGCCGAATATTGCCCGGCCGTTCCAAGCGTCTACATGGCCTAGCCACCATTGTAGCTCGGTCCTTACCTCCTGAGAGAGAGGGACGACGTCCGAATACGACAGTCCTTTCTGCAGGTGTCTTATCTTTAACTGTTGCAGGGCTCTGTAGTGCAGAGGGCCCGGGAATATCGCTTGGACCGATGAGGCCAAAATTCCCACCACTCTGGCAATCGCCCTGAGAGTGACCGTCTGATTGCTCAGTAATTTCCGGATCTCCTTCTTTAGATCCTTAAGTTTCTCCTTTGGGAGGCACAGCTGTGCCGCCATTGAGTCTATCGTGAACCCCAGGAAATCTATTACCTGGGTGGGGACCATCACAGACTTCTTCGAATTGATGACAAACCCCAAGTTTTGAAGCAGCGTTGTCGTCTTCTCGAGGTGCTGCTGAAGGATCCTTTGATCCTGTGCCATGATCAGGATGTCGTCCAGGTATATTATGAGACGAATCCCCCTCTCTCTGAGATAAGCCACGACTGGCTTTATTATCTTGGTGAAACACCAAGGAGCTGAGGAGAGCCCGAAAGGCAGAGCCAAATATTCGTACCATCGGCCCTTCCACCTGAACTGGAGGTACCTGCGATGTGGAGTGAAGATAGGGACGGAGAGATAGGCGTCTTATAGGTCCAAACGGACCATCCAGTCCCCTTCCTGCAGTAAGTCTGTCAAGAGATGGATGCCCTCCATCTTGAAATGATTGTAAGTGATAAACTGGTTGAATTCCCTGAGGTTCAGGATCAATCTGTGTCCTCCTCCCTTCTTCTGAACAATGAATATATTGCTGCAAAAGCCGTGAGGCCCCTGATCGGCCGGTGCTATCGCGTGCTTTTGCAGCAATCTCTCGATCTCCTCTTCTATAAAACTGAGATCTAGTTGGGAAAAATGGAGACTTGCAGGGAAACCTGACTGAACAGGACGAGAATAAAACTCCAAGTGAAAGCCCTGCACTGTCTGTAACACCCAGGCGTCCTGTGTAAGTTTTTGCCACTGCCGGAGGCAGTGACGCGTCCGACCCCCCAAAGGAAGAAGAGAAAGATCTGCCACTCTCACCTGTGTTCTGCTGGCTTTTGAAGCTTCCTCTATTGTTGTTCGGCTGGAATCGATTCCTGTTGAACCTCCTGCGTGAGGGATAGAAGGTCCCTCCTCTGGTTGAGTCATAATCGCTCCTGCCACGACCGTAGTCGCCTCTCTGGGAGCCTTGGGGACCACCACGGCCCGACCAGCGACCCCCGCCTCGTCCGGCCCTGTTAAAAACACCCTGGCTCAGGGCTCTTTTGATGCCTGACTGACTGAGCCTTGTCCAGTGCCGTGAAAGTTCCGACATATTTTGAAACGTCCTTCACAAACTTATCCCCGAAGAGCTGGCCTGCTGCTAGGGGTCCCGGTTCTGCGTCTGCCAATTCGATTAGGTTGCCGTCCAGTTTCATCAGGAGAGATTTGCGCCGTTCCGCAGAAATTTCCAATGAGGCATATGGCCCTCTGGGTACATCCTGCCAGTACGTCTGGATCCACGGGCGTAGAGGATTCCTTGGCCTCTATAGCCATTTCTAGGATCTTGGCCAACGGGCCTACAGCATCCAACATCTTGTCCTGGCATCCCCTCCATGCCCGAACAAGACCACGCTTGGGGTCTTTTGAGAACTTCCTGAGAAAGGTCAAGAGACTTGTGTCTATCTCCGGCGTTTCCGCCACTTTATCCGGGAGATCGGGCCGAGGGCACTCGGACCGGAGGCCATTACGCACCTCCCTCGTGAAACTTTTCTGAATGTTCTCATGGAGGTAAGCCGTGACCGCGGCTGGGGGCACCCAGTCCGAGGACCTGGGGTGCATGATATCCGACGGGTCGAAAGTGAAAGGGGTATTTACCGGTGTCACCCCCGCAGGCTGTGGCATCCTTGTTTTCTTTGACGGAGGTGTCCGTGTCCGTGTCAGTGTTAGTGGTGTTTGTGTCTGTATCCATGTCCGGATAGGATTTGCGCTTGAATTTAGCCTTGCCTTCAGAGTAAGAATGATCCACTGCCCCTCCTGCGGGCAACGAGGATAAGGCTTGCGCATGTGGCCATTTAGCGGAATCAGCTGCTGGCTGACTTGATGTAGATGCTTCTACCTTCTTCTTTTGCAGCTTGTCGTAGCCGTGCCTCTTGGCAAAGCCCTCCAATTGCTTTCGGATAGGGCGCAGAGCTGCGGCTAGGGCTTGTTGGACAGTTTGTGGGATAGTAGTCACTATAGCCCTATTAACCGAGGACTGGACAGAAGCGTCCAAAGCATTCACTAATTGTCCTCTAAGACAGCTTCCTGCTGTCCCTCATAAGTCTCCTCCTCAGCATACTCCTCATAGTACTGCTCTCCCTCGGACATTGTCAGGGGAGGCTTATTATTCCCACTCTAGGGAACAGAATCACTGTGCTGGTGAAAATACCTTCTAGGCCACAAGGAGGGTAAAGGGGGAGGGGTCAGCCCACTGTGCACACTATAAAAATAACAATGGACCCCCTCACCAAAGCTGTAATCACACGGGCCAGAGACCCAGGCCACTGTGATAGTATAAAGAGTGTTTGCTTACTCTGTCCAGGCCTTTATTTGTACAACCTTCTCAGGCGATCAAGGAGCAGAGTAATCACCGATGTGTAGAAATGCAAAATATCTCTGGAATGTCGTTTGGAATTCGCGCCGTAGCGTGCTGCCCAAACGCGACTGAATTCCTACTGAAAACCAGCCCAAATTTAGCGCGTTTGGGAGCACGCTCCGGCCGAGAGCCACCCGGTCCTTACGGCGTCATCGGGCGATTAGGGAGAGCCCTGCGCCTGCGCGAGAGACGCGCTGAATAATAACAAGGGGGGGAAAGGGTGCCCCGGGTATTAAGAGGCCCTGAGTGTAATACCGGTGACGGTCTGCCCCCGGTCAACGACCGGAACAAGTTTCGCGCTCAGCGGAGCGTCTACAGCCACAAAGGAACGCTGAGAAAGGCGGGATAAGGCGCAACAACGACGCGCACTCCCCCGTGCACAAATATCCCTGTCAGCTTGGAAATCGTCAATAAGGGGTAAGACTAGAGACAAACAAACTCGCCAAACATTCGTATAAACCCCACTGTATTAACATCAATTATATCAATTAAGTATCACAACAACTCCATGCCAAACAGCTGAGGGAAGAAGCAAAGTGCACTTATCTCTTGCTGTGAGCAACAAAGAAAGAGGAAGATGGATGCACGCAAGGAGCTCTTATGGACTAAGGGGGCATGCCTAAGTACATGTCATGATGGGATATGTAGTTGTTTACTGTTTTGTAATGAAAAATACGTGTTTTCATGGGCTGCTGTGAGTTACAGTAAAAGATTGAGAAGCATAATCTGAAGCCTCCGGTCCTGTAATAGAATCGAATTACCACGTTTAGCTTTGTCGGTAAGTGTCAAATAAAAGGTTAGTGCATGCATTTGAGCATTCTTCCTGAAGAAATGAATGTTTAAAATACATTTCCCTTGTTGAGAATAATTGTGAAAAACTGAGGAAATAAAGGTAGTTTTTTCATAGAGTAGAGTTGTTTAAGACAGCCAAGCACAGCCTTTATTCAGGAAATAAATGTACTAAGAAATATTCTCTAGTCAAGTTGACACAGGTGTGACCTTTCAACACGTCGTGTCTCAGAGATTATTTATGAGCCTCATTAAGAAATAATTCTTTCGAAGGTTGAATGCTTGCACATTTTCCCTTCGTGCAGCATTGAACCTTGCATTTGAAAGATAAGAATGGAATATTCGAAGCGAGCATTTCGTCTTCATGCTGCTCGAGTTAAAAGCTTATCAATCATTCACTTTGACACTCGCAGTTGATTCGTTCTAGGAACCAAGTTTGTCTTGTGCCTAATGGAAGAATAAACGTGTGTAAAAGCTTTTGGCACTGCGTTGTTTATTCTTCAGAACCACAATAATTTGAGTTCTTGGCTTCTCAGAGCTAAAGGTTTCTCAACAGAAATACTTTTGGCAACCAAGGCAAATCCTATCATTAGCCCTTAATAAGAACATTTATTTTGCACCCCCACCTACCAATAAGATTCTATAAAATAAGTTTGGAGGGTTGGATTTTGGAGAGAAGTGAAAGACTTGCCCCAGCAATTCAGAACCCCAATTATAAGTCACTATGTCTACTTGTTAAGTGAGTATGCCTTAGGAAGAAACCCCAAGATACCATATACTAGAATAGAAAGAAGAACATTACTTGTTTTTTCTCATGATGACAGAGCACAGAAGAAAGTCGAAGGGCCCATAAAGAAAAGAACAAGATACTTAGTGAAGACTTCTTTTAGTGAAAAAAAGATACAGACATTAAGAGAAGTAAGAAGAGAGGCTAGCCCCAAACTACTTTCTGGTAAGATAAGTTATTCATATGTCCAATAAGAAAGTAAGTTAAATGCAAACAGAAAAAGTTATATGAGTACTTGTTGTTTAGCCTGAATAAAACAGAAGAAGTAGAAGACCGAAAGAAGCAGAGCAGGCAGAGTTTTGGAGCGGTCTCTTCTCTATCCCAATACCCTTTTCCCCCTTAGTACTTACCTGCTAAGGAGTAAACAATCAACCTGGCAGTGGGGTTCTGAGAGGGGCATTGGAACTTAGCGGCATTCTGCTCCTGTGTGGTTCCTGGCTGTATATAGCAGCCCCTTGACAGTAATGGACTAAATGAAGACATTATTTGGGTAGTTACTTGAACATCCACCATCTTGAGCATTCCTTAGCTCTGTAAACCATTGCACTCTATTTAGGTAGACTTACATCTCTGTCGATTTTTGCACCTTTGACGACCCTTATCGAGCAAGGCACACATAACGATGTCGGTGCATACTCGCCTGTAGTTTGAATTTGTAGTGCGAGAATAATAGACCACGTTCTGTCTTGACTTGACACATTGGCCTGATATTCTTCAATCAAAGCGGGGGAGAAGGAAATCGACGATCCAACCAGTTTCCTTAGGCTCAAATCTTTAAATCAGTGTGGGGCTGGATCACTTGTCCTGCCAACCTGGATTACTCAGGTATTCTGTACGTCCCTCTGTAAAAAACTCTCATACACTCGAGATGGAATCGTGGGTAGCGGTATATCTTGATTCTCCGCTGGAATTATCGAGTGTCTGCATAATCACGGGGTTCTTTGGTATGCAGCCTCGGCCCGGAGGTAGTCATCCAAGGTTGTGTGCAGTAGTGTCCAGTGATTTGTGAGAGTGGTGAATTTAAAATAACTCGAAGAGCCAGAGAGTGAATTTTATTATTCTGGGTACGAGTTAGTGAAAGTGAAAATATCCTTGGTATGCGATTTGAGAATTGTTAGGGTTCTCTTCGCTACCTATTTTTGTGGGTTAAAAGGTCGACATGTTTCAGCCCTTGTCCGTCAAAGTGATTGTCGGGCTTTCTTCAGGACCGGGTGAGTAGGTGAGAAGGGATCATTAATATCTCCTTCCTTATGAGGTCAACTTTTGTGCCTGTGGAAAAAGAAGATGTGTCAGTTTTAGGGAGGGTATTAAAACGGGGCGTTTGCTTAGTCTATCTATATGTTATATGTTCAAGGTAAATTATTTACCATTCATAGCTTTGCCACAATAGCTGATTCCAGGCACCTGTCTTGACCGCTGAGTTAACTATGTAGATTTTTTCTGTTGGAGCACCATATAACTGTCCTAAAACATATTGCTGCATGGCATGATATGTGTTTCTTTCAGATGTTTAAATGATAATGGTCAGCCTACACTTTGAAAACTGACCCTTCTTTGTTATATATAAATCACCAGGCAGTAAGAACAATGCAGGCTGGTTTTTAATATCTAACCCTCAGTCACATAGTATTTTATCACAAGACTGTGTACACTTTTTTACTTTATATAAACTGAACAATTGCCTAGGCATTTATATTGCAGGATGATAAATTGAACAAATTGGAATATAAGCTGAGAAGGCTTCTATTTGTAAAGGCTAGACCATGATGAGAATTAAGCTATAACTGACCAGATAAATTGGGGAGAGAACCCATATACCAAATACAAATGCAATACAGAAACGTCCAATCAGAAAATTCGGTGAGAGCTCTAACCCTTATGCGAGGATTAATAGATCTTGAGATACCCTAGGGATAGCCATCCATAATTATTGCTTAGATATTTTTGAATCTTTCTTGAATAGATAACCAGTCTACAGTTCAAAGGATAATAAATATATGGCCCTATATACACTTTGAACTGCATGCTGCGCAGTTGTATCTACCAGATGAGAGCAATACAGAATCGCTCAGGTGCAAATTTTGACGTTGTATATATTTATATAGTGAAACACTTTTTCACTTCTTTCAGACTTCTGGTCTTCTAACTTTGGACTTCATTTGCTTCTATATCTTCTTATACATATTGTAGATCTGGTCTATTGGTGAAGGCTTCCCTTCTGGCTTCTTGGACTGTGTTGGTATTCTAGCCACACATAAGAATCTTTCGGTCATGTTTGAGAAATCCTCACTTTGATAATCTGTGCACACCATGCGTGAATCTGTCATAATAAATAACATGCAGCGACATAATCATAATTGCCGCCATTAGCATCGTGGACGCTATTTAGTAAAAAGAAATTGTTAAAAAAAAATCACATTTGACATTCCCTAGGTAAACTTGTTTATGTTGAGTTTTTCAGATAACCTGTCTACGTGTCTGTTGACATTTATTTAGTATATATTTGGTCCTGAAGAGGTGGTTTGATGTGATGTCCACCAAAACGTGCACAGACCATTTCAAGATACAAGGGAATCCTACCATAGACATAACCAAGAAAAGAATCTGATGGGACCCAACTATAGATTGGAATTCAATTATCAATTGTCTCTACAAGAATAATATAGAATTCCACACATGTAATTGAATTCCTTCATAATGTTTGTGTTGTGTGAATGCTAGTATGATTGTATAGTTTTGAGAGGTGAGCATGCAGGATTGATGGGTGTTTTTGTGGGGTTACAGACATCTTGTAAATTGTGTTTCACGTTTGCATTATGACAAGTTTTATACTAAATTGTAAATACATGAATGTTCATTTCTGATGACAAAGAAATATATATATGTGAAAAAAGAATAACAAATATTTTCAGTCAGTCAATCCACTTTATTTGAATAATTAAAATCATAGAAGTACAATAGACATCAAACACAGACAATATTAAAAAACATTTAAACAAAATATATAAAAGCATTCATCACATATAAAAACATCATATCCAAGTTTTCAAAGTTTTAAAATGTCAATGACCCTTATTAATCTTGTCTAAACAGAATTCAACATCAAGTTTAAATTTTTCTTGAGCCTCACAGCAGCAACAAGAAAACATGCAATATTAAAAATATCTCCAGGATTACTCAACGTCTGTAAAAGACTAATGCTGGTCTGACCTGTAAAAAGCCCCTTCCTCTCAAAATAGGTAATAAAAATGTCATACGAATATTAGAATAAAAATGACAGAACATCATAAAATGTAAAGTATCCTGGGGAGAAAAGTTGTCACAAAGACAAGGTTCACTGTTCTCAGGTTTGCACCATCCCGGAAAATCCCCAATGTATGAGGAATCGGCTTAAAACGGAGCCTAGTTAGGAGCCAGCGATGAAAAGGCTTGTTCACCATTGCCAAGTAGTGTTCAATAAGAATAGTTATTTTTATCAAAAAATTAGCCCTACCTGAAGGTTTGTATTGCTCCTGTTCTTCTTGCTGCAACATCAATAAATTATTAACTCCAACATCAATAAATTCTTAAAATGTATTTTCACCCACATCACATCCTCCTTCCGGATCTTTTTGGGTGACCAACATAGTTCAGGCCACCCTATTTTAGATAACATGCATCTAACATAGGACAACCACTTAACTTTAGAAGACTTATCTAAATTGACACAATCCCTTAAGATCTGGTGGTTCAGGGTTAAATCGGGGTTTAGCCAGGTTTTGAGCTGACAAAGCAATGGAGTTGTGCTTAAAATGTCAAAAACATAGCCTAACCCCAATTCCTGATGTATAGCAAACGTTAGGGTAGATTGTGGTGCAGACAGAAGACTTCGTAGAAATTTATTTTTGGCTATCTGGACCCCAACCTGCTCTTTAAATCCCCATATAGAGGATCCGTAGACCGCAATGGCCAAGCATTTTGCTCTATAAACCTTTAAAATTGCCTCTATAGGTCTAGCCCCAAACGCTGTGCAAACCCCAAGAGACATAGGGAGGATCGGATGACTGCATTTAAACAAAAAATAATTGTTGAGGTATCCAGGAGGACCTATCTTCACATAGAACCCGTAGATAAGTAAAAGAGGATAAGCAAGAGAATTCCAGCCCATTACAGTAAACGGATTTAGCTTTACTCGATCTGTTACCTGTTGGCATAATATGTGACTTTCCAATATTCACTACCAGGTCCAAAGACTGCATATAGGCCCCCAAAGAGTCTAAAAGCCGCTGGAGGCCTTCAGCAGTACGGGTTAAGAGAACAGTGCCATCCGCATATAGGAGAACAGGAATTGGGCAGTCTCCTACACGCGGAATATCCAGGGAAGCCTCCACTAAGGACTTGTCCAGCTCGTTAATGTAATAAGTAAAAAGCCGGGGTGCCAAAATGCACCCCTGTCGGAATCCCCTACCTGATTAAAAAGATCTTCTACATTTACCATCCTGGGAGATCCTAACCGATGCTGTGAGGTCTTGATGAAGACTGGACAAAAAATGTACTAAACAAGGATCAAGGCCTTTTTCTAGCAATATATTCCATAGCTTTGGTCTGTTAACCAGGTCCAACATGGAGGATAGGTCCATAAATGTCATCATCAGACATCCTTTTTTAGCCATGGTGTATTTACTTATTAGTAGATATAAATTAAGGCACTGATCCATAGTACTTCTACCTTGTCTAAACCCATATTGTAGGTTAGACAAGACCTTCCTCTCATTAACCCAGTCTGTCATTTTAGTTAAAATGACTTTTCCTAATATCTTTACAGAGAAGTCAATAAGGGATATCGGTCTGTAGCACGGTGGATCCCCTCTCGGACCCTTTTTAAAAATAGGGATGATAATCAATTGCAACGACGATGCAGGAAACCCTACCATACCAGAAGCATTAAAAACGTTGGGAAGAATTTTTGCCCAAAATTTGGGTTTACTCCTATAAAGAACTGCAGGGACGCAGTCTGGGCCAGGTGCCTTATTGCTGGAGGTATCTCTTATGGCTTTCTCAATTTCCTTCTCTTTAAAATCAAGTGGGGCTTAAACTCGGAGAAGTGATGACCTAGGGATGCAATCCAGTGCCTCCTTAGAGTCATAAATCGCCTCATAATGGGACAGCCACTGGGCCTCTGTGATATTACTTTCCTGAACCTCATTATCATCACCACAAAAAAAGGGGTGTTAATGATTGACCAAAATCTTGAGCTATCCCTTAATACCCCCACAGATAATAGTGCATTCCATGCCTCTGCCTTGATCTCTGCTCTCCGACTATGCACTTATCTCTTATACTGCTTCCTCAGCCTAACTATCAGGGCCCTATCATAAGGTTGTTTTTTCAAGGCTAAAACTAAGGAGTGGTGGGCACGTGAACAATTATCGTCAAACCATCGTAAACCACATGTAATTCTTGGTTTGTATTTCAGGTTAAATCACATGCTATCTGTCTACAGATACCCTCAAAGGCTCTAAGAACTGCATCCTTAGTACTTAAGGGATCAGCACAAATTGTAATGTTCCCTATACTTTTCTCACACAAATCCATGAAAAAGGTGTCCGGGGTTACTTTGGACCATCTAAGCCTCCTCCCCTGGTCGCATGTTACCACCCTACTAGGGAACCAGTTCTTACCTCCTTTGCCCAATAGGCCACAGCTTTTGTCCAATACTAAAATAACAGGGTTATGATCGCTAAAGGGCAATTCCCGGGCATTGTAAAATACTACCTTACCTCGTAGCATAGGGGACAATAAAATGTAATCTATAATGGTGTCTCTAACCTTAGATTTAAACATGGGACACCGTTCTTGATTATTAACAAAGCCGGGTTAAAAAAAGATCGGCATTGGTCAAGAGGGACTCCAGGCCCTCACCACGTACTGAATGTTCAAAATGTGGGATCGTCGCATAATTATATCCATGCAGGTCATCAATTAAACAATGCAACTCACACAAGTGAATATTAAAATCACCCATAAGTAATACATGATAAAAAGTGGATTGCGTTGTCCTATATTCTTCTAAAAAAAGTTTCAAAGTACTCAGGCATTGATTCAGAAAATCACTCTCCCCAGAATTATAAAAATGCACTAATAGTAACTTTCGGTAATTTGGCTTGCTGACTTCTACTATCAAACAATTAAAGGCGTCTATCTCTAACCTTTTTATAGATCCCCTTAATTCCAGAGAAAAAAGGAACATAAGGCCACCTTTTGCTCTACCGGCTGCAGCTGGACGAGCAGGTAAAAAATAGGAACTAAAACCATCCAACCAGAAATTATCCCCCCTGTCCCAAGTCTCCTGGAAAGCTACGATGTCATAAGTTTTTTTTAAATTTATCCAGTTTGGGTCATCTCTTTTAGATCTTAAGCTCACAATATTCCAGCTCATGATTCTACAATTAGTGGGATTTTCACCTCCAGTATCATCCCTGATTAGATTATTGGGATTTTAGCCTGATAAACAGACATCTTTCCCATTATCGCTGCTCTCAAGAATGTTAACTCTTACTACTAATAGGCAATCATCTTTTTCGTCTAATCAGTCATTCGTGTCCAGCTGGCTGAGTGGGGAGAATCTATTTGAAAGTGGTAGATCTTCCCCTTTACGGCTTGACAGCAATTTTAACATTTTAGGTAGTATTTCCCCCCCCCCCCCCCTCCCAGAACCCCAGAAAAACTATCAGAGCTGGTAACAGAACTTGTGATACAAGACGGACCCAACAAGAGCTGGTGAGTGCTTGTGGCACTTACCCTAACAGGGGCGTGATTGGCGCTTACTGGTGGGTAAAAATAACCCAACGGGAGAGCCCTTATGCCTCCTCCACATAAATCAGTAGCGTCCCAAAACAGCCCGTCAACTAAATCCCGTTTATTAAAGTTAATTATGATACAGTGGCAAGGAACTTGTTTTGGTCGATTACCCACCCAGGACACCCTTCTAGCCATTGTGATATGATTAGAAATCTCAGATTGACCAGAACAATAATTATCACACCAGTTTTTTGATTTACGCAGAAAAGCTGCAGTTGTTTCATCATCAGAAGCACTTGGAGGAGGAACCCCAGCGAGAACTGCAACCAGAGGGGCAGCTTCTGAGGGATAATGAATAGGATTCACCCTAGATACTGGAGACTGTCCCATTAATGGTGGGCTGTCAGTACAGGAGACAGTGTTAGATACTTTTACTTCCCCTGAGCCCAGATCATGGGAAACATCAGCCCTACCACCCAGATTCAGCTTTGCACCCCCCCACCCGGGAGTGGCAACAAGTGAGATCCTACATTATTCCCACATTATTCCCACAGACAGAGGTCCTAGTTACTACTGAGGATGTAGAAAGTGGGCCTGGGTTCGTAATAACTCCCGGTGGGCACATTTTGTTCCTCATACATGAATCCATAAAGTTATCTATACGCTCACATTTTTTCTTTAGATCAGGCACACAAGAATTCACAGTGTCAATAACATCTTTAGCAATAGAAGTCAGTATGGATTCATATCGGGCACTAAATATATTCTCAATGAGAGCCCGCAATGTCAATTGAATGTTCTTATCAACGCCCGGCACAAACTTGAGAGTACTGTTTTTGGGTCCCTTATGCCGCTTGGCTGTTTTTCTGGTATTACACTTTGCCCCTCTAACACCCTCCATAGGGTCCCGTTGGGACGTGCCCTCTGCCAATAAAGAATCCCCCAAACGTTTGTCCACATCTTCAGGTGCAACAACATTGGAGGACTGTATTTTGCTCCTCTCTATTGGACCGCTAATCACTACCACCGGTTCTAAAGGTACAAGGGTAGATGACACAGTTCCCAACACTTCACCAGAATCTTCACTTGTGCCCACACCCAGTTCCTTTTCTGTGTTGGCTATCTCTTTATTCAAGGCGCCCACAGCCGAGGGCAGATATGAAATTATAGAGTGTGATTTTCTGGGGATTTTTTCCTTTAACCTCCCCTGATCTTGAGTTCCCAGATGTTTGCACTTACATTGATGGTCGTTGGAGGGTTGGCCCAGCCCAGCCTCTTATGGGCTCTGATGGGCGCGGATGGGCCCGCCCTTGGCCTGGGCTTTCCCCGGGCTTTGCCGGGGCATACCCACGCGCGTCCTGCACTGCGGGAGGTCCTCGCTGGAAATAAGGGCCTCTGGCACCCTTTGATGACGCCCTCCACTAGCGCTGTGCAATGCCCCCTGGGAGGTGGAGTTCTAGCCTGGCCATTCCCCTCACAGCGGTGGCACAGGAGAGAGCAAGGTGAGGAGGTGTGCAGGGTGTTTTGTTCGGCCGTTCCCCTCACGGTGTAGAGAAATAAAGTCCTGTGCGTCCCGCGCTGCGGGAGGTCCTCTCTGGATTTAAGGGCCTCTGCACCCTTTGATGACGCCCTCCACTAGCGCTGAGCAATGCCCCTGGGAGGTGGAGTTCTAGCCCGGCCGTTCCCCTCACGGCAGCATGACTGCAGACTGACCTGACGTTCCCCTCACGGCAGTGGCGCAGGAGAGAGCGAGGTGAGGAGGTGTGCAGGGTGTTTTGTTCGCCCGTTCCCCTCACAGTGTCCAGAAATTAAGTCCTGTGCGTTTTTATAAACAATAAAATACATTTCTATGAACTAATTATGTTCTAGGAAGTTGTATTGGGGATATGGCTACAAGATGAGCTTTTTAGCCATCAGTAAAACAAAGTGGGTTAGCTTAGAGGTCCTTTTACAGGTTTTGTTTATTTCCCCCTCCTCTATGACCCAAAAGCATGTAGGGAATACCTTTTCTTACAAATATCATCAGCCAGATATAGCTTGGTTTCTATGGCACTGTGAGAAAGAGACCCATGTCTGGCCATACTCCACACAATTAGGACACCAAAAACAAAGTGATGGATGGAATACTTGAATTAATTTCAACTACTGATAATCGTTCGGGCTGCATCTCAATCCATTGTTTTTTGCCAACCATATCAACTCCGTTTGGACCCAGCTTTATGTAAATCCGTTTTGAACCTTCTGCAATAGCAAGATTCCAGCCCGAACAGTCAGACCAGGCCCTGAACCAGAAATCAAACAACCCATTGCGGGTTTTGCTGTCACTACGGGCCATCAGCCAGGTATTGCTTAGATCCAGTAGCACGAGAATCGGATTTACATATGGGAACATCATTTAAACTTAGGCCATCCAAAACAAAGTGATTAATGGAATGCTGGAATGAATCCCAGCCACAGGTGCCGCATCTTAACCAGTCATTTAATGACAATGGACTCGGATGCGGCCCGAGTAATTGCCAGTGGCTGAGATTAATTTAAGCATTCCATCCATCACTTTTATGTGTACTACATACTCATCTCCTTCTTTTGTTACTCTCCTTGTTCATTGGTGCTGTCTACATGTACCATGGAGCAAGAACAAGTGTGAGTGTTGTAGGGTTTGGGCAGGTGCTCAGAGCAGCTGTGAGCGAAGGATTGACTGCAAGTCCGGAGCAATTTAAAGAAAGTCTTCTGGACGGCTCTGGCGCCGTGTCAAGGATTTGATTTTTTTTAGACAGACGGTAGGCAGCTAATGAATCAAATCAAATCAAAATATGCTTTATTCGGTGTGCTGTGCGAAACCATATAAGCGGTTACAATTAAAAAAACGAATTGTTCCTAGAGGAAAATGATTAGTGCAAATTACGCATTAAAGTGCAGTTCTTCTCTATAATTCAGTGTGCAAATTACGCTAAATTCAGAAAGAGGTTTTGAACTTTCCGAGTAATACAAAAAAAAGAGGGACTTTACACAGATTATTTGCAAGGGAGTGCAAAAGTTGATCTGGTATATACAAGGAGTACAATTATTTGCATTCCTACTCAGGAAGTCAATAGAATACAAAGTAAAGCATCCCCTCCGAGAAATTGACCGATAATAATATAGCAGTAGATATGGTAATCATCACAAACCAGGATACATTACTAGCATTAGTACAATTGTGCAAATTACCGGTTTAAAGTGCAAAGTTTCTTTAATTTATATAATGTGCAAATTATGCTAATGGACACCTTAGAAAAGGGGATTTAATGGAGTTAGACTTTATGCGATTTCTATACAGGAGTATACAAAAACCCATCAAAGAAAAACACAAAGTGAACGGTTCATTGTATGCCTTCGAAATAGTCAACAAAATGCAGGGTGGATTGTCCCGTTTTTGATTCTCTTAAAATTATTATAAGCTGGCCTACTCTACAAGTTCTTTCTATGCCGAATACAAAATTTTAAGAACCTTGCAATGCTGATAGCAATGCCGTCTGATTCCAAAGGTTGGAGAGTCATAAGAGCAGGACGGCACTGGCGAAGGCCCAGAAATTTTGAGATCGGAATCAGCCATCGCTTTCTTGTTTCCGTGTAGAATTTGCAGAGGAGGGTCACGTGGAGAAGTGATTGTAAGGAGGAATCATAACACGGGCAGCAGATTAACTGCTTGGACCAATCGTTTTGTGTTGGAAAAGTTACAAGTCGGTGAAAGATGTTAAGTCTAAATCGAGTCAACAGGAATATATCAAAACATGTTAGCTTCAGAGTTAAGTAAGGCTGGATCGAATAGGCCGTCTGAATTAGTAGTGAATGCTGAGCCGAAATGTTATTTGCCTCAGCAGTCAAAACGGAGATCGGCTAGGTGAGCTAAACATGAAGGGGCATATTATCAAGCCTGTGCGCTAAAATTATCGCCGCTTTATCGGCCGAAAACGGCCGATAAAGCGGCGATAATGGGCTTGATAATATGCTCTATGGAATTCCAATCGAAGCCCATGTTAGATGTCTTCACATCTAACATGTGCTTCGATTGGAATTCCATAGAGCATATTATCAAGCCCATTATCGCCGCTTTATCGGCCGTTTTCGGCCGATAAAGCGGCGATAATTTTAGCGCACAGGCTTGATAATATGCCCAAAGTCTTTAAAAACTTTCTTGAAATCCTGGTCAGATCTTGGGGATTATAGAAGTAACTCTCCAAACATCTGCGAGAAGTAGTTTATCCAGTCGATTTCAGTGATTGCAACTTCAATTTTATTGCAGTCTCTGGAACCCGACAGGAAAGTCGAATTAATAACTTCCCAAAAAGCAGTGCTGTTTTTAGTTTCACATGCACTGTGTAAAGCCGCCCAGTATTCCGCCCTTAAATCGGTCTTCCTTTGATGGAGCGCTGAATTATAGATTTTCCTTAGTTGGGAAACCTCAACCCTATCTCTAGGATCTCTTTTAAGGGCTGTTTTCAGGGCGGAGTGCGCCTTAGAGCAGGATGAATTGTACCAACCAGTCTTGGGGTTCTTTATACCTTTATAAGTGGTGGTTAAGGACTCTTTTACACAATTGGTTATTATTTTAAAGTTATCTACAATCTCCTGGGGAGATGAATTTGCCACCAAACAAATGTTAACTGCTGTTAGGGAGGTACTGACTACCTTGTTGATTAATTTTTCAGGATCAGAGGTGGGCCCATTTTATTGAGTAACCATTTGGTCTGTTCATTATTAGATGACAGTCCTGATACAGGGTCAGTGGCTTTTGTGTACCTTCTACCAGGTGCATCGAGATGGAATTCGGAAAATGGTCGCTATATGCACAGTCGTGCGTTGAAAAGTTAGTAATCAAATTGGACACACCAAGAGCTATAAAAATAAAGTCAATACAGCTAGAAGCCCCTCTACCATTGTATGTTGCACTAAAATTGACGTTATAGAAAACAAAGGTGCTTAGCTTATTCAACATCAATACAATACAGTATAGGAACACAATGGAATACTATACGATTAAGGTTTCCTAGCCCAGCCGGGAAAGGAATTTATTTCCAAGAAACAATGTCAAAATATACAATATAAAAAGAATGGCGTGACACAAGCCTGTGCCGTACCAAAGAGGAAAAAGAAGAATAGGAGTAGAGTGAAAGGGGTGTTTTTCAGGCAAAGGAAGGGAGCAAAAACAGGGCACTGTAGACAAATTTAAAGATTATTGACAGTATCGCCTGGAGTGGAGCATACACAATCTCATTTAACAATATTGTAAGTGTGACCCCACTCATGGGTGTCGACGTTTCGATCCCTTATTGCTCAATTAAATACATGGGATCATCATCAGGACTTAAAAATAAACAAAGCATGCCTGAATGTAATAAAGCCTGTTAGGAGAAACAAAAGAAGATAAAGAGTTTTAAGAGTAACACTAAGGAGTAGTTTACAAATGTCTGCCAACTTTGCAACACAATCGGATTCGCAGTGTGTGAATAAGTGCAGGGTGAGCGTGCCAGGTAAAAGAACAAAAAAATGCTGTTTTGACAATAATCGGAATCGCAGTGACATGCGTGGTATGCTGCGTTATTGGACTGTGCAGTGACATTGATTGTTTTGGTTCATCTCAGGGCATGACGGTGAATTGGGAATTTCACTGTGAAGTGGTAGTGACTAATGCTTAGGTTTACCGTGTTTGTGAGTAATAATAATGGTTAAGTGGCTGCGAGTAAAACGCTATAAACTTCTCATTGTTGGCCTGATTAGATGGAGTGATGAATGTGGTTCATACCTCTATTATTTGAGGTAAGAAGCCTCACATGGGAGGTTTCCTGTACTTCTTGAGTTTGCTGGCGGTAGTTATTATCGTCACGCCAGGCTGGGGGCAAAAATAGAAAAGTGGAGAACTTCAGTTGCGAGTGCACTTGTATACTGAAAAGAAGAGTTCGAGGTGCGAATGCTAACGACATACCCAGGGGTTATAAATCACGGAGGTCCTAGTTGGGATCCAATCGTAATGTCAGTTTTTAACAAATGAAAAAACTCGTTACCCGTTTTCGTTTTCGTCTGGTAACCGCACTGAAAACAATTGAAAACGAGAACCCTTGTAAGTGCTTTAAAGGATTGGATTTGGTTCAGAGCGATAGTAACGGGGCGTGGAAGGACCTTACCTTTTTCCACTCTACGAGAGAGCGAGGTACGGGATTTTAAGTGTAGGCATCAGTGGCCGTACACGCAGTGCACCAACAGTGTGGTGCTCAGGCGCTGAAATAAATAAATAAATGAGAGCCGATCAATGCGCGGCTCAAGAACGGGCCATAGCAGGACAAGCTTTCTAATTCCAAGTTACTTACCAAGTCCGAATGACGACTCGCCTCTGCTGCGGATACTCGGTCAATGCCGGTTCCCAGTAGTGATTAGTGTGGGCGAGTTGTTTGTAGGCTCGCTTACTGGTCAGGTGATTGGCGCTGTGGGTGCCATCTTTGAGAGGTGATGAGCCCCGCGAAGGATTGGGCAGCGGTAGCAGCCATCTTGGAGTGGATACCTAAGTGGGGTGGCCACTGGGGTGTGGGGGTGCGTGGGTATATTGACAGTGACGGTGTATTTGTGACAGTGAAAGGTGACTGGTGATATGATTAACATTAACATTAGTTTAGCCCCATCTGTCCATTTCCATTTTTTTTTTAAATCTTATTCGTCTCTTTATCATAATGCAACCATTTGAGGAACTCGTCTTTCAGAAATTAGTTTTCAAAATTGTACATAAAGCCAACTCTCTTTCCGGGGTCGAGATAATGTTTCCACAGACATTTAGTCCAATCAAAGTAGTGTAGTCCAGTCCTCACTCCGATTGAGACCTGTATGGATGGTGTTGAATTGTATAATGGATTTCAATTCCTCCCGGTTTAGCAGTTGCTGCAGATTACCACCCCTCTGTGGTAGTTTGACGGACTTCAGAATGGTCCATTTCAGGTCATCTGCCGTGTGGTTCATGTTGGCAAAATGGTCTACCAACGGGGCATTAGGGGTCCCACACCTTATGCGGCTCCGATGTTGGCTTATCCTTGTCTTTATTTTTTGTGTCGTTTGCCCCACATACATACAGGGGCATGGGCATAGAACAGCATAAATTACATTGCAACTATTGCAATTCGTGAAATCTTTCATGTGGATTGTGATATTATTGTGACTAAAAGTGCGCCCCTCCAGTGTCAAATCACAAACAATACATTGTCCACACTTAACATGCCCTCTCAGTGGTGGTAGGCCCCAATTTGACTCAATTGTGTTATTTGGAGGTGGTGCGGGTAGGGCAGCCCGAACCAGGTGGTCTTTTATATTCTTACTTTTTTTGAAGGCAAACAAGGGTTTGTCAAACGTAAGCTGACCTGAATTTAAGGTTGGCCAATGTCGCAGAATTGTTTTTCGGATTTTATTTGAAATTGGAGAAAAGGTTGTAACACAGGCTATTCTCTCTGAACTTTGCCTGGTCTTTGGTTCGAGCAGGACCTCCCTGGGACAATACCATGCTCGTTTTGAGGCGTTTCTCACTACTCTACTTGGATAACCTCGTGCTTTAAGTTTTGAACACAAGATACTTGCCTCCCTAAAATAGTCAACTTTTGATGAACAGTTCCGTCTGATGCGGAGGAACTGCGAGTACGGAGTGAGTCCTTAAGAGCTTTGGGGTGGTTAATATCGTATCCTAGTAAGGTATTGCGTTTGGTCGGTTTCCTATATAGGCGAGTTAGTAACTCGCCTGCCTCATGATAGATTGTTAAGTCCAGAAATGGTATCTCGATTTTATGATGGGAAAGAGTAAACTGCAGGTTGTCGCAGTTATTGTTCAACCAATGCAGAAAGGAATCTAGAATCTTCTCATCTGAATTCCAAATCATGAAGATGTCATCTATATAACGGTGCCAAATCCCAATGCTGGTTCTGAATGGGTTGGTGTCAGCTAGGATTGTGCCCGTCTCTAGTGCATCCATATACAGAATGGCCAGATGGGGAGCAAAAATCGCTCCCATCGAAGTGCCTTTGATCTGCTGGAAGAACACCCCGTCAAAGACAAAATAGTTCCTTGTGAGACATAGTTCGAGTAATTGTAATATGAACAGTGTCGGTACTCTGTGTGGTCGTGGTCTGGAGTCAAGGGTTTTCTCAATAACTCGTAGAGCCGCTCCCTGGGGTATATTAGTGTAGAGCGACTCTACATCAAGCGTACAGAGTGTTTGATTATTGGGGTCAAAGGAATGATGTTCGACAAGATTGATCATTTCCATGCTGTCACGGACATAACAACACGTGGAAGGCACAAAGTCCTTAATGAAAAAATCCACATAGGACCCCAATGGTTCTAAAATTGATCCACAAGCCAATACTATCGGTCGGCCTGGCGGGTTCTCAATGTTCTTATGAATTTTTGGGAGGGTGTAGATGACCGGGAGCCGTGGACATTTAACATTAAGGAAATTATAATCCTTTTTGCTGAGGAAACCCTCGTCTCTAGCATCTGTGGTGATTTTTTTAATCAGAGTTTGGATCTCAGTCGTTGGATTGCGACCCAGTCTTAAGTAATGTTTCCTGTTACTCAACTGGCGGTTGATTTCATCTTTATATGTGTCAATATTTTGCAAAACGATTCCTCCACCCTTGTCAGCACTTTTTATGATTACATCCGTATTAGATTTAAGGGAATCTTTTGCCTCTTTTTCAATTTTGGGAATATTATACGGGATGAACAACCTCTTCTTTTCCAATATCTCGAGATCTTTGAGAATAAGTTTCTCGAAAGTGACGATCTCTGGCGGAATCATACTCGCCGTGGGTAAGAAAGTGGAAGGGGGGCAGAAAGGGGTGTTACGATTAGGCTCAGGCGCGGGGTGCAATTGAAAAAATGCTTTCAGCCGAACCAGTCTAAAGAATCTAAGTAACTCTGTTTTCAATTCCATGTAGTTTGGGCGCACCGTGGGGACAAAAGAAAGCCCTTTCTCCAAGAGTTCTAATTCCGAATGCTGTAAAATGTGGTTCGATAGGTTGAAAACTGGTAATATTTCAGTCATATTCTGTCTTGTGGGTACTACCACTGATAAAAGTTGTTGCGGGTCTTCCGCTCTCCTGGAGCGTTGAACCATCTCCTGGGTTTCTTGGCCTTCCCTCTCTGTGGGGTACCTGGCTGACCTCTGGATAAAAAATTACCTTGTGCTCCTCCGCCCCCTCTTCTTGAGTTACTTCCTCCCTCACCTGGGTCTGAATTATCAGATGAGTCCTCTGAAGTATCTGAGAACCCCACTATGTTCTGTCGTTTATTAAAACGACCCCAGGGTCTATTCTGGGGATTGAAGTAGGGTCTGTTGGTATAAAAATCTTTGTTCAGATATGGGTAAGTAGTCTCGGCACTGTAATTCTTAATGTCCTTTTTAATTTTATTAGATTTCTTATTCTGCAAAATATTGACACATACAAAGATGAAATCAACCGCCAGTTGAGTAACAGGGAACATTACTTAAGACTGGGTCGCAATCCAACGACTGAGATCCAAACTCTGATTTAAAAAATCACCACAGATGCTAGAGACAAGGGTTTCCTCAGCAAAAAGGAATATAATTTCCTTAATGTTAAATGTCCACGGTTCCCGGTCATCTACACCCTCCCAAAAATTCATAAGAACATTGAGAACCCGCCAGGCCGACCGATAGTATCGGCTTGTGGATCAATTTTAGAACCATTGGGGTCCTATGTGGATTTTTTCATTAAGGACTTTGTGCCTTCCACGTGTTGTTATGTCCGTGACAGCATGGAAATGATCAATCTTGTCGAACATCATTCCTTTGACCCCAATAATCAAACACTCTGTACGCTTGATGTAGAGTCGCTCTACACTAATATACCCCAGGGAGCGGCTCTACGAGTTATTGAGAAAACCCTTGACTCCAGACCACGACCACACAGAGTACCGACACTGTTCATATTACAATTACTCGAACTATGTCTCACAAGGAACTATTTTGTCTTTGACGGGGTGTTCTTCCAGCAGATCAAAGGCACTTCGATGGGAGCGATTTTTGCTCCCCATCTGGCCATTCTGTATATGGATGCACTAGAGACGGGCACAATCCTAGCTGACACCAACCCATTCAGAACCAGCATTGGGATTTGGCACCGTTATATAGATGACATCTTCATGATTTGGAATTCAGATGAGAAGATTCTAGATTCCTTTCTGCATTGGTTGAACAATAACTGCGACAACCTGCAGTTTACTCTTTCCCATCATAAAATCGAGATACCATTTCTGGACTTAACAATCTATCATGAGGCAGGCGAGTTACTAACTCGCCTATATAGGAAACCGACCGAACGCAATACCTTACTAAGATACGATAGTAACCACCCCAAAGCTCTTAAGGACTCACTCCCGTACTCGCAGTTCCTCCGCATCAGACGGAACTGTTCATCAAAAGTTGACTATTTCAGGGAGGCAAGTATCTTGTGTTCAAAACTTAAAGCACGAGGTTATCCAAGTAGAGTAGTAAGAAACGCCTCAAAACGAGCATGGTATTGTCCCAGGGAGGTCCTGCTCGAACCAAAGACCAGGCAAAGTTCAGAGAGAATAGCCTGTGTTACAACCTTTTCTCCAATTTCAAATAAAATCCGAAAAACAATTCTGCGACATTGGCCAACCTTAAATTCAGGTCAGCTTACGTTTGACAAACCCTTGTTTGCCTTCAAAAAAAGTAAGAATATAAAAGACCACCTGGTTCGGGCTGCCCTACCCGCACCACCTCCAAATAACACAATTGAGTCAAATTGGGGCCTACCACCACTGAGAGGGCATGTTAAGTGTGGACAATGTATTGTTTGTGATTTGACACTGGAGGGGCGCACTTTTAGTCACAATAATATCACAATCCACATGAAAGATTTCACGAATTGCAATAGTTGCAATGTAATTTATGCTGTTCTATGCCCATGCCCCTGTATGTATGAGGGGCAAACGACACAAAAAATAAAGACAAGGATAAGCCAACATCGGAGCCGCATAAGGTGTGGGACCCCTAATGCCCCGTTGGTAGACCATTTTGCCAACATGAACCACACGGCAGATGACCTGAAATGGACCATCCTGAAGTCCGTCAAACTACCACAGAGGGGTGGTAATCTGCAGCAACTGCTAAACCGGGAGGAATTGAAATCCATTATACAATTCAACACCATCCATACAGGTCTCAATCGGAGTGAGGACTGGACTACACTACTTTGATTGGACTAAATGTCTGTGGAAACATTATCTCGACCCCGGAAAGAGAGTTGGCTTTATGTACAATTTTGAAAACTAATTTCTGAAAGACGAGTTCCTCAAATGGTTGCATTATGATAAAGAGACGAATAAGATTTCAAAGAAAAAATGGAAATGGACAGATGGGGCTAAACTAATGTTAATGTTAATCATATCACCAGTCACCTTTCACTGTCACAAATACACCGTCACTGTCAATATACCCACGCACCCCCACACCCCAGTGGCCACCCCACTTAGGTATCCACTCCAAGATGGCTGCTACCGCTGCCCAATCCTTCGCGGGGCTCATCACCTCTCAAAGATGGCGCCCACAGCGCCAATCACCTGACCAGTAAGCGAGCCTACAAACAACTCGCCCACACTAATCACTACTGGGAACCGGCATTGACCGAGTATCCGCAGCAGAGGCGAGTCGTCATTCGGACTTGGTAAGTAACTTGGCATTAGAAAGCTTGTCCTGCTATGGCCCGTTCTTGAGCCGCGCATTGATCGGCTCTCATTTATTTATTTATTTCAGCGCCTGAGCACCACACTGTTGGTGCACTGCGTGTACGGCCACTGATGCCTACACTTAAAATCCCGTACCTCGCTCTCTCGTAGAGTGGAAAAAGGTAAGGTCCTTCCACGCCCCGTTACTATCGCTCTGAACCAAATCCAATTCTTTAAAGCACTTACAAGGGTTCTCGTTTTCAATTGTTTTCAGTGCGGTTACCAGACGAAAACGAAAACGGGTAACGAGTTTTTTCATTTGTTAAAAACTGACATTACGATTGGATCCCAACTAGGACCTCCGTGATTTATAACCCCTGGGTATGTCGTTAGCATTCGCACCTCGAACTCTTCTTTTCAGTGTACAAGTGGACTCGCAACTGAAGTTCTCCACTTTTCTATTTTTGCCCCCAGCCTGGCGTGACGATAATAACTACCGCCAGCAAACTCAAGAAGTACAGGAAACCTCCCATGTGAGGCTTCTTACCTCAAATAATAGAGGTATGAACCACATTCATCACTCCATCTAATCAGGCCAACAATGAGAGGTTTACAGCGTTTTACTCGCAGCCACTTAACCACATTATTATTATTACTCACAAACACGGTAAACCTAAGCATTAGTCACTACCACTTCACAGTGAAATTCCCAATTCACCGTCATGCCCTGAGATGAACCAAAACATTCAATGTCACTGCACAGTCCAATATTGCAGCATACCACGCATGTCACTGCGATTCCGATTATTGTCAAAACAGCATTTTTATGTTCTTTTACCTGGCACGCTCACCCTGCACTTATTCACACACTGCGAATCCGATTGTGTTGCAAAGTTGGCAGACATTTGTAAACTACTCCTTAGTGTTACTCTTAAAACTCTTTATCTTCTTTTGTTTCTCCTAACAGGCTTTATTACATTCAGGCATGTCTTGTTTATTTTTAAGTCCTGATGATGATCCCATGTATTTAATTGAGCAATAAGGGATCGAAACGTCGACACCCATGAGTGGGGTCACACTTACAATATTGTTAAATGAGATTGTGTATGCTCCACTCCAGGCGATACTGTCAATAATCTTTAAATTTGTCTACAGTGCCCTGTTTTTGCTCCCTTCCTTTGCCTGAAAAACACCCCTTTCACTCTACTCCTATTCTTCTTTTTCCTCTTTGGTACGGCACAGGCTTGTGTCACGCCATTCTTTTTATATTGTATATTTTGACATTGTTTCTTGGAAATAAATTCCTTTCCCGGCTGGGCTAGGAAACCTTAATCGTATAGTATTCCATTGTGTTCCTATACTGTATTGCATTGATGTTGAATAAGCTAAGCACCTTTGTTTTCTATAACGTAGTTATACCCATGGTCCTTAGCTATCCGTTGGGTTCCCCTTGTTTATAAAAAGCACTAAAATTGACAGCAGGGACTAATAGTTCGTTTGCAAAAGCCAGTTGAAGAAGTGGAATTATCTCGTTCATGCATTCCCCTTTGGTGGTATGAGAAAAATGAGTGATATTATTTTCTTGTGTATCTAGAAGGCCACATGTGATGGTGTTATTTCTCTCACACAGTAAGAGATTAAAATCGCCACCCCAGATAATTATTGGGTTTTTTCTGCTGGTTTTATTTTTATATTCCAGTAGGAAGTCCCGTATTTCCTTAAGGGTCTCCACAATTTTGGATTCCTGTAAGTTATTGTAGAAATTGACAATCGATATGTGTGTTGGTTTATTTAAAGTGACTGAGAGTATCTGATAATTTTCCATATTTTTTAGGGACGTTATTTCTTTAGCCCTAATTAAGTTTGAAATATAGATTGTCAAACCATCTTTTGCTCGCCCTGAGGGTGAGGTAAGCGCCGGGGAAAAGTAGGTCTTGTATCTATTGATATGGTTTGGTGATACTGCCCATGTCTCCTGGAAACACAGGATGTCATAACACCGCACAAATGTTAGCCATCCCTTGTGATTGATCTTGGAGCGGAGACCGGCGATGTTCCAAAACATCATATTAGTCGATGACCTTCTCTTGGTGTTGTCAACAGCAAGGAGAGGGGAATTTGAAGATCTTCCTTCTCTGTCCGTACTACTAGCTGAAGGAGTAACCTCAATTAGTTCTATGGGGTTTATTGTTTTAGATTTTAATTGAACACTACTCTGTTCGTAGTTTGGTGGAGCAATTTCCTGGACCTGTTCTTCATTGGTCAAGGCGAGATTGTAGGACTGAGTCAGGGGTTTTCCTGGAAGTGGGTGATCTAGAAATGAATCACTGCCTAGGGTCTGGTGGTCAGTAACTCTTTCATACTCCAGAATGGAAGGTTTTGTCAGCGGAGTTGATTGTCAGTCTACCTCCTCAAATGGTGACTGAAGTTCAAATCTGTTTCGCGTTAGAATGGATCCATTTGGTTTCAAAATGGGATTGGAGACCGGCCTATAAAAGAATCCAAGTGGAACAGACTGGATTGCTGTAGGGATTAAGGAAGTTTCCTCCTTATAAGCCAATAGAGAGCGGACCAATTTCGGGGAGTTAAAGGTAATAATGATGCAATCACCCTGAGTAGTTTTTTGTGATATACCTACCCAGCCTACTCTACGCACCATAAGGATTTGATTTGTGTTCCTGGGATGGAAATGTTTGTATTTTGCTAACCAGTCCACCACTTTATTCCTAAGGGACAGCCAGGACTCTGTTACTCCTTGCTTTTGCGGTGGAACACCTGTCAGGGCCAGGACGTAGGGACAGGATGCGGGTGGCAAGTTTGGAATGTCGGTGTTTGGTTGGGTCGTACTACTAACCAGAGGGGGTTTCGCAATGTTTTGCTTGTGATTGCCCATGTTCTCCTTGCTACTGGTTGACTTCCGTGACGGGTCTTCTTTGGAGGGCAAGTGTTTCTCTTGGTGAGGTGCCTTAGAGATAACAGATCGGTCCTCTTTTCTCAAATGGTTGGGGTAGTCCCTGGCCGATGCTTCGGTGTTAGTGCCACTGGTGCTCATGTTAGGAGTTTCTAGTCGAGCTCTAATTGCATCGACATCCCCTTTCATTAGTGTCAGCTTATTCTCTATACAAGCAAATTTTTTTTCTAAAAGGGAAGATAGGAGGGTAAATCTTAAATAACAAAAGAGAGAGTGAGGGAAATTTACAAGTACTTATGTGAGGTGGGAACTCCTGGTACCCAAGGTTAATTACAAAAAACAATAGAGGAGTATCCCCTCGTGGGCAGAGAGATAATTCTCTGGACATAGGCTTAAGTGCTCTAATCAGCACAATATGCCCCAACCTGTTAGCGGATAGTGCATATCCTTATAGAAGACCCCTCACTCACCAACCTAGTTGGTGACATGCTTCATCATCGGGGTCCCACCCCATAGGCCGAGTGCCTACAGGGTGTGCTGCGACACCTGACTACAGTGGAGCTGGTTAGTATTTTCTTTTATGTATGCATAACGATCAAAAAAGTGAGTTTAAAAAAGGGCCAAAACTACTCACTACAAGTATTTATTCTTGAGTGCTTGAACCCTTGTTAAAAATGTGTGGCACCTGTGCCTAATTAGGTAGGCTTTAGTGTCAAAAGTAGTGTTTTAAAAATAGCAAAGTGTGCTATGTGAGATGTGATATTTACAACGCTATTAATTAAAAAGGTCTACATGTTTCAGCCATTGTATATATTCATTGGTTTTCGTCAGGACTGTGTTATGTTGAACTGGGTGGTCCGCACACGCTAAGGTGCGTCCTGCCCTAGTCCAAGTTAGAGTTCACAAATTGCGAACTTGTGTAAAATAGTGCGTTTTTCTTTTTGAGAAAAAACGCTTCGTTGCGGCACTACCGCTTCATGGGCACCAGCATTTCTAAGACGGCAAGAGTCCTCGGGGCACCTCCAGCCGGAACCAAGTAGGTTTTCCGCCTGATGATCAAAAGCTGCAAGAGACGGACTCTTGCCGTCTTGGAAACGCTGGCCTGGCGAAAACCAATGAATATATACAATGGATGAAACATGTAGACCTTTTTAATTAATAGCGTTGTAAATATCACATCTCACATAGCACACTTTGTTATTTTTAAAACACTACTTTTGACACCAAAGCCTACCTAATTAGGCACAGGTGCCACACATTTTTAACAAGGGTTCAAGCACTCAAGAATAAATACTTGTAGTGAGTAGTTTTGGCCCTTTTTTAAACTCACTTTTTTGATCGTTATGCATACATAAAAGAAAATACTAACTAGCTCCACTGTAGTCAGGTGTCGCAGCACACCCTGTAGGCACTCGGCCTATGGGGTGGGACCCCGATGATGAAGCATGTCACCAACTAGGTTGGGGAGTGAGAGGTCTTCTATAAGGATATGCACTATCCGCTAACAGGTTGGGGCATATTGTGCTGACTAGAGTACTTAAGCCTATGTCCAGAGAATTATCTCTCTGCCCACGAAGGGATACTCCTCTATTGTTTTTTGTAAGATAGGAGGGTAGTCATCTCTCCAATTATTTTGTTCTAAGATGTTTTTTATGAGGCCTTCTATTTGCTTCTCTAGGTTTTGTGAGATTACTCCAGGCTTGTCATTGGGAGCGCCTACCTGGTCTACAGAGTTAGATTGAGTTTCTCCTAGTTGTGTTACTGTTGTTCTTTTCCCAGCCCTGGTCGTCACTTTTCCCTCTTTGGCCAACTTGCCTCCCTTCTGCTTTGTTCCCACTACGTGGCTTTTCGTTTTATTAGTTTGCCATCGGGTCTGGGGGCCTTTCAGACTTACAGTAGTGATAGAAGGCTCCCTGACCCCTAGGTCGGGTGATTTTAATGGGGTGTCTGTATCCGAGGGGGAGAATATTAAGGAGGGTGTATTATGCAATTGTGAGGGGTTATTAAAATCCTCATCTCTGTATTGAAAGGATTGTGATGGGTCAAGAGAGAATCTACGCTCTGCTAAGTGGATTTCTTGATTGATTAGGGATCCAGCTCTTAGCAGGTAAGCATCTAAAGTACCCGTAGTACTCTTGTTTTTATCCATCTCTGACTAATTCACAGTACACAATTTATCGAGAAAGAAATCGTTACGTTTAAAAATTATGGATTAAAATATGGGTGTTAAGCCAATTACAATGCAGCACAACGAATAGTATTTGATTAAAAAGTCTTTACAAGACGCAGAGAATTTCGGAGACCGCTTTTGAGTCCACTTCGGGGTATTTTCTTACCGCAGTTCTTGGGAATTCTGCAGGTGAGAGACCGCCAGGGGTCCGGGCCCTGCCCGGCCTTGGACTGCCCCGGACGGCGACAGACGGCCCGCCCTTTGCCCGGGCTTAGCCCGGTGCCTGCACGCGCGCGTCCCGCGGGGCGGGAGGTTTTTCTTGCACTTGAAGTGCCTCCGGGTGCATAGATGTTGTCACTGGTTCTGCGCCGGACCCCGGGGCAGCAGCTGGGAGATGTAGTTTCCCACTGCAAAACGGTCCGTCGTGGTGGAGACTATGGCCGTTGCCCTCACGGCGCGGAAAGTGGAAAGGAAGCTGCCGTTGCCCTCACGGCAGTGTGGACAGGTAAGAGCGAGCCGTTGCCCTCACGGCGTGTGTCCCGAGACCTGTGTCCCCCAAGCGCGCTCGGTGCTCCTTGCACTTGAAGTGCCTCCGGGCGTGTAGATGGCATCACTGGTGCTGCGCCGGACCCCGGGGCAGCTGGGAGATGTAGTTTCTCGCTGCAAAACGGTCCGGCGTGGTGGAGACTGCGGCCGTTGCCCTCGTGGAAGGTGGGAAGGAGGATGCCGTTGCCCTCACGGCAGTATGGACAGGTAAGAGCGAGCTGTTGCCCTCACGGCGTGTGTCCCGAGACCTGGCCGCTAATGAGATTGACAAGCTTCCTAGCACGTCTTCTGTTAGTGCTGCTAGAAGGGAGGAATCTGCGAGTTGCAGTAGTGGCCACTTTAGTTGACAATGTGACTTGCTGTACTGCTTCTCCCCGCCCACCACTGTCTGCCATACTCAAATACCTATGTTGCATCCAAGCTCCAAATGGTCTCCTTAGTACCCTACTGAAGAGCCCTTGGCACAAAAAACCCAGAAAAAATGGAAGGAGTTGCCTCACCAGAAGGATTGCCCTTATTTGAGGAACTTTGGAATGGCGGTGGGAGTATTTGAGTAGTAACTGCGTCTGGCAACCGAGATTTCTAAAATGTTTCACAAGAACTTTGTGCCTGTTGAGTCTTAGGACCATGACTTCGGCAAACAGATGTGGTAAACAGGTGGTCCGAGGCACTGACTAAGAACTTTTAATAAGTTTCTTGCAACATACCCAAAGGGGACGGAAAGCCTATGCACCTGATCCTGCAGCTGTGATCCAGAAAACAAACAGAGCCTGTTGAAGCACAATCACAATTCCAATCACAATTGCAACCTACCTCGCTTTCAAATGGCACCCTTTTGGATAGACCCAGGCGCAGACCCACCTTCAAGCTAATCACAAGCTTCTATCAAAAGATCAATAAAGAAATGGAGAGTCCTTCAAATTCTGATGATCCAATTAGCATTCTCAATGACAGCAGGCGCAGGCAGAAGTGGAGGTAGGAGTGCCCCTTTATGAGAGCTGACACACCTCCACTGTGGCCTACTGTTTCCGCAACGCAATCTTCCAGAGCATCCCTGTAAGTCAGTCTTCTGGAAGCACCTTGATCAACTTGGAGGCTGCACAACGCTTTAAATCTCTGATGCAATAAAATGCCCCTAACAGGGTTGTGAGGAGGGACTCACCGAGGTAGACCCCTGGGCACTCTCTACCCGATGTCCGTTGAAGAATCGAGTATGTCAGACCGGCATCAGGAGTTCCAATCCTACGTCTGAAACTCCATGCCGTCTTTCCATGTCCATGCAGAGAGCCGTCAGTCAGGAGCCGGAAGGGGTTGGAGTCAACCCAGGAATTAAAGGCGCTCCTCCAATGAAAGGCCGTTTTCAGGACAAGAAGGGCGGGCAGTCTTGGAGAGCGGAATCGGAGGAGAGGACGCCAGGAGAAGAAACGGAGAACTCTCGACGTGACAAACCCAGCGTGACGGAGCCCCGGCGAGAAGACAGCACAGAAGAAGAACCAGACGAGTCATGGTGTGAGGACTGGTGGAGTCCCCCGGAGGATTCTGGAGAGCGGCCGTGACTCTGGAGAGTTACGGCAGGGCTGGTGAGTGGGGTGTTATGGGAATCGGAATGGGGAAGTAGTAAGTGGGAGGCACGGGGAGGTGACAACGGGATGACACAGGACGGTGTGAAGCATAAAACGGGAACCTAATTACAGTTCTTGGCCGTAGTTAGTATCCTGACTTTAAGTGCATATCACTGGTGTATGTTGTAACTGATACCAGTCATTGTTTAGCGATTCCTATGTAGAATGATTACTGATTGTGACTAAATACGGTTACTGGTTATGATTTGTGATTAAATTCTCGGTTACGCATCCCAATAGGGTGTGTTGATCAGTATCCCTCTTGTTTCCAACATTAGCAGTGTGGTGTTACCATTCCTTTTGTTAAAGCATGTGACCTAAGCACGACCCTAGAACTACCCAGAAACAAACACTATCTGGTCTTGTGACGGTTTATGATCCTTATAGACACATAAAGTAGCATTCTGACGGCCCCTTTCTTTCTACCTCTTTTATGAGTCTCCGGGGTGATCCTGTGGTCCCCGATGAAGAGGAGCATGGAAATACATCTCTAACTGCCCTACTTCAAGAGGAAGAAACATACAGTTACTCACAGACATTTGTAGCCCCTGAACCTAAACCAATTATCAATAAACAACCTATTCGCACATATCGTCAGCCTCCACGCCTGTTTATACGACCTGCGCTCCCACAAGTGGTGTCAGAAGTGGGATTGAAAGGCGAAATCGAGGCCACACTTGCCAAAATGGTGGAAAATCAAGAACACCTGGGGAAGGTGATGGAGCGATTCCTGACCGTGGTAGAGGAAGACCGAGGGAAAATTCAGCAAGTACTAGCAGGCCAAGGACAAACTCAGGAGGCAGCCCTGGGTAAATTGACAGAGGCCTTAGGACAACAGAGGGGCCCCACCACCCTACCCTCGGTGGTGTTACAAAGATATGTAAGCGGAGAGGATCCAGATTTCTTCCTCAACAATTTCGAACGAATGGCAGCTGCAGCATCATGGCCTGTAGACAAATGGGGTCAATACCTAGGACCCCTCTTATCGGGCGATTTACAAGCTGTCTATCAAGCAGCAACAGTACAAGGAGGCATCACCTATACAGATATTAAGAAATGCATCATGGAACGTTAGGGATAGATGATGAGTCCTAACGACAGAAATTTCGCCAAATGAAAGAAGGACCCCAAGAGACACCCCGAGCTTTGTATTTTCGAGTGAAAGACATGGCAGATCGGTGGTTGAAACCAGCTACCACAGACAAAGATGGCATTATGGCCAAAATATATCTGCAACAGTATTTGTCTTCTCTTCATCCTCCTATACAAAAATTGGTCCGCCAGCAAGCTAATCTTACTCTTGAGACCGCAGTAGAAATTGCTAGTGTATACACTAGTGCCCAGGATTTACAGAAAGATAGAGAGGAGTTTTCAGGGAAACCAGGTGGGCCCGTAATACATCGTCCTCCTCGACCCTCTACACCTAAGAAACCAGAACCATTGACCATTGTGCCCAGAACTCCAATGTTTCGAGCTCCAATGGGACCACAGTGTTATCAATGTGGAGGTATTGGACATATTGCTCGGTTTTGCACGCAGAAAGAGAAAGAGGAACCCATGGAGATCGGAGTAGTACGTAACTATTATTGCTCTCCATCGGATAGAAAACAACCTCCATATCATTGCACAGTTTCTGTAAATGGACAACAAGTACCTGCCCTAGCCGATACTGGGTGCCTGCATAGTGTGGTACGTCCCCAAGACTTGGGTTCTCATATTGGTCCTATTGATGGAGCTGTAGCAATACGATGCGTACATGGGAACACCAAACCATACCCTACGGCACAAGTAAGAATACAACATCCAAGAGATGAGGGAACCACCTTGACCGTTGGGTTAATACCTCAGCTGCCCGAACAAGCAATCTTGGGAAACGACTACCCAAAGTTGGAACAGTTGTTACATGATACACCACCACAGGAGGATGAGTGGTGGTCTTCTGCCCCATTTGCCCAAGAGGAAGGCAAAGAGTGGCCAGTAGCTAAACTTCGGAAAAGTAAACGACAAAGAAGAGCGGAGAAAAATAAGAATCATGCTGTTTTACCAGTGATCCCAGACGAAAACACATGGGAAACAGATAGAAGTTTTCATGCAGCTCAACAAGAGGACCGGCCCTACAGGAAGCATGGAATCGAGCACTGGATGAGGAGTATCCTTATCATGTAGGTCCTTATTTGTTTAAGAAGAATGGCTTGTTATACAGAAAAGGAAATCCAACACAAAAGGCCCAACTGTTGATTCCTGGTCCTTTTAGGGAGAAGGTATTATATCTGGCTCATAGTCACTTACTTGGGGGACATTTTGGAGCTGATAAGACAGAAAAACAAATACTAGAGCTCTTCTATTGGCCAGGTATATACCAACAGGTGAAGCGATACTGTCGAGAGTGTCCCATATGTTGGCGTAATAGCAGATACCACCCACCCAGAGTTCCCCTACAACCACTCCCAATCATAGGTGAACCTTTCAGTAGAATAGGTATGGACATAATAGGGCCCCTGTTGCCTTCACGTAGTGGATGTAGATACGTTCTTGTTATCGTGGATTATGCCACTCGCTTTCCCGAAGCCCTGCCATTACGCAGACCAGACACTACTAATGTTGGCAAAGCCATGATTACAGTATTTTCAAGAGTAGGCTTTCCCAAAGAGGTCATAATCGACCAGGGGACCCCTTTTGTGTCCCGACTAATGAAGCAGGTGTTCCCAGCTAGGAATTAAACAGATCCGCACCTCGGCTTATCATCCTCAGACGGATGGATTAGTCAAAAGATATACCTCTACCATCAAAACCACCCTAAAGAAACTCCTGGCTTTAGAATCACGGAACTGGGAAGACATGCTACCTTTGGCCTTATTTGCTATTCGGTGCAAAGAACAGAAAAGTACAGGTTACTCCCCCTTTGAATTGTTGTATGGTCACAAACCACGCACCTTGTTAGAGATGGCTCAAGAAAGGTGGGAAATGGTGCCACATAATTCCAAACACATCACTGAGTATGTGTCCAACCTACGTACACATTTGAGTCAGATAAGGGCGATTGTTAGAAACAGTTTAGAAGAGGCCCAAATAGCCCAAAAGAAACAATATGACAAAGGGGCTAAGGAAAGAACATTTCAGATAGGAGATCCCGTGTTGCTGATGATGGCTTCCTCTGACCATAAGTTATTAGGACAGTGGCAGGGGCCATACATTATAATAGACAAAGTCACTCCAGTGACATACCGCATTGAGTTAGACCCGAAACAGACACGTATCACAGGTGTATCATGTCAATCTCTTGAAGAAATGGGAGGGTCCCCTCCTGACCACAGTAAACACAACACAGGTAGGGGCCAACTCATTTGACCAATGTATAGATTCTGAATTGTCTGCTTCCTTACGAGAGCATCTAACACAGGTTTTACAACCGTTACAGGGAACATTTTCCACGTCACCAGGTAGGACCTCCTTTATTGAACATGCAATAAGAACAACCCCGGGGAAACGCGTGCGGTTAAGACCATATCGCATTCCCGAAGCACGTAGACAAACTATACGTGAAGAGATACAGAAAATGATACAGAAGGATGTCATTGAACCTTCTATGAATGAATGGAACTCCCCTATTGTTCTCGTACTCAAACCCGATGGGTCGGTGCGTTTTTGTATTGACTTCAGGGAGGTCAATAAAATATCAGAATTTGATACCTATCCCCTACTCAGGGTTGATGAGATGGTAGAAAGAATTGGACAAGCTCAGTACATTAGTACGCTTGATCTTTGTAAGGGATATTGGCAGATTCCCCTTCGCAAGGAAGACCGAGAAAAAATGGCATTCTCTACCCCCGATGGGTTATACCAGTTTAAGGTCCTACCTTTTGGGTTGCATGGAGCCCCAGCTACTTTTCAAAGAGCCATGAATGTAATTTTGTGACCACATGAGCAATATGCTGGCGCTTACATTGATGATATTATCATTTATAGCAAAACTTGGGAACAACACTTGATTCATCTTTCCAATGTGATCAAGGCACTGGGGAGTTATGGTTTATGGATAAATCCTGCCAAAAGCCATCTCGCAGCCCAAACTGTCAGATATTTGGGTTACTTGTTAGGAGAAGGAGTGTTTAGACCACAGACCTCCAAACTCACAGCGATAACACAAATCCCTTTTCCCAAATCCAAAAAAGACTTGAGAGCTTTCCTGGGATTACTGGGATATTATCGAAGATATATCCCGCATTTTTCCCCGAAGCTGGCCCCTTTAACCACTCTGTTACAGAAAAACTGTAAAACAGAAGAGATTCTCAAACATCCCCCCTTAGAGGTAATACAGGCTTTTGAATCTCTTAAAATGGATCTGACATCGGATTCAGTGTTAACCAGTCCAGACTTGTCTCTCCCCTTTATCCTACAAACAGACGCTTCGGATCTGGGGATTGGGGCAGTCCTTTCACAGGAAACGATGCAAGGAGAAAAACCTATCTTGTATATTAGTCGCAAGCTGTTTCCGAGAGAACAAAAGTATGCCACCATAGAGAAAGAAGCCCTGGCCATCAAGTGGGCTGCAGAGTCCTTGAGGTATTATCTAGAAGGTAGAGAGTTCACCCTATATACTGATCACGCTCCTTTGGAGTGGTTAGCCAGGAATAAGGGCCAGAATGAGAGAGTACTCAGGTGGTTTCTTTCCTTACAACCCTATCGATTTCACACCAAGCACAGGAAGGGAAGCGACCAAGGCAGTGCAGATTTCTTTTCTCGATTTCCTCAAGAGAAGACCCCAAGTAGTAGGACAGCAAGGGAAAGGGGATGTGAGGAGGGACTCACCGAGGTAGACCCCTGGGCACTCTCTACCCGATGTCCGTTGAAGAATCGAGTATGTCGGACCGGCATCAGGATTTCCAATCCCACGTCTGAAACTCTCTATGCCGTCTTTCCATGTCCATGCAGAGATCCGGCAGTCAGGGCCCGGAAGGGGTTGGAGTCAACCCAGGAAGTGAAGGCATGCTCCAATGAAAGGCCGTGTTCAGGACAAGAAGGGCGGGCAGTCTTGGAGAGCGGAATCGGAGGAGAGTACGCCAGGAGAAGAAACGGAGAACTCTCGACGTGACGAACCCAGCGTGACGGAGCCCCGGCGAGAAGACGGCACAGAAGAAGAACCGGACGAGTCGTGGTGTGAGGAGTGGTGGAGTCCCTCGGAGGATGCTGGAGAGTGGCCGTGACTCTGGAGAGTTATGGCAGGGCCGGTGAGTGGGGTGTTACGGGAATCGGAACGGGGAAGTAGTAACTGGGAGGCACGGGGAGGTGACAACGGGATGACACGGGACGGTGTGAAGCATAAAATGGGAACCTAATTACAGTTCTTGGCCGTAGTTCGTATCCTGACTTTAAGTGCATATCCTGGTGTATGTTGTAACTGATACCAGTCATTGTTTAGCAATTCCTATGTAGAATGATTACTGATTGTGACTAAATATGGTTACTGGTTATGATTTGTGATTAAATACTCGGTTACGTATCCCAATAGGGTGTGTTGATCAGTATCCCTCTTGTTTCCAACATTAGCAGTACGGTGTTACCATTCCTTTTGTTAAAGCACGTGACCCAAGCACGACCCTAGAACGACCCATAAACAAACACTATCGGGTGTGGTGACGGTTTATGATCCTTATAGACATGTAAAGTAGCATTCTGACGGCCCCTTTCTTTCTACCTCTTTTATGAGCCTCCGGGGTGATCCTGTGGTCTCCGATGAAGAGGAGCATGGAAATACATCTCTAACTGCCCTACTTCAAGAGGAAGAAACGCCGGAAGAAACATACAGTTACTCACGGACATTCGTAGCCCCTGAACCTAAACCAATTATCAATAAACAACCTATTTGCACATATCTTCAGCCTCCACGCCTGTTTATCCGACCTGCGCTCCCACAAGGGTTTTATCTTCAATTATTTCGCTCTTAGAGAAGACTCTAGGGAGATCTGATCATATAGAATCATTATTAACTTTGATTCTTCATGCCTTCCTGTCTGCAGGTATGAAATATGAGGAAGCCTTGCAGGCAGACCTTTTTCAAGTGTGACAGGATATCTGAGCACCCAAAAACGGGCAAATATGACAAAGCATCACAAATGAGATTACCCAGCTGCTATTGAAAATTGATGGACCAAAAGACAATCTCCACGATTCAACTGGAAAGTACAGCGATAAGTAGCCCACCATGTATGGATACAATCAAGCAGCGTGACCCCCTGATATTTAAACCAGACTAGGAACCAAAAATGAACAGTATTCCTGACAGTCCTGATAATGGCCTCAGGCGCCAAAGAAGTGAAGTCACCTCCACTTATGTTGGGGAGGACAGCAAGGCTATGCCTGAAGGAACCGCAGTGGGAAGCTCTGATTAACTGCCACATACCCCAGAGAGCCACAGTCCACAAATATCGAATGATGTAAATTCGAGTCCCACTGTGAAACCGACGAAGAGGGGATATCAAAAAAAGATAATCCCAAAAGAAAGGAAAGGACTGATCCTGCCTGCCCTTTGTATTCATTAAAGTGACTTTTCTTCAAAAGCAAGGTGCTTAAGATATGAAAACAGAGTGACTGCTAACATTACTGCGCTGGAAGTGCACACATTTACACAGAATGACTATGAGCAAGGTCCAATCATTGTTATGAGCAAAAAAAGCAGCCTGCCCGATCTAAAAAAGAAGTGAAAGCTAAATTGAGATGTTGGCCCCCAAAAGCAGCAGTTTCGGTGCGCCTGTAGGGTAGTGCATCAAGCCCTAGGATCCCAGTGCTCCCAGTACAAAGTTTGGATGTTGATCAGCTGAGGATTGCTGGAGTTGGTTACACAGAAGATGTAAGGCTAGTGTCCAGCCTTAACACTTTGGCCCGGATTTCCACAAGGCCAAGAGAAAACAAGGGAGGTCTAACTGAAGGGGAAAATACTCCCTCGCCAGCCAGAGACATTAAAGCCATTAGAGAAAATAATGAATATTGCCTGGAATTTATTGACCTCTTTCCAGATATCAGCTCAACAATATTCTTAGACAGAGCAAGATTCCTAGCCCTCTTCTATGCCATTCCAGAATCAAGGGTTGTTCTGTCAAGCAACATGAGGGAAGTGAAATTGATTAATCAGTCACATGGAGCAGGTTTAAGTAGGAATAGTGCCTGCTCTACCAGGGTCGAATAGAGTGGTTCTTTGCCACATAGATGATTTCCGCATCATGGGGGAGGATCTTCTGCACTGCTGAAACTTAGTCTGGGAAGTCATCTAATCATCAAGGCAATATCGGCCACATATGCCCCCCTAATCACAAATCCTTTGTGAGGACATTGAGGAGTGAGCCATTGAATTTAAATGATGTACCTTATGAGAGTTTGCGCATCACTGCTTCTAACAATTCCAGGTCAATCAGACTTTTAACCTCTGGGAACAAAGAAATCAAGTTTCACCACAGTGGCTGGGCATGGATAGCAGGGCTGCTGGCAACTAAGTCTGTAAATCATCCTAGATGCAATTCTCATTGAGTTTGAAAGAGTCTGTCACCCGAGTCTACTACCTTGCATCCTGCTGGGCAATCCTTAGCTGTTATTACGAACAAGTTTAATAAAGACAATTTGTACGTATCATCATGGAACATAGCAGGCCTGAGTAGTAAAATAGAAGATGAGGACTGGGTGAAGTTTGTTGCGCAATAGGACGCATGCTGCTTCTAAGAAACATAGGCCTTGGAGGCTATTAGTGTTAGGGGTTTTCTAGATAGTAGTAACCAGGCCAACTGCTCTTGGCAGGGTTGGCCCTCAGGTGGGGTCACTGTCTGGGTGTCGTGCAAGCTGGAATGTTGGCTAGAGCAACTTGGGGCAGCAAAACTGTTCTCTAATATTCAACATGTGAGAATTTGGCTTACAGGCCCAGAAGGTGGGTTGATTGATATGAATGTTTATATTCCAGTGGGGTGGCCCCCAATGGTACAGGTGATCTGGAGGAATTTGGGAACTTGCATTGATAGTATTAGGGAGGATGAGGCTATTCAAAAGTTATTTGGTCATGGTAAAGGGGTGAAGTATCTGTTCTTGATTTGTGGAGATTTTAACACTCAACCATCGGGTATTGTCCGTAATGCAGTCCTATTGGAAGATCGTAGTTTGGGTATTCCCGAGTCAACCTTAAGCAATTTTAAATCTACCAAGAAGGGAGGCGCTTTCTCAGACCTTCTGATTAATTGTCATACCCCTAATATTTGGAGAAGTGCATCAATAATTGTTTATATCCTACTTAATATGGAGGGTTGGAAATGCATGTGCAATATGACAGTTGTCAGGAGAGTGGAGAGTGATCATAAACCTGTATACTTTGCCTGGAATTATGCTGTTGAAAATAGCCCAGTGGAAAGGAGTTATAGACACATGACTGTGGTATCTAATTGTACAAAGAGGATAAGATGGAGCAGGGAGAAATGTTTACAAAAACTTCCATTGCTAGAGAGTATATTAAGTATGGTAATGCAATTCTGAACTTTCCTTGCGGTGACAGAAGGGCATTCCTAGCAGCCTGCAATAGGATGGCAGAAGAGATGAAGGCCCTGTTGTATTAGCCCATTGGGCCAGCAGTGGCCTTGTCGGATGGTGGGAAAAGGAGCACATGGGTTACTTGGTATGATGAGGAATGTAATAGAATGAAGGGAGTAGTATAATTTGCCCTATTATTACACCATTGCCCGCAAAGCAAATTATTATTTAGCAAGTGTAGGGCTGATTATAAACAGATTCTGAGAACTGAGAAACTGCTGCACCAACTGGCTCTCGGGAAGATTTAAAGAAGGCTGCACAGGAAAAAAATACCACAAAATTCTGGGAATTGGTATCACGAGTGGAGAGGGGCTCAGTGTACATTATATAAACTTATATTGGGCCATTTGTTTGGAATAGCCACTTAGTGATTTATATAGTGCCAACCCCACAATCCCCCTGTTAGTTCAAGAGAACATCTGCTTTGGGCCCTTTGTAATTGATATCTTAGTACCAGAGGTGGTCAGAGCTCTGACTAATGCAAAGAAACACAAAGCCCCAGGTCCTGATGTGGTACCTATTGATATACATCGTGAAGAGTCATATTTGTGGGCAAACATCCTTACTAGAGAGTCTAATTTGGAACTTGCTGGTAATGCTGTGCCCCATTCATGGTGATTGGCTAATATTGTGGAGATCCATAAGAAGGGCAATCAATCCAGCCCTTCCATTTATCGTCTGATCTCCCTTCTGGATGGTTCATGAAAACATTGGTGAAAGTCCTGCTGAACTGCCTCCAGGTGTGGGTCAATGCCCACAACATTTTCAGTGAAGTGCAAGCTGGATTTAACCCCTTCATTAGGTCCATTGACCAGGTTCTCCGGTTATATAAGATCTATAAGTTTACAGTGGGGAGGAAGTCATCGATGTACCTAATATTTGTTGACTTGAAAGCACCTTTTCATTTTGTAAACAGAGAGAAGTTGTGGAGATCTCTTGTGGACCTGGGTGTTGAGCCCTCGTTAGTAATTGCTATACAGGTCATACATACTAGTAACCCGGCCAAAGGACGTATTGGGCCGGGTGGGCAGTGTACTGTACCCTTCCCGGTCAGAAAAGGTATCTGGTAAAGGTGCTTGTTGGCTCCCTTGCTATTTACCCTTTATTTAAATGATGCGGTTGACTTATTGATGGTAGTCCCCATTGATATTCCAACTGTAGCGGGGAAGCAGGTGTCAATATTGTACGTGGATGATGCAGTATTAATGGCACAAACAGAAAATGCTGCCCATAGGCTACTAACACCCTTTGTGGAGTATTGTGACAAGAAGTCATTAACCATTATTAGTCAATCCAACCCATTTTATTCTGTTCTGTAAAAAAAATCTGTAGCCCTCTATACAAATGGCTCTTCCACTTTATACATACTATGGGGTCAGATGCGTTAATCCAGCAATGGCGATATGTATTAAACCAATGATATGTATGTGGTCCCCTCCATAGCGTCATATTTATGGGTTACGTAGCCTTGCCTGAGAGAGTTGCCCTACACTCCAGTATTATGTTCAAGTAGGTATGCTCTAGGTATGCTCTATGAACCTGGTTGTTTTCCATAATGGAACACACAGCTATTTTATCCATATGTTGCACAATTTTATGGCATCAAATTGCTTGATGATGTTTGGAATGTTGGATGTGTGTGATGTCATGGAATGCTTGGGGTCTGGAGATATGATGATGGCAGTTGTTGGATACAGGCTGAGCAGCAGGGAGGCTGCTCATGATGGGGCTTTGTTATCTTTTACTTTTCTACTTGAAACTTAACTTGGAACTAAGCTTCATTAAATCCAGCGTGTTTTATATACCCGGCTCATGGACTTTTAATTACTTCACCTGTCATCTTTAAACTTTGCTGTTTGACACAATAAGCTGTCTGTAAGTTGCAGCCAGCTTATCTGTAGTCCCTGTTAGATACTTATCTTCCTTCTAGAAGCCTGAGATCGTGGGACAAGGCATTTTTGGTGATTTCTCACATCTGCACCTCAAGATATGGGGGCAGATCATTTTACTATACTGCCCCCCTAGAATTGCAACAAACTTCCTTTTGGTCTTTGCTCTTGCCCTGCCTTCCCTTCCTTCAAGAAGGGGCTTAATACTTGGCTATTTTAGATTTTCTCCTTTTCCTCTTGTGCAGTGCAGAGATGATACTTCAGGAGTTATTTGTGCATGATGACAAGTGACTAAATAAATAAGGGGGAGACGTAAGGCAATGTCCACACAAATCTGATGGACCAGACTGGTCCTGAAGATCATCCTCATTGGTAGGAGTGTTACTCCCACTGTGATCTTGTTTCCTTAGGTAGAGTGGCCAATGCAGGTGAGTCTCATGAATGAGATCTTGCTTCACTTTATAAAAAAAAGAAAATATTTAGGCAATGATTGTTTATTTGCATTTCTAAGCAATACATTAACTCTGAAGCATTTGGCCTTTAATAATGCCTCTCATTTAAAACTGCCCTCAAAGTAGTTTTTACACTACTGGTCAACGCTCAAGCATTTGGCCTTTATTAAGGCCTCTACTTTCAAACTGCCCTTCAATGTAGTTTTTACACTACTGATCATAAGCAATATATTAACTCTAAAGCATTTGGCCCTATTAATGCCTCTAATTTCAAACTGCCCTTCAATTTAGTTTTTACACTACTGATCAATGTACATAATTTTGCAAAAGATTGCTATAAAGTGAGGTTATTTGCTGTTTCAAAATTCAGGGCTGCGCTAGTGTTTGTGAGATGCCAACATAGTTTTGTTTGGCTCTCCTATCCCAGGGTCAATTTTACTATGCCATAGCAACACTGTGTGAATGGTCTGTCAAACAGTTGTTTGTCAGTATTTTAAATACAGAACAATCTTAGCCTTCCATAGAAGTTAGTGAGGACAGTATCAACATAAAATGTCAGCATTGAGGATCTGGTGTGTTTAAAATATTAGGCATTCACAGTAACCCTGGGCGTAGTTCGCGGAGTCGGACTCCGCGGAGCTACGCGAAGACGTAGTTGCACTCCGCGAACTACGCGTAGCTCCGCAACCATGCGGAGTTGCTTGCTGGGCCCGTTCGCGCGCCGTTTTTCGTCTTTGGGAGCGCGGTGCGCGTGTTCGGGTCGTTGCCTGCATGCTCGGGATGGCTAGCGCGCTAAATTACCCCAGAGGTTTGTCCCGCCTGCTTGCGTTCCCTTATTTCCTGTTCCGGGTCACAAGTAACGTGGTCGCGTTGTGCAAGACATGTTCGGGAACTCATCTTCTCGTTCGCACTACAAAAGTGCGTGATCGCGCTAAATATCGCGCGAACCTACCCATGCGGTCGCGATGGGCGCAGCCATCTTGTATCACACACTCTGGCTATGGTTTTGGGCCTACTTTTGCATCCTGTTAAAATCTCTTTAATCCTTGTCTTTTTACCCACTTTTTCTAACTTTCTTTAGTTATTACCTATTTCTCTCTGTGCCTAGGTTTATATTTTTCATTTTATTTCTACTTTTACAACTTTTCTATTGCTTTTTACTTCCTTCTTGTTCTTTTACCTTGCTTCTTCTTTCCCCTACCTTTTTGTCTTGAACTTTTAGTTTTCTTCTACCCTCCACCCAGAACCATGGTCAAGGGCGCCAGCAGCAGCGGCGGCTCAAAGGGCAAGGCGCCAGTGCCCCCAAAAACTAGGCTACCTTGCGGCAGAATGCGCCCCCTAGGGGTGAGGCCCCGCCAACTGTTTGGGGAGGAGGAGGTGGCTGCCCTGGTGTTTTTTATCCAGCGCTACCTCCCCTTGATGTTGGCAGCAGGTGGCAGGCCCGGCTCCGGCTACCAGCATATTGAGGAGCGTCTCCGGCGGTGGGTGAAGGTGCGCCGGGCAGTCTTCCGCTGCTCCGGTATCCGGCGTACCCACCATCAGCTGACCCACCGTTGGGCAGACATTTTGGACCGGGAGCAGGACCTGTTGGACCTGCTTGGCGTCGAGGTCGTGGGTCTTGGTGAGTGGCTACCCAAAAAAAAAAAGTGTGTGTATAATATATCTCTATAGTAGTATAAGTATTGTTATTGTATCTTTGTAAATCTTGGCTGAATAAGTAACGCGATGACTGGTGCTCCTAGTTACATTTCCGATGTATTCCGTTATTATATCTACTGTAATTGTATGACACTGGTCTATGCTGCGCTTCTTCATCTTCACTGACTCTTGCGTGTTCAATTTGGCGCTAGCTTTTGCTGTTTATTGGTGTGAGATTTTCTTTATTGTAGAGAACTGAAGTTAGTTAATGCTATTAATAGAGTCTTGTCCTTCCTTTGTCCGTCAGTGAAATAGCCGTTGATGGATAATTGTACGTGTTTGCAATGCATATTGTATCATTTTTTTTTCACGGCCTTCTCTTCTGCATGAATACTCCTCTGGCAATGAATGCAAAAGTTACTTTGTTCTTCTTACCTCAGCCAGGGCCGGATTTAGGCATGTTCAAGCTGTGCAACTGCACAGGGCCACCAAACGCCAGGGGCCACCCCACCAATATATATCCTTAATTTAATAATCCTCAGAGGATGGATACATATTTGCGTGGCGGCCCCTGGCAGGGATTTGGTGCCTCCGGCTCTGTTCCACTTCCAAACACCCTGACTCCCCCCTCTTCACTGGCCTCCGTGCTCCGCCCCGACCTCCTCTTCCGGGCCCCCCACCTACGCTCCCTGGCCAGGAGTCCAGGACCACCATGAGCCTAGAGCCGCCCCTGCCTCAGCCCTCCATAGAACTGATGTAGTTTCTTTATTGAGTGGGTAGGGCAGCAGTAGCATTCAGTCAGTAGCAAAACAAAATATGATGCCATGAACGTACAATTTCGTGTTAGTTAGTATGCACAAAGTTAAGCATGTCTCCTCCTTGTGAACTATGCATTTTGCTGGCAAAAAATGAAAAAGAAATGGCTACTTACAGATAATTGATTGATTACCCCATTCTTGAATCTGTGGTGTTGTTCAGGTCTTACTGCCTCTGTGTTACTTAGTAATCTGCAATCAGAATGTTTATGGAACATTTGATTTGTTTTCTCCAAGTACACTAGTCAGTGAATCATGCAAGGCAGTAGTCATTTAGTAGACCAATGTTTGTTTCTTTTAATGTTGTAGCAGTGGTTTTTGAAATGCTGTCTATGTTTCACAGCACTCAATGTTTTCCTCTTTCTTTATTATTATTTCTTACTTGAACCACAGAACCCAGGGGCAAGCAGAAGACTGGGACCGAGTCGGCGGGTGAACGCGAAGAACCACAGGCACAGAGCTCCTCTACTGAGGATCCTGCTGCTGTCCCTAGTAAGTCCAACAGTGTTTTCTTTTGGAACAATGATATTTCCCTAACTTTCTAACGGAGCTTTTTTTCCAACCGATTAATGACATTTCACCTAACTAAATTTTGACAAATGCTTGTTTTTGTTTTATGTTTTCAAAATTTTGGGTATTACTATCTGTCCCTGCCTTTCTGTTCCTTGAAAGAGCCTCTCTTATGACTCTCTGTGCTACTACTAGACTGTCTGTAGGTAAGCTTGCCCTGTTGCCCACTCTTTAGTTAAGGTATCAATCTTTTCAAAAAATCTGTGATCGAATAGCGGAAGGCACAGGGTCCACTCCTGTCTTATGCTTTTTCCTCTGTAATGTCTCTTCTTTGCCAATTGACACCAACCAAGTATGCATCCAGATGTTGGTCTACTATTTTTGTAAGCGTTAGTAATGAATACCACTACTACTCTTGCGGGTATTCTTCTATGCAGTCACATACATAACTATGTATGCACCCCAAAATTGGATGTTGTTGTTGATAGGCAGGTTGGACCTTACTTACTTACAGTCTTACACCTCAGTCACAGAACTCAGAGGAACCCACAATTCAATGAACGACAACCTATATGGGCTCAGTCATTGGTCAATTATTCAATTACCCCTTTCCTGAACCCCAATATGAAGATGCCAAATGCTTTTATTACACAATCCATAACCTAAGTAACCCCCTTTTGCTCACTCTCTCGTGTAAGTCTACAAGACAACAGACACTGAAAATATACTTCCGAGTCAATGTGGTACTTCAAAACCTTTATTTTGTTAGAAGTAACTAAGTAAGTAACATCAATGTTTTTAAGTTGTGGTGTGAAATGCGTCAAGGGCAGGGCCACCAGAAAAAATCCAGAGTTAAAAAAGGCTGAATAAAAAGTAATCTACATTTGTACAGCTACCAGTGAACGATAGGGAAATGTGGGAAATGTCGGAGACCCCTCACCATTGAACGTATACTGGTTGCATATGCCTCTTTTTGGTAAGCTCTGGAAATCTTTGCTTCGTAGAAGGAAATCTTCTCATCTGCCGAAAGATAATGACAAAAGTGGTGCACGTTAGACAGTATGAAAACATTACATACATTTATTCAACTTTTTAGCTGTCATGCTAAAAAAAAGGTGTAACCTGAGGCTGTAAGGAAACTCGATTCCACAATCCACATTCAAAAAGTAAATACGGGCCTTTCTATTTTCCGAACTCTTCAGGTGTATGCTTTGAACTATCATGTGGCCTCAAAGGCGTCTTCTCGTACTGCGCAACAAGCTGTGAGGTAGCATGCGCAAAACTGTAGACATGTCATTGATGTACAAACTGGTTAGGTTACATGGTTCAGTCTAACTTTCCAAGGACTAGACTAGAGTAGCAGTATAGATGAGATGAGCTTGGGTACCATACCATACCAAACAAATGCTAATATGTGTAGTGTGTTACTTACTCTGCTGTACTAGGCAATGTGGACTACTACTGATTACGTTGTACTTAACTGTTTTGCAGAACTCCGTTTTTGGTGAACAAGTACAATGGGGGCTGTGCATCCATCTAAAAAGGTGTACTTAATTACTTATTTTTATTTTTGCAGAACCGGTACCATCCACCAGTGCCGACGGGGGCAGCCGCGCTGCAGCGGCGGCAGCAGAGGCGATCCCGGAGGGGAATGGAGGACCACCAGAGGCACCTACAGCAGCACCGGCAGCAGCGGGGGAGGAGACAACAACGGTGGGCGATGGTAAGTTACATTCAATAGTGATCCGCATTACTTGGTGGGTGGGGAAAACTTCCTCACTGTACTCTGATATTTATAATGAACTTGAAGTTCTACTGGACAATATATGACGCCACCGTTGTCATTACCAAGCTTAGCAAAAGCATTACCACCGGCGAGAATTGATAAAATAAGTTATACAGGCCTCTTCTATGTGACTACAACTCAGCTGTGAAAGGTTGGTGGCAGACTAAAAAAGTCTTATCCACAACATTACATGACCGCGATGGATTAACATGAGATTGATTTTAAGTATGATGAAAGGAGCAAGGAAAAAGCTCCAATCATATAATAGTGAAGGATACTTTGGAATCAGCAATGCAGGTGTTTGAGAGCAGTTGGATGCGTGGGTTGTTGTGGAAGCATAGAAAGGGGAAAACACAGCTGCCTGCGTGGGTGGGAGACACATCCAATATCGGTGGTTAGTGGATAGTGGATACTAGTGTTGGCAGCGGTGTTTTGGTTAAACCCAAAGGCAAGGGAAGGAAGGGACGACTGGATGCATTCCGGGTCGTTGCTGGCGAAACACAAACCACCTAACGTTTGTTGGCGATATAAAGAATGATAGTCTCTAGAGTAGACATTTACTAGTACCAGCTGGCCACTGTTAATTAATGTTAGTTGGAGACTGTCACTTTTCCCGGAAGCACAGAGTATATGATATAAAAAAACGAGATATGAAAAAGACAGGTGTTCGTATGTGACCGTTGAAGTACACCCATGCTACCTATGTTACTAGGGCAGGCATAATGCCGTGCCAAAAAGGCAGACAAATGAAGTATATAAGGCGTAGAATGTTCAAGATAGATAAAACAACATTTTAGGTACTCAACTTGCTTGCTATTGCTACTGTACTGTGCCGCCCACTATGTGTTGGATCCATGTTGTGTTCTTGATTTGCTGGGATTTTTGATTACAACAATTCTGTCTCTTTCTTTATAGTTACTCCTTCTAAACCAACGAGGAAGGAGCTGGCAGTCCGGGCCCGTCAGCGGAAACTGCAGGCCATCGTTGAGGCCTACCGCCGGCTGGTGGCTCAGGCCGAGGAGGAGGAGGAGGAGGCGGCGGCAGCAGCTGCTGCCTCTTCCAATGCCCCGGCCCCCAAGCCTGCAGGAGTACGTCGGCGTGGTCAGGCAGCCGCCCGCCGCCAGATTTTCCCCGCATCGTCCACCCCCCCACAACAACATGGCTGCCAATGTAGGTGCCGCCAGTTCCAGCGAAAAATTCTCCTCCGGGTAGCCAGGCTGGAGGCTCAAAGCAGTCAGACTAAAAGACAAATAGAGGAGCGTGTAAAGATCCTGGTGGATCAAAACTTAAAAGCCCGCCGGCTATGAGATGGACCCTGTTTGCCCCTTTTTCAATCCTTTTGTTGGTGGGTGGGAATTGGGTGTTGGGGTTTTACTTTTTTTTTACATGACATTGAGCGTGGGAATTTGGTTGGGGTTAGGGGAGGCGGGTAGGGACAGCTGTGGTGTAGGATTTATATATATTTTATTTTTGTATCATCTTTAGTTATATATTACATTATGTTAAAAATAAACGAGACACAAAGTTATGTTAAAAAGAAAACATTTGAAGTTCATTTGCATTTCTTGTGGGGTTGGAGGGGGGAGTGTTTCACCAAATAATGTACGTTGTGCAACCTCGCAAGGTTTAACTTGGCCATGCAGGTCGGCGGACAGTGCTTTTTAATAATAAAATATATTGCCCACATCTTTAACATGCAAACAGATAGATGCAGTAAACCCTCACCGAGTTATATTTGTAGTATTAGAAGAACGACCAGTCTTTCTTGCATTATACCTCACTGCAAACTTATCTTACCTGTGATTGCTGATGAGATGATGATGATTTATCATGAAGTGTGGCACTGCAAGGGCTGCATTTGATTTCCAAGACAATGGTGAAGAATCTGTGGTTCAGAATCAGAACTTCTGTGATAGTAGTAGACAGACCCTGCCAGTAGCGACAAAAAGAAAGGGACAGTCATTTGCGTGACAGACAATGTGGGGGTAGTATAAGTAAGTACAGTACATTGCATGGGTGACCCAATATTGCAACTGCTAAACTGAAACAAAACAATGGTTTTGGGGACTGGAAACTAAGTGCAAGAGAAGATAAGAAGTTCAACTTTACTTGTAGTACTCACGGCAACGTCAAACTTTTCTAAATCATAATGCTTTACACTTTAAACCCAAAAAATTACGCCAATTCATTAGATGCATTCGTTGTTTGATGTTAATGGTAAATTATTTGGCGTTATACACAGAGCTTGAGTTGGGAAGCCGCAGAAGATCCTGGCCATGCCTTGTTGACATTTCACTATTGTTGCTTTGACCACATCTGCCCCAGCAAGCGCGTGATCAAATTGTTGGTGTATATTTAATGTAAGAAACATCACACCTCAATGTAATCACGCAGCCCGGGGGAAGAGGGTTAGGGTTTGTTTAATGGATGGGTACGGGGGTTTTGGGAAAGGTTTGAGAAAGAAAAACAGTACGCATGGAGATTGGAGACAACAAAAGCAAAACAATGAAGACGATGATTTATGATGTTGATCCGCTAGCTAATGATTGTAAGCAATGGACGTAAGAAAAGGACACGCTGAATATGATTCTTGGTTTCCCGCAATCCAATTGCTTGATGATGAGGATTTGTGGTAAGGGTGAGAGTTGATGCTCATAAAAGCAGTGGGTGAAAGACGTCCAGCCTGAAAAAGAAAAGGCAAATACAAAAGAATGTGAATGACCTAAACAAATTTTAATACAGTGAAGATAAAAAAAACAATACAAGAGGAGTAGTCGTATGAGAGGACTTTCAGACTGAGGTGGCTTGGATACAATTTGTATAAGTCTACTAGTTGCATATCATTTTTAATCTGGAAGTACAAAAAAAGACAGGAGCCAGCACACAACAACAGGCCCACGACGACACAGGTTTGCCCGTTATACAAACTGCATTTCCCTAAAAATTTCAGAGCCACAGAAAGGTGAATGAAATTGAAAAAGCAACCTAGCATTTACAAAATTAATCAACAAAATCAATGCGTCATTCTCAGTCATCAATCATACCACTATTGTACTCTACCACAGCACTGTGCACAAACATGTAGTAGCCTGGGTCTACTGTGCTGTGACTCTTATTTGTATTTATTTATTACCTTGTATTCCACTCCAAGAAACATCGTGCATCAATCAGCTCAGATCCAACTGCCTGACAGCAAAGATATGGTGGTCACCATCATTATCATCAGCAACTCAGTCTGTAGTGAGTGACTACGATAAATTAAGTCCTGACTGCATCTGTAGTAGTAGGAACACAAGTGCGTAAATAATTTCTATCATTAGTAAATAACATGGAAAAATTGGCTATCACGTGAGTCTGAACTGAAGTTACTAGTATACTTCAACTCCATGCACATTAGCGCAGAGTCAGCAAAAAAATACATCCAATGCAATGCATGGCATCATTCATTTTTATACCTGTTTTGCTCTTCTCTTTCACTGTCAGAAGATTGATCACAGATGCTGCCGAGCCTTTGTAATGCGAGTCATCATCACAACAAGTTGACTTCAGTTGTGGATGCCTGCTCAAGTTTCTTTTCACACAGAAGAGTCGTCTCTGAATGCCTGCAGACAGAGGTGGTAGCCTTAAGAGTAAGACTCAGCAAGGCAGTTATTATGAGTTGCAGATTTCAAATGAAATAGAGGATGGCTGTAGTCATGTACGGTTCACTTGTTATGGAGGGACTGTTAGAGGCTACATTATTGTTATTGTACTATACTCCATCTACAACATCAAATGTATGGCTGCCAAGATGGAATTGTATTGACTTGAGTGGGAGTCAAGAAGATGGAGCAAGACTCTGAGGAGTGAAGTCAACATGGAACATAAATGCACAGGCGTGCAACTCCAGGAGGTAACTAAAAAAGATACAGCGAAAATAAATGCACAGGTGTGCAACTCCAGTAGGTACATTAAAAGAATGAGTGGTGGGGATGGATTTGGTTGAGCTTTTTATTTTAAGATTAGCAGTTTTGCACCAGAAAGTCATTTTAAATAAGAAAATAAATAACACAAATAAAAGAAGGGAAAAAGTCACAATTTAACAGCCTATTGGTCAGGGAAGAGGTGCTCGTCCTCAAACTCTGTGGGTCCGGACAGCAGTAGGTCATGTAACCCAGCAGTGATGAATTCTTCGGGCTCGCTTTCTTCATCCTGCTCTGATTCACGTACAGTATAGTCTGGTGGTATGAAGTGTTGATTCATTTTTATCATTGTCAGCCTCTCGACGCTTTTGGGGGAGAGACTGGTCCTTTTCAATGTCACAATGGCACCAGCAGCACTGAAAACCCGCTCAGAGGCGACACTGGCTACAGGACAAGCCAAATACTTTATCGCCAGCCTGCTCAGCACTGGCCACTGTCTCCTTCTTTCATACCAATAGACCAATGGGCTTTGCTCCATGAACACCTCTGTTGTGTCATCCAGATAGGCCTGAACCATCCGCTCAGTGTTCATTGGTGCTCGGCTTTGCTGCTCCTCTTTCCCCTTTGCAACAGCAACGGACTTACCCATCCCCTTCTGTAGAAAAAAAGCAGTTATGCTTTTGGTTGTGTCTGCTGAATCAGATCGTGTAGGTGCTGCTTTTGGTACTGTTGGTGCCTGCTGGGAAGCGGACGCACCGCTCTCATGCTCTGATGAACTTGCCTGAGTTGCCTCAGGAGGATGGCCTGGAGTACTTTGACTGTCCTGGGCTGGCACTGTCAGGCCTTTAAGTAACAGCCGTTCAGTTTCGAAATCATTAGCTTCCACAGCTATGGAACTTTTGTAATTGGCAACATCCCCATCTGAAAAAGGAATGACTGCGCTACTGCTGACAAACAATTTGTACCGTGGATCCAAGATTGTTGCAGTTATGTAATTTGGATCTGACACAATCATTTTAAGCCTTGCATTTACAGATAAGCGGTTGCGTAAGGCCTTGGCCAAGGTACATGCATCAACTTTTTCTTCGTCACCTTCGTATGTTTCACAGACCTCCTTCAGCTGTTGCTCGAGCATGTACAACAATGGGATGGCTTGGCCCATAGTACAGTCCTCCCTGCTAACTGCACGTGTGAACACCTCAAATGGTTGTAGCATCTCTGTCAAGCATTTAATGATGTCCCACTGCCACATCTCAACGGTCAGGCTTTTAAGATTAACAGTAGGATCCACTAATCTTCTTGACATTACATAAGCATTCAGTGGTATGTACTGCTCAAAGAGATGCTCAAGCATGAAATAAGTCGAGTTCCAACGTGTTGGGACCTCCTGGATCAGTGCTTTGACTGGCAAATTATGCTCCAGCTGAATGACGCGTAGCAGCTTCCGCGCTTTGAAAGAATGGTTAAAATGCGTGCATATTCTTCTGCAGATGGTCAGTATGGTGCTGACTTGGAGTTCATTTTTCAGAAAGTCTTGCACGACTAAGTTAATGCAGTGTGCCAAACAGGGTACCCTGAAATACTGTCCATCTTTCATTGCCCTCACTACATTACTGCCATTGTCGGTGGCAACAAAACCAATCTTAAGGCCTCTTGGTTTCAGCCATTCAAAGACCTTGCTGTTAAAGCCAGACAAAATGTTGTCAGCAGTATGATTTTTCTCCATACCAAACATGGCTACAGTTGCATGTTTGCGAGTGTCATTGAAAATCCCAGCAACGTCAAGAAGGCCTGATGTTAACTTGTCTTTCACACCTGCAAAAGAGATCCAGTGTGCAGTGATGCACATGTAATCTGCTGTGGCTTCGCGACTGCTCCACATGTCGGTTGTCAGGTGGATACAATGGACAACACTCTGTTGTAAGGCTTTCCCAATCAATCCCCGCACGTCGTGGTGTAGTGCTGGAATAGCAACTCTTGCAAAATAGTAGCGACTGGGAACGTCCCATTTTGGGGCGAGTGTTGCCACTAATTGCCGAAATCCCACTGCCTCAACAAAGGAAAATGGGAGAAGGTCGAGTGCCAACATTTTTGCAAGTTTCGCATTGTACAAACGTGCTGTTGGGTGGTTCCGCTCATACTTTCCCTCCTGCCTAAACATGCCAGTAATGGTAAGCTGCTTGGTAATTCTTTCTGTTCTGCTAGACGGACCACCTTTCAACGCAGACTTTTCACTCCTTGCCCTTGGTGTCTCCGGCTGACTCTGGTGCCACTGAGAAGTTGCTGATGCTGAGGATTTGGACTGCACCACTCCAGTGCTGGCGACAGGGCTCATTTGTGTACCACTCCCAGATAGAAGGTCATCGTCTCCCTCTTCTTCCATGAGTGGACCTTGTAGTACTGTATCCTCCCCACCAACACCAGTGCTTACATCTTTTAAGCTTGCAAGGTGGTTCTCCCATACAATTGTGTGTGTTTTTTTCATATGGGTCGTTGGGCCTCCAGTACCATAGTTTGTACCAATCTTACCACGACTAACATTGGTGTGACAAATGGTGCATATAGCAATGTTCTCCTGATGTGGGTGAACCGTAAAAAAATCCCAGACTGGGGAGCTAAACTTTTGTCTCCTGCCATAGGAAGAGGAGGACCCACTTCCAATGCCGGATGAACTGGAGCCTTTTTGTTGAATTTCCCTATGTGACAGTTCAGTACTAGTACTGCCACTACCTCCTTCTGTTGAGGTGGCGCTTGCTCTGGATGTCGCACGCTGCCGGGCCTTCGCTGATGCAAAAATGGGAGCTGGTGTTACTTTGGGCGCTGAGTGTGTAGGAGTTACACGTGCTATCTGCTCATCACTAATCGCAGCCCTTCTGGATAGGGTGAAAATGCTGGTCTCTACATCCTCTGCACCAGGAATAACGCTTGTGATGATGACATTGTCAGTGTCAGACCCGTCTTTATCACCATCAGTATCCTGTTCACCTACATCGAACTCCGGAAGTTCAAGCCTTGACGGATCCTTCCTTTTTCCCAGCCTGGTCTTAGGATGTCTCTCCTTTGAATGCTCAGTTCTTCGTTGTGGATGCCATTCCTTATCAAGGTCATCTGAAGGGATGCTATGCGAAGAACTCGATGCACTGCCATTAACCCTCCTTTCCTTTCGTAAATTTAAAGACAGTAGATCACCTCCAGAAGTGGCTTCCTCTTCTTCTTGCTCGGAATGAGGCTCTACTTCCTGAACTGCCCCGACATCGGGAGGAACAACTTCCACTATTGCGTGCGGAGACGGTGGTTGTTGTTCTTGAGGAAGTACTATAGCGTGCTGTGGTTCTTCAACAACTACTATTGTGGGATTTGGTTGTTGTTGTTGAACAACTATTGCGGGCGGTGGTTGTGGTTTTTCAACAACTATTGCGGGAAGTGGTTGTGGTTGTTGAACATCTACTGCTGGCGGCGGTTGTTCAGCACTTTCATCTTGCGTGGATTGTGTGCTACTTTGAGACAGCGATAAGTTAAGTTCAGGCTCAGTATCACTGCTTTGTAACACTAGGCCGGCTACCTCTTCGACTCACATGTGCTTGGCCCTGGGTTGGTGGCTTGCCCCCGCTAATGTGGATGTGCTGGCTCCAGCTTGCACCACGGACACCGCAGCTGCAGGCGTACGTTTTGGGAGCCCAAAAAAGGTTTGGGGGTCCATACCAGCCTTAAGTGACACTTCCTTCTTCTGTACCTTCTTCTCAGCAACTTTCTTGGTGGTGGAGGACCTGGTACCTGCTCTCTTAGGGCCCATCTTCTTCTGATGTCAGCACACAGCAGCACTCAGTAGCACAAATTGCAGAGATGTATGGTCAGATGAGTCACACACCACACGTGGCGTTCAATTGAAGGACGTCCGTCTGGCAGTTGAACGGGCGATGGATGAAAACAGCCAGCACCTCCTCAGACTTTTTCTGTGCACCTACAAGCAAAGAAGACAGAACACGTCAGTCAAACAAGCAGTAAGCCAACACATGAACAATTGAAAGACACACAGGCCAATGTATAAAACACAAAAAAGAAGACTAATACTACGAGCACCACAGCTCCCAGCCACATGAAGTCCAGAAATAACCAATAATAAAGTCAAGCAGGCCTATCATATACCAATATGGACAGAAAAAGGAGGATGCCTGCTACACATGAGTCATGACAGGTTAATGCAAGGAAAATCAAAATACCCCATGGCTAAGAGTTTGTAAAACTTCACTGCAAAAACACATACAAGCCATAAAATTATTACACACACAAAAAAGTTACCTACCCCCCTGCCCAGACAACCAACTTGGAAATGCAATGGCATACACACATGCCGTAATGATGGTAATTAAATAGACCAAATAGAAACAGCTACATAAAGCAGCCCCGCTAACTAGTAACTACCACCTCTGGGACTCTGGCCTACTATCAGATCAGACCAAAAGCAGGGAGGCCAATGATAAATGCACAAAGGAAGTACCTACAAAATGGCCGCCACCACATGGCCTGTCCAGGAAGACAAAACTACAACCAAATAACACATAAATGAGGACTTTTTGTAGCACAGGGGACACATTAAACATTTTCGAGGAACTTTTATGCAACTTGGGACATATTCTTCGCGAGAATGCAAAATCGGCGTGTTCGGCAACGCGAATCGAGTGAAAAGTCGTTATCGCGTTCCCGAGCCAGTAAATTGAGCGCGCGAACAAGACAAAAAAGGTAAGGTCGCGTTCTCACGCGGTGCGACGTTACCAAAAGTACGCGAGCAGTATTCCTAGGGTTACCTACTGGCAGGGAGTGCCATATTAGCTACACACAAGCAACCAAAAGCTGAAAGTACCACCATTACAAAAAATGTGAAGCAATCCAAAGCCATACACGGTGTAATTAAAGTTACACCACAAAAATAGTTGATTAACTTGAATGCACCTATGGCTGTGAGTAGTAGTACCTACAAAAGCCTTGGATGGCTATGGCAAAAGAAGAGAACCAGGGAAGGACACAGAAAATGGCCGCCTCCATAGGGCCAGGAGGACAGGGACACCCAAAAACAACATGGAAAAGGGATGCACCCAAAATGGCCTCCACCACATGGCAAAATCAGTCACAAAGAAAGCATACACAAAATGGCCGCCACCACATGGCCTGCCCACCAACAACAACATAGCAGAATCATCACAAAGGAAGTAAGTACACACAAAATGGCCCTCACCACTACATGAAAAGAAAGAGAAGACAGACAATAAATGCCTATGCCAAAGGGACAATGCTTAGCTTCACAAAATGGACACACCAGACACCACCCCCCAAATTGGTCACCCCAACCATAAACAAGAAATCATTACATAGAGGACAGAAAGGAACTGGGAGTGGCCCATGCTCCAGGAAGACAAAACTACAACCAAATAACACATAAATGAGGACTTTTTGTAGCACAGGGGACACATTAAACATTTTCGAGGAACTTTTATGCAACTCGGGACATATTCTTCGCGAGAATGCAAAATCGGCGTGTTCGGCAACGCGAATCGAGTGAAAAGTCGTTATCGCGTTCCCGAGCCAGTACATTGAGCGCGCGAACAAGACAAAAAAGGTAAGGTCGCGTTCTCACGCGGTGCGACGTTACCAAAAGTACGCGAGCAGTATTCCTAGGGTTACCTACTGGCAGGGAGTGCCATATTAGCTACACACAAGCAACCAAAAGCTGAAAGTACCACCATTACAAAAAATGTGAAGCAATCCAAAGCCATACACGGTGTAATTAAAGTTACACCACAAAAATAGTTGATTAACTTGAATGCACCTATGGCTGTGAGTAGTAGTACCTACAAAAGCCTTGGATGGCTATGGCAAAAGAAGAGAACCAGGGAAGGACACAGAAAATGGCCGCCTCCATAGGGCCAGGAGGACAGGGACACCCAAAAACAACATGGAAAAGGGATGCACCCAAAATGGCCTCCACCACATGGCAAAATCAGTCACAAAGGAAGCATACACAAAATGGCCGCCACCACATGGCCTGCCCACCAACAACAACATAGCAGAATCATCACAAAGGAAGTAAGTACACACAAAATGGCCCTCACCACTACATGAAAAGAAAGAGAAGACAGACAATAAATGCCTATGCCAAAGGGACAATGCTTAGCTTCACAAAATGGACACACCAGACACCACCCCCCAAATTGGTCACCCCAACCATAAACAAGAAATCATTACATAGAGGACAGAAAGGAACTGGGAGTGGCCCATGCTCCAGGAAGACAAAACTACAACCAAATAACACATAAATGAGGACTTTTTGTAGCACAGGGGACACATTAAACATTTTCGAGGAACTTTTATGCAACTCGGGACATATTCTTCGCGAGAATGCAAAATCGGCGTGTTCGGCAACGCGAATCGAGTGAAAAGTCGTTATCGCGTTCCCGAGCCAGTACATTGAGCGCGCGAACAAGACAAAAAAGGTAAGGTCGCGTTCTCACGCGGTGCGACGTTACCAAAAGTACGCGAGCAGTATTCCTAGGGTTACCTACTGGCAGGGAGTGCCATATTAGCTACACACAAGCAACCAAAAGCTGAAAGTACCACCATTACAAAAAATGTGAAGCAATCCAAAGCCATACACGGTGTAATTAAAGTTACACCACAAAAATAGTTGATTAACTTGAATGCACCTATGGCTGTGAGTAGTAGTACCTACAAAAGCCTTGGATGGCTATGGCAAAAGAAGAGAACCAGGGAAGGACACAGAAAATGGCCGCCTCCATAGGGCCAGGAGGACAGGGACACCCAAAAACAACATGGAAAAGGGATGCACCCAAAATGGCCTCCACCACATGGCAAAATCAGTCACAAAGGAAGCATACACAAAATGGCCGCCACCACATGGCCTGCCCACCAACAACAACATAGCAGAATCATCACAAAGGAAGTAAGTACACACAAAATGGCCCTCACCACTACATGAAAAGAAAGAGAAGACAGACAATAAATGCCTATGCCAAAGGGACAATGCTTAGCTTCACAAAATGGACACACCAGACACCACCCCCCAAATTGGTCACCCCAACCATAAACAAGAAATCATTACATAGAGGACAGAAAGGAACTGGGAGTGGCCCATGCTCCAGGAAGACAAAACTACAACCAAATAACACATAAATGAGGACTTTTTGTAGCACAGGGGACACATTAAACATTTTCGAGGAACTTTTATGCAACTCGGGACATATTCTTCGCGAGAATGCAAAATCGGCGTGTTCGGCAACGCGAATCGAGTGAAAAGTCGTTATCGCGTTCCTGAGCCAGTACATTGAGCGCGCGAACAAGACAAAAAAGGTAAGGTCGCGTTCTCACACGGTGCGACGTTACCAAAACTACCTGAGCTGTATTCCTAGGGTTACCTAATGGCAGAAATTGACAGACACCCAAAACCTGACATACCCCACACATAAACATAAGATTTTCTAAATCAAACCAGTCCATCCATGATTTTCTAATTAGAGGTACACCAGAAAAACAGTTGATTACCTTTCATGACCCTATGACTAGTACCTCTGGCCTACTGGCAGAGTAGGCCACAAGTTTGGAGGCCTATGGCAAGAGCAAAGTGGCTGGGAAACATAAAATGGCCGCCAACAACACATGGCCAGGCCAACCACAGAAAGTTATTACAATGAACTCAAACATGCCTACACACTAACTACATGGAGTACTAGGGTCAGCTATTGGCTTAAAAAAATAAAAAACTTTTTAATTACACAAACAGAAATTCCACAGCAGACATTGCTATTGCATAATGATGACCATAATCCAATGCCAGCCATGATGTTTGTTTACAAACTTGAATAAAAATTTAAACACAGAATTATGATTTTACCCATGGGTACCTCTCTATGTAGCCTGGATGAAATTTAAAAAGAAATACAAGTTGGGACCTCATAAAAGTATAGGCACCCATCAATAATTTAAATCAAGGAATGAATACTGTAGTTAAAAAATTTAAAATCAAACAAACACAAGTCTACAACATCATACTCACTCATACATTACTGAACTTACTTGAAAAAGAGAATTCAAAATCCAAAAGTCCTCAGTAAAATTCAAAAAAAGCAGTAATGCAGCCAACACACACAGAAAGTGATCCTGCCAGCTCAAAATCCAAATGAAAGTGACCACCTCATGGACAAAGCACTGGGAGGAGCCTGGTGGACAGGAACAGGAAGTTGTGAACTCCAGAGCCCTTCCTCCTTAATATTCAAAAATAGAGTAGAAACAGAAAGAGGACTCCTTCCCCCCAAAAAATACAGCCAAAGGTACAACTTTGAGGGGTTTCTCACTTTTTTGCTAACCAAAATGGTAATTTATTCTTATGGTTTAACTTTTAACATGCTCGCGAGTTATTCTGTGCAAGATTGCAGGTTCTGCGTGTTCGGCAACTCGATCTTACCAACAAACATCCTCGCGCGTCCTTATGGCTTTATCGCGCATCCAATGACGTTATCGCGTTCGCACAGTCGCACGGGAGGGTTTACAAACATGGTGGCGGACGCGACCGGGAAAAAGCGAACGCAGAACCAAGGTAAGCCATTGCCGCGCACGCGATAATGTTATTTAGCGCGCGACAATGTTATTTAGCGCGCGACAACTACGCTCCGCACCGGATAGCGGAGTTATCGGCAGCTACGCGAACTCCGCGGAACACGGAGTTGCCAAAACTCCGCAAACTCCGCAAACGGAGCGTAGTTCTTCGCCCAGGGTTAATTCACAGTGAGTTTTGTTTAATTGTAGGGCATAGAACAGTAGTATATAATTAAACATCAAAATACATCTGTTGGTAACATGCAGGTGGTTCAAAGACATTTGCTTTAGATGATTGTTTGTCACTCTATCAGCCCCCATATATAGAGTTGGGTCTATAAACTAGACACACAGTATAGCTGCAGCACCACCCCTACTTTTTTCATACTTTGTATCACAGTATTTTTCCAAAAAATAGTGAGACTTCACTGAGACAGAAAAAAACACTCTGGTCAGCAGATACAGGTCACTTTGAAGTGCTTTTATAAATACATAACTCTATTTCACTTTCTATGTGGATGGAGCCATGGATGTGTGTTTGTTATTTGAATACAAATAAGTAGTTCTTACACTTTCTCTAGGAACATCTGGCTCAAAGTTATGTGTAATGAAAATGTGTTTAAAAATAAAGTGCAACTTATTGGACAAAATAGCTAAATTGTATTATGACTCCACTTTTCCATTCCTTGGCTGTTAGGTATAATTAAAACTATTTTGTGTACATTACAATAATAAATAAATAAAAAGATTATCCTAGAATGAAATCGAATTCACAAAACCAGAACTGGACCTTTATAGTACTGGTGACAGGGATTCATCTGTTAAAATCTCTGCTAACACAAATTATTTGTTTTGTATTTATCAGATCACGATACCCAGTATGTATTTTGTGAATCCGATAAGAATGAAGGAAGAGGGTCTATATTATTATAAATAACTTGAAACTTCTATATTTATGGGTTGTGTAATGTGCATTCCAATTCAAAGATGGCACCTGGGTAATGTTTTGTAAATGAGTTGTGTTAGTGAGAATGTTGTGCCAGAGTGAGAAGGATTAATCCATTAAAACTTCTACTGCCACAAACTGTTTTTTAAATTGTATCAGATAAAGATAGACAGTCTGTATTATGTGCATCGGATAATAGTGAGTAGAGCCCACATTCTTTATGAGTAGCTTGAAACATGTTGTCTATAGTTATGGGGTGTGTAATGTGAATTCTTAAAGGTAAGATAACACCTGTATGACGTTTTGTATATTAGTTATGTTAGATAAAATGTTGTGCCAGAGTGAGTATAAGTGAGATAATGAATATATAGTGAATGTAGAGAGTTATGACTGACATCAGATATCATACTTGTGTGAAAAGATTTTCTTTAGTGCAGAACATGATGTTGGGGATTAGGGGTGCAAGAGTGGGTGAATTAGTTATTGTGAGGGAGTGTTGGTACTTACCAATGTTCCTTTCACCTGCATTACCCACAGTAGCTTCAGTATAGAGTAAGGACAGTAACTTTTCCTCCCTCAGCATGAGGTTAAGAGACATTAGTTGCCAAGTCAACTTGGTGTGCCCTGGGAGTGAGGGAGTACACTCTCCTGTGCAGATCATTCTGCTGCTTGTGGATGTCCTGCGAGCATCTGGTGTTGGAGATAGCATTCACCTTTTCTACAGTAGATGGAGGATTCTCATTCTTCTGATGGACCATCCACCAGTGTGATGGATGGAAGTCCATCAGGCCAAGCCCTAATAATGGTGGCTGAATATCCACCAGCCTTATAGGTGATCAGCCCCTCAGTGGCGTGTGAACATCGGTACTTCCGTCAAACTCTAAATGAGACTATTGAGTTGTGATGAAGCGGACTTTAGAAATCAATTTAGAAAGTGTCTGCGGATTTAAACTCCTATAATTTATAATACAATAACGAGTGTTGCATGTTTTTGTACTAATTCAACCTAGAATAATGTGCACCTACACGAACATATGGGTCTAATTATATGTGCTCTTCTCATGTTTGTCACTACGTTTAAAATAATATATTTACTTTGTCTTTTGTTTTGTCAAACATTAATTGCGGCTGTTTTAAATAATAGCATGTGCATTCTCTTAAATGTGCTTTTGTTTATGTTGTGTCACTATGTGATTGCGTTTTGTTCGTCTTTTGTGCATAAAGCTAGGTAACATAGATTAATGGGTTAACATTAGTAAAGGGGGTGGGTAACAGAATAATTATCATTTCTCGAATTAATTGATGTCTTGTGTTTCCTTGCATACTAGAGTCATGGTAAAAGAGGCCTGTGGCCTATTTCTAAAATGGATGTCCGAAGTCCTGTCGAGTTGGGCCTTGCACAGCAGAGAATGAAAGAAAAAAATGTCTTCATAATTCTTTGAAAAACACACGTGGAAGCTAAGCTGTGCAGAGCGTTAAGATAATCATTGTATAAATTTTCAATGCCAAGGACAGGACACGGCGGCGGAAAAGCTTGGGCAGAGGAATCAACAAATAGTTTCATCTAATGTTGCAAGCCTCGGAAGAGCTTGTGACACACGTAGTCAAAGGACAATGCCGCTCTTAAGGAACATGGTTTTTTCAATGTAAAAGGCGAATGACTTCATGGACTGACATTTCTCGACCAATCACGCTTCGAGTTGGTCATTTATTTGTATACTTTTAGTTAGTCTTAGATAGAGAAAAGGTATAAAAATTGCCCCTTGGAAAGAGCACTGTTGGCTCGTTCCTGTGCTCGTGAGATGCTGTCGGACTTTTGACTCACGTAAGAATTACTGAACTTTACTTTTTCCCCTTAGGTTTTTCTCTAGTCAAAGATAGGGAAATAGGGTTTTAGGGAATGAGTTCCTAAATGTTTAAGCTTTTTCTCATGCTGATTTTGATTTAAACTGACAGTCAGTCAGTCAAATATTCTTTATTCGATAAAATTAATATCATAAAAGACAAGGTACAATTATACAAAAAGTTACAATCTAACAAATTTCAATACAGTACATTTTTTTCCATCAATGTTAAAAAATTCAGTACATATTAAAAAGAGAAATTTCAAATATTAAAAGTTTTAAAAAAAGGAAAATATATACCATTTAAAAAATGTCAGTACTACTGCCTTGATAAAATGGAATACATATTTACACAAGAGAAACATTACTCAAAACAGCTTTGGATCTGCGGAAGGCTGATGGTATTTTTCCTTATGCGAGTGGCTGCCGTCAAAAAACTGGCCACACAGAACATAATATAAGGGTTACCCAATTGCATTAGGTATATTAGAGCGGGCCTCACCTGAATAAAGCCCGCCTTCTTCAGGAGTGGTAACAAATATTTCCGTCTACATACTTCATAGTGAGTGCAAAACATGACAAAATGGAGTGTGTCTTGTAATGAGAAGCAATCACACGTGCAGGGGTCCGCCTTGTCAGGTGCGCATCAAGTGCGGAAAACTCCTAAGGAGTAATGAATCAGGTTTAGGCGGAATCTTGTCAGCAGAAATCTGTGGTGTCGATTATTCACCACTATTAAATATGGTTCCGGACCTGGGCAGCTGACCAGTCCATAATTTTGTCTAACGAGAGGCTTTCTCAGCTCCGTCTCCTCCCGATCTAATTTAAAAAGGTCCTCTAGGGCCTTTTTTGTTGGCAAAATATCCTTTTTGGTTATTAATTCGGGAGAATAGAACATGTCTGAGCGACCTATTTTTAACAGACCATTTTTGATATAATTCAGCCATACAATTTTATCAGACCTCTCTAGATGAAGGCAGTCTTTAATAATGGAGTGGTTTAAAGTAATTTCTTTATTAAGCCAGATTTTTAGCCAATACAGAAGGGGTGCTATTTGGATATAGTCTGAGATATATCCAATCCCCACTTCCGTATGTGTTGTAAATGTGGGCGTAGACTGGGGGACTGAAAGAAGCCCCCTCAGAAATTTATTTTCTACCAGTTGTATTTTTTTGGGTACGGTGCAACCCCATATTTGGCATCCATAGGAGGCCACTGCCAAGCATTTAGCTTTGTAGACCTTAATGATGGCTTCAACCGTTTTTTTAGCAAAGCTCATAAGGCCCGAAACACTTCTACAAAAAAGCATACTACGACTTGTATTTTGTGGAGCCCATGTGCCCTTTTCATCGAACAGTACCCCCAAATAGGGAAAGGAAGACACCCTACAAACCACTTCATTATTGCAATAGAAATTTTTTAATTTCCCCTTATTTCTGCCCTTCCCTGTGATTAAAACCTGAGATTTTTTTGCATTGACCTTGAGATCAAGGTTACTCATAAAGGTGCCAAAGGCGTTCAGCAGTTTTTGGAGGCTCACCCCAGTGCGGGCCATAAGTACGGCATCATCCGCATACAGGAGAACTGGTATTACCTGCTCCCCTATACGCGGAATATCCTGTGAGACCTCCCCCAGCTCAGCCTCCAGGGCATTAATATAGAGTGTAAACAACAGAGGTGCCAAGATGCACCCCTGTCTTACCCCTCTATTAGAACTAAATGGCCTTGTACAACGTCCATCCATACCCACTCTTACTTTGGCAGATAAGTTTGTATGGAGATTTGCCATAAAGTGCACTAGGGGTGGGTCCAGACCTAGCTCAAGAAGACCCATCCAGAGCTTCTACCTATTAACTAGGTCGAATGCAGAGGATAGGTCCATAAAACCCAAATATAGATTGCCCTCTTTAGCCGTAGTATACTTGCTAACCAATAATTGCAAATTTGAACATTGGTCAATGGTTCCTCTATTTGACCTAAAACCATATTGCATATTGGAAAGGATCCCTTTTTCCGTCAGCCAATCATTTAATCTATGCAGGATCACCCTTCCGAGAACCTTAACAGAGGAATCTATCAAAGAAATTGGTCTGTAGCAGGAGGGGTCCTGCCTAGATCCTTTTTAATAAACCGGGATGATGGTTGATGTTAACCATGATTGTGGGATACTATCTTTTGTAATAGAATTAAATACGTTTACTAAGATTTTAGACCACAAACTTGGGGCAGCTTTAAATAGGTCAGCTGGGACTCCATCTGGTCCAGGCGCCTTATTTTTGGACATTTCCTCAATGGCCTTCGTCACCTCCGCGGTTTCAAAGGTCAGCCTTGAAAGGGTGTTTTCAGGGAATGAAACCTCAGAATTTTGGCAGTTTAGGGGCAGGCTATAAATCTCCTCAAAATGTGCAATCCAGGCCTCATCTGTGATGTTACAGTCCATGGGGCCATTATCCGAGTTTGCGAAGACAGGTTGGTTAACTGTGGCCCAAAATTTACTGCTATCTCTCAGAACATCTGGTGTCAACAGTTTCTGCCATGCTTCATCCCTTAATTCCCGCTTTCTTTCGTTCATCACCAACTTGTATGCCCGTCTGCATTTAGTTACTAAGTCCTTATCCCTAGGGATAGCTTTAAGTGCTTTAAGTAGGGCTGCATGTGCATCTGAGCAATTTTTATTGAACCACCTCTCACCTGGCCCAGTTTTAGATTTCCCCTTGGTGATTAGGTTGTCTTTTACATGCAAACAGATCGCATTATAGGCGTTAACAATATCACTTCCGTCTGCCTCATTGTTTGAACATGTTGTTATCTCTGTCCTGGTTGCAACCATCATGTCCGCTATAAAGATATCAGGTACCACTTTCGTCCATTTTAATCTTCTCCCCTGATCTCTGGTGGCAACTTCATTTTGAACTCTATGTTGTGAGTCCCTAAATGCCAGTGATTCTCCGGTTGCCAGCTCCAATAGCACAGGATTGTGGTCGCTAAAAATTGAAACCTCCACATTATAGTATAACACAAAACGTAACAAATGAGATGTAACAAAAACATAATCAATAATTGTACCCCTGTCCTTACCCTTAAAAGTGGGGATCCTAATTTCACCCTGCCCGCAACTTGATTCATAAAGATTCCAGTTAGCTAGGAAGCATTCCAGATTTTCCCCTTCTTTTGTGTGTTCAAAGTGGGATAATGCGGAGAACTGGGGGCCCTCATAATCCTCACTCCCACACTGGCTCCTACAGGGGTGAATATTTAGGTCCCCCATAAACAAAATTTCAAAAGAATTTGACTTTCTACTATAACTGTTAATAAATTGGTCTAACAGATCAAAATTATTATCTGTTTCAGCAGTATTATAAAAATTTATAAATAACAGCTTAAGTGTGTTAGACCCAGCGAATTCTACTGCAAGGCAGTTCTGACTACCAGTGTCCAGTTGTTTATAAGAGCCTTTGAGGTCCAGAGAGAAAAATAACAGTAGACCACCCTTGGCTCTACCTGCGTTACCTTTCCTTGCAGGAACGGAGAAATGGCAATACCCGTCCATTGAGAAGGAGTTATCAGGGTCCCAAGTTTCTTGTAGGGATATAATGTCAAACCCTGAAATATATTCCCTCCATATCTGATCCTCCATTTTGGCTCTAACACCTGCAATGTTCCAACTTAACAACTTGCATGTGGAATGCGGTTGGATTGGCTCAGTCAGTAGTGTGCCTGAATTATTCAGTCAATCAGTTTCTGAAAGATTTGATAGTGGGGCAAAACGATTGGTCACGGTACAACCCAGGGGGTTAGATGTCTCCATATTGGGTGGGCGTTCCTTCAATAGAGTTTTACCACTTCGGTCGTGTTGGATATTCAATGGGATGTGTGTATTTGGTGTTTTAGACCCTCTCTCTGGGCGAGGCATGGGTGGTTGAGGCCTTCTGGGTCTATATTGAAGGGGTGGGTAAAAGTATCCAAGGGGGAGAGGGCGGATGCCTGGATGTAATAAAACGGACCCATCCCAAAAGAGCCGTTCTGCTACAGAACAGGTTTTAAAGTTGATCACTACGCAATCTCCCTTTGTTGTTTTCTCCCTTGGACCAACCCAGCCCACTCTTCTGGCTGTGATTATGTCAGAAGCAATATCCTCCTCCCCACTGCAATATTGCTGACACCAATTTCTAGTTCTTTCCAGCAAGTCGCTTGGTCTCTCTCTCGCGTTGGTTTGTAGAGGCGGAACCCCCACCAGAACTGCTACAAATGGGGCAGCTTGGGGTGGGAGATGCAATTTAGTTAAACACTGTATGAACCCTGTGTTCATCTTTTTGTCCCCACTCGTTGTAGATCCATCTTTAGTGGCGGTCGTATCGGGTGTGTTTGCGCCTACTGACCTTACACTTGGTGGCCCATCTAACACCCTTGTGCCTGATGTTGAGCAGTAATTTTCGCTCATAGCAACGTTGGCTGTGGCTTCAGTGGAACCCCCAACTGGGAGAGGTAAGACAGCAAAATTTTGTTTTAGAAGTACCCGCTGTTCCTGCATGACAGAATCAATGAGGTTACATTTCTTTAGCAGACCAGCCACACATGTATTAAGGACGTCGACTATGTCTTTGGCTATGTTGGTAAGTATTGGTTCCATATGTAAATTTATAAGGCCCTCAATTCTTTTACTTAATCTGTCAACCAGGTCCTCCTCCATTGTTGCAGAAATGTTGGATAGGTGTTTGGTTTTTTGTTGACATTTTTTAGAGGGTTTGGGCCCATGGGTTTGTTTGTTAGGGGGGGCCTCTATTATGTGCTGTTCTGAAACAATTCCCTGCCCCCTGGCAGGCACCCCTGTGATAGTAATTTCGCCTATATCATCCTCTGGGATGGAAAGTAAGGGGATGTGGTGCTGTGTTTCCGGTGTTGCAGGCGCACATTCTTGGATGTTTTCTATTATGCCAGGCCCTTGCTGTTGTTGAGGGGTTGGTGTAAATCCAAGTTCTTTTTCTGCTTGGGCAATCTCTTTGGTAATAACTCCAACAGCTGAGGTCAGATAGGAGATAATAGTGTCTGACTTGCGTGGGATTTTGGCCTTCTGTGATTGATTAGACCCATGGCACAAATTTTTCCGCTTACCCATATCAGCGTGTTAGGGGGGTGGCCCGTCCCGTCCCCTGTCGTCCGTTGACGGCCGTAGACGGCCCGCCCTCTGCCCGGGCTCCGCCCGCGCGCGTCCCGCGAGGCGGTTAGACCTGCTCCCTCTTAAACTGACAGTCTAATGTGCCTTTCTAATAAAATAAAGCTGCTTATTAAAATGCAAATAAAATAATTTATTTCTTGAAATGCTTTTTGCTTGAAAATAAAATTAATAAAATAGATTTTGAAATGACAAGCTGGCCTTGTTTGTTTCGTTTGAGTTACCATTAGTTAATCCATTGCCTATGATTTTGACTTAATTTAATGTTTTTGAAGGTGTTTAATTAATTAGGTCATACAATTCAGTTGGTCAATTCATGTCTCAGTCATTTATGGGCCTAGTGATGAATTTATAAATAATGGTGAGTATCGTGGTGTAGAGTTGTACTTATGAGACTGAATTTCTTTTGGCCCGCTGGATCAGTTGCAACCTGAGGGAGACAATTTGTGTTTAAGATAATATTTTACCAAAATGAAACTTACGTAGACATGAATAACATTACCTTATTCTTGCCAATGCTATATGCATTTACTGAAGTGGACAGCAGTTGAATAGGACATCTCAAAATTTGAAGCTAGGCAAGTGCTTAACTCAAGTAGCCTGGACTATCCATCAGATAATAGACCTCAGTGAACTCCCTATGAAATGTATATTGGCATTATCATAATGTGAATTTGGCCACTGATTGTATTGTCGGACATTCAACTCAGTGACCTTTGTTGCCAGAGAATCAATGGTAACATCTTTCAAACATAGCACTTAAAAAGCAGCAGCACTGCAGTATGGAGAACTACATCAAAGCAAGCTTTTGTTATATGATTTCATAAAAGTTCCATGATGACTGTACATCAGGGAAAGTTCAGTTGTGTTTGGAAAGTGAAGTATATGACAATGTTCTCTTTTCCTTCCTAGTAGCAGTGTCTTCTGATAATTATATGTTTCTGTAAATGTTATTTTTAGTACGTAGATGATTGGGAATAAGCACGTAATTGAAAATATGGTAAAGTTATCTGCTCATTAATATTTTGATCTGTTATTAATAAATTATGTAACTTGATCGCAGATTGCCCAGAACAGAAGCAGCAAGTTAAACAGGATTGTGACAACGTTGATGAAACTGTCATTGACGAAATCAGAAAAAAATTGAAAGACAGCACATTTCATACAAAAACCTCACCCGAAATAAAGAAAAAAAGGTAAGCAGTTAAGAAACAGGTGGCAGAAAGCACGGTATCCACCAAGAAAGACTATGGGGCATATTACCAACAACCAGCGATAATTATCGCTATGTTGGTTTAGCGGGGATATTTTTATCGCCGAGCTGCGGCGATTTTTATTGCTTAGGAACCTTGCTATTATCAAGGTTTATCTCCTAAGCGATAAAAATCGTCCGAAATGCATGAATATTGCTGAAACGTCAGCGATATTCATGCATTACCGAGCTAATGCTCTTAGCCATGTTCTCCACCTACCATTGGATAACATGGCTAAGAACTGCTCTGGGGCAGGTGTTAGCTTTTGGAGATATTCGCGGTTAGCGCGAATATCTCCAAAAGTTGGTAATAGGAGATAGCGATGTTAGCGACTGTTTCCAGTCGCTAACATCTTGGCACGCCCACTTTGCATATCATTAGTGATAAATATCACTGACATGCAAAGCGGGACCCAAGATGGTCGCTATCTCCTACTAGCTGTCGCTAACTGGTGTTAGCGACAGCTAGGTAATAGGGAGATCATTTTATCTCTGTTTTCTTGGCTTTTAAAGCCAAATAGCGGAGATAAACCCCCTTGATAATATGCCCCTATATCCCCATGGTCTTTGGAAGTCTGAGTCCATGTTGTAGTGTCTGACCATAAGGAACTCAGGCAGACACAGTGAATGTAATCATGGACCTTCTTTATTGCAGCGTCCTTCTTCTTCCAATCCCAACGGCTAACTGGCCAGCTGCCCCTTGGGCTCCCAGCTCCTCCCTTTCCGCCCGCCCCCATCCCTCACTCGGGCCGGTCCTAGTGCATGACCAGTTGGTCACTGGGCATCGACATCATTACATCTCCCCCCTCTGTGAATAAACGAAAAGAAAACACAATAGACACCACGGCAAACAACAAATTGTTCTTCCTTTAGAATTCTTCAATGAAGCGATATGGCTTCGTGATCACACGCCTGGGGCGTGACTGGAGGTTGGCACTGTCACTCTCATTCTCATCGGTAGTCTCCATCAGTAACTGATTGTCAGTCGGCAGTGTCTCTGGGTCGCTTGGCTCCAGTGTCGGTTCAGTCAGTTGCTCTTTGACCTTTGGTCCACACTTCTTGAAGTGCGTCACATTCCTAGTAAGTCTTTTCCCGTCGGTTTCCGCAGTGATCATAGTTCCTTTTTGTTGTACTACTTTGAGTGGAACCTCATGATATTGGCAATCAGTCTTTCTGTGCTGCTCTTGTCGTGCCAGCACCCAGTCTCCTTCTTGGATTTGAGAGGTAGTGGCATGACGCCGTTCATCAGCGTAGTCTTTCATTCTTTCCTTCTTCATCTTGTCTCTGGCTGCGATCTCCTCATGATCAGAGTCGGAGTATAGTTCGTGCGTTGCCATACTCATCATTGGTATCCTGGTGCGCACTGGGCGTCCTAGCATGAGAGTGGCAGGACATTTGCCTGTGGTGGAATGAGATGTATTTCGGTATGCCCGCAACACCTCGTCAAGTGCTGTCTGAAGGCTCTTTCCGGTGAGTTCCGCTTGCTGGATAGTCTTTTTGATCGTGGCCATGAAGCGTTCGATCATTCCGTTGGCTTGTGGCCATAGTGGTGTGATCTTGCGGTGTGTGAAGTTGAGATGTTGGGCAAAATCAGCAAAGTTGTGGCTGTTGAATGGAGGCCCATTGTCTGACTTCACCACTAGGGGGATGCCCCATGCAGCAAAGACCTCATCTAGGATCGGTATGACACACAATGCTCTCGTGGATGTGCACAGCTGTGCGATGGGGAATCTGGAGTACTCGTCCATGATGGCCAAGACGTATTGGCCCAATTTGATTGGCCCAAAGAAGTCAATGGCAATGTGTTGCCAGACACCCTCTGGTAGTGGAGACATTTGAAGTGGTGCAGGGGGATCCGGACGACTCACCAGTTGTCATTGCGGACAGTCCTTCAGCAACCGGTGACCGACTGGTCCGGAGCTCAGCCCACGTCTGGAGGTTAGAGCGCGCGGCGTAAAAAACGCCCACCGAGTGCCCACCTCGGCGGCGAAAGAGCGCCAACAAAAGCGCCTACCGAGTGCCCAACTCGGCGGCGGAATCGCGCTACTGAAAGCGCCTACCGAGTGCCCACCTCGGCGGTGGAATTGCGCTACTGAAAGCGCCTACCGAGTGCCCACCTCGGCGGCGGAATCGCGCCACTGAAAGCGCCTACCGAGTGCCCACCTCGGCGGCTGAAGCGCGCTATTAAGAACGCCCACCGAGTGCCCACCTCAGCGGCGGTAGCGTGTGAATGAAGAAAACGCCGACCGAGTGCCCACCTCGGCAGCAGAAGTGAAGAAAAACGTGCCTCACCTGATTCGTGACTCGAGCGGTGGATCACAGCTGCGGTGAGTGAAATTGCCGACCAACTAGCCCCTCCCGGTGAAAAAACGAAGAGAAACGGCCGAAATCTCGCTAGAAACGAGATTCCCGGGCGGCCATTTTGAAGTCAGGCAGCATTGACCAATCCCCTGCGAGGGATCGGCGGCGGCCATTTTGAAGTCAGGCAAAGAGCCTGGAACAGCAAAAAAGCATTGCCGATTGCAACAAGGACTGCAACCAAGCACTGGCGAGTTCAACAAACAAGCACTGGTGAGTGCAACAAATAACAAACAAGCACTGGCGAGTGCAACAAAGACTGCAAACAAGCACTGGTGAGTGCAACACATAACAAACAAGCACTGGTGAGTGCAACACAAACTGCAAACAAGCACTGGCGAGTGCAACAAAGAATCACTGGCGAGTGCAACACATAACAAACAAGCACTGGTGAGTGCAACAAAGACTGCAAACAGGCACTTGCGAGTGCAACAAATAACAAACAAGCACTGGCGAGTGCAACAAAGACTGCAAACAAGCATGGGCGAGTGCAAAAAATAACAAACAAGCACTGGCGAGTGCAACAAAGAACAGCAAACAGAAAGTAAATTAGGACTACAGAACCACAAGCGTACAATGCCTGACTCAGCCCCCAAGAGCATGATGAGAGCATCTCTCCTGCGCCGCCCCGAACCACTTGTCATTGAATCCGGCAAGAGCATGGGCCCCCGATGGCAAGAATGGATAGAGGATTTTGAGGATTTCATGCAAGCATCCAAGGTGTCAGACCTCAAAGAAACACTGCTTTTCCTCAGAGCCTGATTGGCAGAGAAGGTGGACGACTCATAAAAGATCTACCAGCAGACTCCTCTGACTCTTACACCAAAGTACGTGAAGCACTGGACAGCAAGTTCCTGCACAAAAGGAACATCGACTTTGAGCGATACACTTTCAACCTGGCCACACAAGAAAGAGGTGAACAAATGGGGGCATTTGTAACACGTCTGAAACGATTGGCAAAACACTGCGACTTTGACAAGTTCTCAACTGAGGACGCACTGCGACTAAGAGTGATAGAAGGTTGTCTCTCCGAGCCGCTAAGACACAAGCTACTGAAGAGAAGCTACACATTGGAAGAGATCATGGAGATGACAAGAGTGGATGAACAAGCAGACAAACACGCAAAGAAAATGGAGACCGGGAAAAGTGAGAGACGGGAACAAGTCTTCAGGGTACATTCGCGACAAGAACACAGAAGGTCTCCACCACAAACTCGTTCCTCCAGATCAAAGAGACATCACCACCAGTCAAACAAAGGAAACAAAGACATGAGTCACATGAAGGGACGATCAGACAGACAACTTAAATGTTAGCGATGCGGATATGACTTCCCGCATGCAGATGCCTGCCCAGCACAAGGACAACGATGCCGAAAATGTGGCAGGGACAACCACTTCGAAAGCATGTGTGGGGCAGTACCGAAGAGTGCCAACGGGGAAAGACACTGACGACGCCCACCGTCAAACAGTCGTCATCATGTCAGAGCAGTCCGGGACAGACGAGACTCATCCTCTGGGTCGTCACAATCTAGCTGCCGCTCCTGCACAACATGTCAATCTCGGCGATCGTCATCAAGGGAATCTCGATCCCCATCGCCCACCCCCCGAGTTCGAAAGGAATACCTTTACCGTGTAGCTGACCTTGATCAGCTAAAAGAATACCAACGCCTAGACGGCTGACCTTGATCAGCTAAAGAATACCAACGCCTAGTCGGCTCTCACCCCGCTCAATTCGTGCTAGACAGTAGAGCCCACAAATTCCTCTCTTCTTACTTAGAAAATGACTGTCTTGTCTTGGGTAACCTTCTAATATGTTATTTTACATTTCTCCAATTATATTGATCTCCATTAACATATGTATGAAGTACCACGTTATGTGTCACATTTTAAGTCACTCCTGGCTTTTTGGTCAACAGGGACTTGGAGTTTCAATTTTAGTATTGAAAGTATTGGCCTAATAAACCTGGTGTCGAAATAGTGCTGGCTAAAAATCTGGAATGGCTCAAAATGACACGTGGTGCAGGCTTATACAACAGCCATGTACATTCTCTAATCGGAACAACTTTTACGTACAGTGTTTAGACTTGTCTGCTTTTGTGATAAGAAGTGTGATATTAAAATGAGTGACTGCGTTACTGGCTTCAAAACAAAAGGCCTGAATGATAATGAACAGATGAATAGATTTACATAAAGGTTCAAAATAGGCGTGCCCTGCTTTTACATGTAGACTGTGCATCTTCTACTTTGTAGTAACAGTTCATAAACTAGCTACCTCTCAAATCACTTGTTGACTATATAGATGCCTTTGACCTAGTATAGCACTCTTCTGCCTCTGGTTAGGGGCATGCTATAAATGTCACATACTTGCATACAAAAACTTTAGAGCTATGTCACATGTGTCACATCAACAGGGGTTAGAGGTTTTTGCGTTCTCTCCATCTTTCCTTCGATCTCTTCCTTCTGCAGGCAAAAGGGAACTTCAAGTAAAATTAATAAACTTTCATTTATTGTTACTCTTTCATTATGCTGCCTTCAAATATTCCCCTAGTCTTCCCACACGTACATGGGAAGCATCATCTTTGCCTATATAAACCCTGTGTGGTAAACACAGTTTTTCTACATTTACTACATTGCTTTGATTTAAAGCTTCCAAGGGATTCATGTATGTGCTTTAGCTCTTCTTTTGATAAAAATTCATTGAACTGTAATACTTTGTCAGAAGTAGATATTTCAAAAGTAGTGTTTAGCCCTAGATATAGATTTAAACCTATTTGAATAAATGAGTCATTGGTATGCGAGAATCTGTGAATGAAAAAGTGGGCAACTCGCTAAATGGATGGTTAGGTGCCTGCATACATGGGTTAGTGCAAGATCGAAGGCAGCTTTGTTTGATGAATGAGTTAGTGGGTAGATAAAGTTAGTCATGCTGAAAAAGTTAACTTCTCAAATTCCGGCAGTTTTAATTGTGAAGGAAGCCAGAAAGAGCAGGGAGAACATTGTGTGTGGTCGTCATTGGAGTCTCAAGAGCAGGCCTGGATTCAAGGATGATCGTCGCTGTGGTACGAAGTTCTAATGGGGAGTATTGCTAGATCCTTGCAAGAGCTTTGCATTGGTGGTCACCTCTGGTTGTTTCAGCTGAAATGCGCAGTTCAGGTCTTGCATTGGCAGGTGTCGTCGTAGCTCGAAAAGTCCAGGCCACAGCAGCAATTCGTTAGCGAGCTGCATGGGTGGCAGGTTCTCGTGTGAACGAGCACGAACAGCCCAAAACTTTATGATTTCACATTTTCTTGAAGAGGAGTGCATTCTTCTGCAAGCTAAGGGTCCAAGACTTGGGGAGGCACATCTTGGGCATCAGGGACACACTGTAGCAGATGCCAGCAGGGTTCGAGCAGGCCCAGTTGCAGGTCCAGGCAGGTCCAATTTCATTCAAGGCAGACCCAATTTCCGCAGATCAGCTGGCCAGTTGCAGGGAGACTTTGGAATTTATTATAGTTCACAATAGAAGGTCAGCCAACAATCAATCAATCATGTGTTTGTTAAGAGGGACTACTCACCTGTAAGGGTCTCAAGGTGTTGGGGAGGAGGGGACGTGCAGGTTCCAGTCCATCGAGGAGGAGGTGTATTGGAGAGCCAGGTTTTGAGGTTTCTCCTGAAGATGGGGAGTGATGTTGTCTATCTGAGGTGAAGTGGTAGGGCGTTCCAGGCTCTGGCCACAAGGATGGAGAAGGAGCGGCTTCCCAATCTAGTCTTTCTGGTGCGGGGAACCTTGGCATAAGAGAGCTGGGCTGATCATAGGGTGCTTTGGGGTGCGTGGAATTCGACTTGGCTGTTCAGGTATGCTGGTCCAGTGTTGTGAAGAGCTTTTTTTGTCTGGGGAGAATCTTGAAGGTGATTTTGGCCTCAATGGGGAGCTAGTGGAGTGTGCGCAGGTGCTGGGAGATATGGCAGTGTCTTTTCAGGTTGAGGACCAGTCTTACGGCGGTGTTCCGGATGTTTTGTAGCTTGCGGGTGAGGTTTTTGTTTATTCTGGAGTAGAGTGCGTTGCCGTAGTTAAGTCTGCTTGTGACGATAGCATGAGTGATGGTCTTTCTGTGCTGGAGGGGGATCCATTTGAAGTTCTTACGTAGGAGGTGGAGGGTGTGGAAGCAGAAGGATGCAACAGAGTTGATCTGGCGGTCCATTTTGAGCTCGGAGTCCAGGATGATTCCAAGGTTGCGTGCGTGGTCCGTGGGGGTGAGTGGCTTCCAAGGGCAGGGGGCCACCAGGTGTCATTCCAGGCATCAGGGTGTGCGCCCATTATGAGTACTTCTGTTTTGTCAGAGTTGAGTTGTAGGCAGCTGCTTTTCATCCATTTGGTTACAGCTTCTATGCCTACTTGAAAGTTGTGTTTGGCTGCGTTGGGTTAGTTGGATAGGGAGAGGATGAGCTGGGTGTCGTCTGCATATGAAACAATGTTGAGTCCGTGGGTTTTGACAATAAGGGCGAGTGGAGCCATGTAAACGTTGAAGAGCGTGGGGCTGAGGGAGGATCCCTGGGGGAGTCCGCAGGTGGTAGGTGTAGGGTCTGAGAGGAAGGGATGGAGTCTGACCCGCTGTGTTCTGCCGGAGAGGAAAGGGGAGATCCAGTCGAGGGCCTTGGCCCGGATATCTGCGTCGTGGATTCTGCGTGTTAGGGTGCGGTGAGAGACTGTGTTGAAGGCTGCTGAGAGGTCGAGGAGGATGAGGGCTACTGTTTCTCATCTGTCCAGGAGGTAGCGGATGTCGTCTGTTGCGGCGAAGAGGGCGGTTTCTGTGCTGCATTTTTTTCTGAAGCCGGATTGGGAGGAGTTGATGATGTTTTGCTCTTCTATGAAGGTGGAAAGTTGGTTGGTGATGGCTTTCTCGATTACGTTTGCTGGAAACGGGAACAGGGAGGTGGGTCTGCAGTTTTTGAGGTCGGTGGTGTCCGCTGAGGGCATCTTCAGGAGGGGGTTGATTTCTGCGTGTTTCCAGTCATTGGGGAAGGAGGCGTTCGCCAGTGAGCGGTTGATGGTGTGACGAAGTATGGGTGCGATAGTGTCGGTGGCTACGTTGAAGATGTGTGGGGGCAGGGGTCTGTGGGGGCCCAGAGTTGATTGACTTTATCGTCTTCAGTGTGTCTTCGGTGGTGAGGGCTGTCCAGCTGTCAATCGTTGGCTTCAGGGTGTAGGGGTGGCTAGTGAGGGTTCACTGTGTTGGTTATCTTGGTCGAAGTTGTCGTAGTTGTTCTTGATTTTATAGTGGAAGAACTTGCTGAGTTTGTTCCAGAGGTCTTGTGAGGGAGGGATGTCAGTATACTCGCTGGTGGGTTGGGCGAACTCCTTGATGACACTGAAGAGCTCTTTGCTGTTGTGTGCGTGTGTGGAGATTTTGTCTTTGATCGCTGTTTTTCTCGTATTTCTAATGAGTTGGAGGTGAGTGTTGATGGCGGCTCAGAAGTTGTTGTGGGCTTCTGTGAATTTGAAATTCCTCCAGGCCTTTTCGAGGTGACGGCATGGACTCCAGAAGTTTGGTGGTAAATCATCTGGCTTTCTTGGAGTGTGTGTTTTTTTGAAGGGGCTATGGTGTTGGCGCTGTCGGAGATCCATCCGTGCAGAGTTCGGGCTCCAGTGTTGGGGTTGTCATCTTCCTCGGTGGTTGGGGAGGAGTTGCTAAGTGAGGGGGTGAGCTGGTCTTCTGCGATTTTGGTCCAGTTTCTTTGTGGGAGCAGATGCTGGTGTTTGTGGATGGTGGGTGTACTGAAGGTGAAGTGGATGCATTTTTGGTCTGTCCACAGGAGTTGTGCTGTTGTTCTTCTTGAAGGGGGCTATGGTGTTGGCGCTGTCGGAGAGCCATCTGTGCAGAGTTCGGGCTGCAGTGTTGGGGTCATCATCATCCACGGTGGTTGGGTTGGAGTTGCTGAGTGAGGAGGTGAGCTGGTCTTCTGTGATTTTGGTCCAGTTTCTTTGTGGGAGCCGATGCTGGTGTATGTGGATGGTGGGTGTTCTAAAGGTGAAGTGGATGCATTGTTTGTCTGTCCACAGGAGTTCCGTGGTGTGGCTGAAAGTGATGGAGTTTCCTGTAGTGAAAAGGGGTCGAGGGTGTGTCCTGCTGAGTGTGTGGGTTCGGTCACAATCTGGAAGAGTCCAATAGGATGTGGTGTTGGGGTCTAGTTGGTTGTCAAGGTGGAAGTTGAGGTCACCCAGCGGGGTGTAGTTGGCAGATGCGATGGCTTGTGGGAAGATGATATCCGTGATGGAGTTGGTGAATGGTCCGCAGGGTCCGGGGGTGGGTAGATGAGAGTTCCATGGAGGGTGGTGGTAGGGCTGGCCTGTATCTTGAAATGTAGGTGTTCCTTCAGGTCTGTGGGCTCTTCGGGGAGTGTGCACAGTCAGAGGGTGGATTTGTGGATGATGGCGATTCCTCCTCCAGGGCGGGAGGGGCGGTCCTTCCGACTAACTGACCCTCGTAGTTACATGGATTAGCCTGGGATGTTGGGAGCGGCTCAGAAATTCCTTGTCGGAGAGCAGGGCAAGCCTCAAGCAGCAGGGCAGTACTCTGGGGAACAAGACAGGCCCCAAGTAACAGGCTGGTCATCTGGAGAACAAGGCAGTCCTCCTTCTGTAATGTCCACAGGTCCAGTAGTGTACTGAAGAGTGACTTTGGAGGTCCAATATGTATACCTGGTTCCTGCCTTTGAAGTGGGGGAATTCCCTTTAATACCCACAAATCTGTCTCTGTAACGTTTTTCCCTTCCCCTGTCTAGGCTCCAAGAAGTATCTTGTGACCAATGGCTAGTGTCAGTTCCTTTGTGTGTACTTGAGGCAAAGCCCTTTGATATGTAAGTGGGACAGCGCACAACTATTCCCCAACCATTTTGGGAGGATGGCCTATCCTGTCCACACATAATCACCTAGTGTCACTGTCTAAAAAGCAGGAGAGCATTCACAGTAATGTGATCTAGGACACTGGCAGAGAGGCAAAAAATGCTTACGACAAGAAAAGTGCATCTTTCCAAATGTGGCATTTTAAGAACTGGGACTTAAATCCAACTTCACCATTAAAGAGGATTGTACATTATAATAATTAGAGTCTAAACAACAAATCTCTTCAGTCCTCGATCCAAAACTAGCACTTATTAAATGCAATAAGGTAACCCAGTGCTACTCAATCTGAAAGATAGGTCTTGCAACAGAGAAAACAGATTTAGGAGTTTTTCATGTAAAGGTTAAACCTGCATATCCTACTTTTTTAAATACAATGCCCTATGAGCCTTAAGGGCCTACTTTAGGGGTGACCTAATGTAATGAAATGTTATGTAATGTAATGAAAACAAAGGCTTAGACCAGCAGTAGCAGGCCCGAGACATGTTTTAAATGGCTAATTTTTGGGTGTCACAATGGATTCTGCTGCCCATTAGCAGCATTCAATTTACAGGCCTGGGTATATATAATACCATTTATTAGTGACTTACAAATAAAATACAAGTACCAATCATGCTAATCGTACCATGCACATTACCACTGGTTAAAAGGAAAAAAGTGCACAAAGTCTTACTTCCAATGTAAAGTGGTTCAGCAACTGAAGGCAAAACTCTGAGGTAGACCCCGCATAAAGGGCCATGTCCAACACCCACCCACAAAAGAGAGAGAGTCCATTGCTATCACAAAGTGTATTTCTATATTTACTGCAGCCCAAATGACCCAAAAGAGTGATCATGCACTCTAACTCAGGCCTGGAATAAGTCCAGTATCACACATGGCCAACCACTGGTTTGCCAGCATCCTCTCACATAAAATAATTGAGACAAGAATTTAAAATAGAACCCACAAGGAAATAATTAAAAATACATTAATTTATTTTGATTTTTTTTTAAATATATATGCATTTTATTCAATGCTGCAACAAGTATATAAATAAAAAACAAATATTACTTTAGGATGAAATATATATTTTTTTTCATAACAAATGTTATTAGATTTTACTGAGATAGCCCGGCTTCTAGGCCGATATGTATAAGAAAAATAAAGCAAACAAAGTGATCATTAACAGTAACCTAAACCATGAACAAAAAGTTTCACAGAGCCATCCCACCCGCTGGACCCAAAAATCTTAATGAACGAGAGTTCATATTTGCTCCCTTTGTCCATCTCCAACAGTCCCATAGGTTTAAATTTCTTACTCAATACATGAGTAAAGAGAACAACCTGGCTCCAGAATAATACCCTTATAGTCCGCCCACCTTTTCCTGATTTTGTTATGTTTTTGGGGACAGCCCCTTGCCTGGCACACCGTGACCTCAAACCCCATTCACTGGTTTAAACCCTGCTTCCACACTGTCGGAGAAGAAGCGTGGTCACTGTTCCATGATTTGGCTATATCCCTCTTTGCTAAAGTTAACCCTAGAAAATAGGAGGGCACGCTTGTATCTATTGCCGCCAAGTTTCTCTACAATATGTAGCTGAATCAGTCTCCAGTCCAGTGGAACGGTCCAGAAGAGAACTCCTCCAAGACAGGAGGTCACCTTCCCCCAAAAGTGAGTCAAGACTGTAAAACCCCAAACTGTGTGGTTGAGTGTTGATAGCCGCCTCCCTTGTACTTCTAAGGGCAGAGAGCGTGTGCGTTCTGTGTGTACCAATAATCATAATATCTTGGTGCTCTTATGAGACCCAGGATCTCCTAAAAAGTGTGTGCCCTTCAGCAAGTTTGAATGCTGGGAGTGTTGCAAGATGTCTAATATAGAGGTAATGGTATGTCGAGGCTGTAAATAACAATAAAAATGGCTACGATGTAATTGATATTCAAGCTGCAGCTCCTGGAATGATTTCAAGACCGTGCCACTCATTACATCTCCTAAGATGGCGATACCTATAGTATACCATTTCTTGAAGCCTCCCAACCGAGCCCCCTGCTGCAAGCCATTCCATGCCACAGTGGCATCCACTCCGTTAGCCTGCCCCACCATCCCATGCGCCGCAGGGAATTCCGCCAGTTATTCAGAAACACCCTTCTCACCGATGGTGAGATGGTGGGAAAAGAGAAACCACCCCTGCCATCCCATAGAGGTAGTCCAACTAGGGGGTATCACCCATTGCCCATTTTTCATCCGCTTATGCAGAATCACAATGGGGATCGTGCCACCAATCATTGAGGATCATTAATTGCGAGGCTGAATAATAAGAGTATATTTCCACAGCCGCAGTTCAGCCACTGTAGGTAGACTGAAAGCACTTCATGAGTGTGATACAAGGGGTACCTCCATTCCAGAGGAACCCTGACAGGATGGAGTTGATCTGTCTAAACCAGCCTCAGGGGATTGCATAAGGATAGCTGGTTCAAGAGCCTGGACAGATTGACCATCTTAAATATGGCTAATGGAAAGCAAAACACGTGACCATATTCTCACCTCCTCCTTCACCGAACCAACATCTGTATTTGACCACGACCACTGCTCATGCAGTGACAGATGCACCCCTAGATATTTATTGCTGCCCTCTACTGCCCATGGACCTGGTGCCCTGGTAGGTCCTATGTTCCCATTTGGGGGGAGGACCACAGATTCGGAGTAATTAATTTTGAGGCCCGATGTTTTGACAAAGATTTGCATATTCTGGATAAGATACAGCCCTGAGAAATCCAGATCTGTCATAAAAACACAAAATCATTAATCACATGATGAAAGAGACTGCACCGATGCTACCAAATAGAAACATATAAATGAACAAAAACGGATGGCTATTCCTTCACAGAAGACGTCTTGTTGGAGTGTATATGCAATGAGGGAATCTTCCTTATTGGAAGGTGCAGCCCCCATACATCTATGCGGGTGCCATGCTTCATCATTAGGCTTAGTTCCTCGTGGGGCCTGTGAGAAGTTGGCCTGGTATATGATGTTCACTATTCTTGGGAGCACCTTGCACCAGTCCAAACAACCCTTATGGTGATAGTTGTAAAGTCAACCTTATAGACCAGCTATCCTAGGGGTAGCATGGACAAAAGTAGTCTTAGGCTAAACTCAAGAGGGCATGTGAAGCCAGCTGTTTTACCATATGCAAACCTTTTAATATCAAATGAAAGGACACCACACAGGTTATATATTCAAAATATATATGTATTATTTTGAGGCCCGATGTTTTGACAAAGATTTGCATATTCTGGATAAGATACAGCCCTGAGAAATCCAGATCTGTCATAAAAACACAAAATCATTAATCACATGATGAAAGAGACTGCACCGATGCTACCAAATAGAAACATATAAATGAACAAAAACGGATGGCTATTCCTTCACAGAAGACGTCTTGTTGGAGTGTATATGCAATGAGGGGATCTTCCTTATTGGAAGGTGCAGCCCCCATACATCTATGTGGGTGCCATGCTTCATCATTAGGCTTAGTTCCTCGTGGGGCCTGTGAGAAGTTGGCCTTGTATATGATGTTCACTATTCTTGTGAGCACCTTGCACCAGTCCAAACAACCCTTATTGTGATGGTTGTAAAGTCAACCTTATAGACCAGCTATCCTAGGGGTAGCATGGACAAAAGTAGTCTTAGGCTAAACTCAAGAGGGCATGTGAAGCCAGCTGTTTTACCATATGCAAACCTTTTAATATCAAATGAAAGGACACCACACAGGTTATATATTCAAAATATATATGTATTATTTCTAAACAACCCCCTGAACTCTTCATGAGCACAGGAGCACAAGCACATAACAAGGAACTTAATATAACATGCAAAAGTTGCACAAATATGGATAGGCCCTGGTGGCCAGTAAAACCATATACTAAAATAGTGGTATAAGAACCACGTCACGAACAATGGTAAGGCCTAGGGCCTTATGAATCACTGGGGCTACACTGGACTAACAGTAGTTAGGGAGCAGAAGGCCCACAGGATGTGGGTGCAGTGTCTAAATGCACAAGCGTGCACACATAGAAGTCAATGGGCGCGTAAAGTTAGAAAGTTAAAGATTTAGGAGTCTTCCAACTGGACTAGAACTTAACCACTTGAAACTAGGACACTAGGAGTGTAAATCTCTACAGGAGCACCGCAGTGCTCGCGTTACCTCACCCACAGGAAACGGGTGCATAGGTGTCAAAGTGTGTCAGGTTTCGTCGTGGAGTTCTATGGAGCCTTGCAGAAAAGATGCTTCAGGCGACCAGGAGAGAAGAGTCCGGTTGGATCCAAGGGTGGATCGAGGATGAAGAGTACCTGAAAGCAGAGGGGACAGAGTCTGGGTCAGAAGCCAGTAACCAGGTAGAACCAGGAAAGAACCAGGCGATGTCAGGATGAAATCAGGTGCTGTCATGAAGTTTGTCTCCGCTGCCACGTGGACCAGGAGGTGTCAATGATGACCAGGTGCTGGACACGGACTGTCCCACGAAGGCTCTCGCTGTCGGCGGTGTCGGTTCTTGATTCGGAGTCAACAGGCTTTGGCAATTGCAACCCACGCAGGAATCAAAGATGGCTTCTGGATCAGACCAGCAAGGTCTGATGGGCTGCTCCTTTTCAGGGGAGCAAGGGCCAGTCTGGAGCAACCAGACCAGCATTGGAAAATAAAAGGTTCATAGTCACAGAGGCCACTAGCCAATGGGCAAGTGACCGGACAGTCACGTCAAGCAGGAAAATGCAAAAGGGCCCCACGCAGCACTCAGTGAGTGTGGAGAGGTGATCTTCGGTGCAATGGATGCTCAGGGCTGGGGCTTCTCAATCCCCAATGCACAACTTCGAGGGTGCCTCAGAAGCTGCATGGAAAGCACTTCGCTGGCTTTCCAAGATGGCCGGTCCCACGTCTCTCGTTGCTTCCATGGGTATCAGCTTTGCTGTGGCTGTGGATCAGGCTGTTGGATGTCTGGGAGTCCGGTTCTTGTCAGGCTCTGTTGTTCGAGCTCCGGCTCTTGTCAGGCTCTGTTGTTCGAGCTCCGGCGGGAGCAACGACAAAGCAAACCATTGAGCACTTGATGGTGCCTGCTTGCACAGGGTGGTCACTCCTTGACCACAAGGGAGATTCTTCATTCTTCTTTGTCGAGTAGGATTTCAAAGGGTCCAAAGTTTTGTATCAGAGTTTCAGTCAGGATTATCTAATGTCTTGGGACTCAGCTCCTACCTATATGCCAAATCTAGGGGCTGGATTACCTGCTAGGTCCTTCCTATGTGTGGGACCCAGGAAGGGGGTGGCTACACCCCTTTCCCTTTGTCCAGTTTTGTGCCAGAGCTGGGGCTGGAGTGCCCCAGCACCGGTTTGAACTGGCCTATGCATGGGACACCTTGTGTGCCCCAGGCAGTGTCTCGTTTCATTCAGCCCTCCCTGCCCCAATCCACTATCTCCTGTCTGGAACGAGCACGAACAGCCCAAAACTTTATGATTTCACATTTTCTTGAAGAGGAGTGCATTCTTCTGCAAGCTAAGGGTCCAAGACTTGGGGAGGCACATCTTGGGCATAAGGAACACACTGTAGCAGATGCCAGCAGGGTTCGAGCAGGCCCAGTTGCAGGTCCAGGCAGGTCCAATTTCATTCAAGGCAGACCCAATTTCAGCAGATCAGCTTGCCAGTTGCAGGGAGACTTTGGAATTTATTATAGTTCACAATAGAAGGTCAGCCAACAATCAATCAATCATGTGTTTGTTAAGCGTGACTACTCACCTGTAAGGGTCTCAAGGTGTTGGGGAGGAGGGGACGTGCGGGTTCCAGTCCATCGAGGAGGAGGTGTATCGAAGAGCCAGGTTTTGAGGTTTCTCTTGAAGATGGGGAGTGATGTTGTCTATCTGAGGTGAAGCGGTAGGGCGTTCCAGGCTCTGGCCAAAAGGAAGGAGAAGGAGCGGCCTCCCAATCTAGTCTTTCTGGTGCGGGGGACCTTGGCGTAAGAGAGCTGGGTTGATCATAGGGTGCTTTGGGGTGCGTGGAATTCGAGTTGACTGTTCAGGTATGCTGGTCCAGTGTTGTGAAGGGCTTTTTGTGTGTGGGGAGAATCTTGAAGGTGATTTTGGCCTCAATGGGGAGCTAGTGGAGTGTGCGCAGGTGCTGGGAGATATGGCAGTGTCTTTGCAGGTTGAGGACCAGTCTTACGGCGGTGTTCCGGATGTTTTGTAGCTTGCGGGTGAGGTTTTTGTTTATTCTGGAGTAGAGTGCGTTGCCGTAGTCAAGTCTGCTGGTGACGATAGCATGAGTGATGGTCTTTCTGTGCTGGAGGGGGATCCATTTGAAGTTCTTACGTAGGAGGTGGAGGGTGTGGAAGCAGGAGGATGCAACAGAGTTGATCTGGCGGTCCATTTTGAGCTCGGAGTCCAGGATGATTCCAAGGTTGCGTGCGTGGTCCGTACGGTGAGTGGCTTCCAAGGGCAGGGGGCCACCAGGTGTCATTCCAGGCATCAGGGTGTGCGCCCATTATGAGTACTTCTGTTTTGTCAGAGTTGAGTTGTAGGCATCTGCTTTTCATCCATTTGGTTACAGCTTCTATGCCTACTTGAAAGTTTTGTTTGGCTGCGTTGGGTTAGTTGGATAGGGAGAGGATGAGCTGGGTGTCGTTAGCATATGAAACAATGTTGAGTCCGTGGGTTTTGACAATAAGGGCGAGTGGAGCCATGTAAACGTTGAAGAGCGTGGGGCTGAGGGAGGATCCCTGGGGGACTCCGCAGGTGGTAGGTGTATGGTCTGAAAGGAAGGGATGGAGTCTGACCCGCTGTGTTCTGCCGGAGAGGAAAGGCGAGATCCAGTCGAGGGCCTTGGCCCGGATATCTGCGTCGTGGATTCTGCGTGTTAGGGTGCGGTGAGAGACTGTGTTGAAGGCTGCTGAGAGGTCGAGGAGGACGAGGGCTACTGTTTCTCATCTGTCCAGGAGGTAGCGAATGTCGTCTGTTGCGGCAAAGAGGGCGGTTTCTGTGCTGTATTTTTTTCTGAAGCCGGATTGGGAGGAGTTGATGATGTTTTGCTCTACTATGAAGGTGGAAAATTGGTTGGTGATGGCTTTCTCGATTACTTTTGCTGGGAACGGGAACAGGGAGGTGGGTCTGCAGTTTTTGAGGTCGGTGGTGTCCGCTGAGGGCTTCTTCAGGAGGGTGTTGATCTCTGCGTGCTTCCAGTCATTGGGGAAGGAGGCGTTAGCCAGTGAGCGGTTGATAGTGTGACGAAGTATGGGTGCGATAGTGTCGGTGGCTACGTTGAAGATGTGTGGGGGCAGGGGTCGGTGGAGGCCCAGAGTTGATTGACTTTATCGTCTTCAGTGTGTCTTCGGTGGTGAGGGCTGTCCAGCTGTCAATCGTTGGCTTCAGGGTGTAGGGGTGGCTGGTGAGGGTTCACTGTGTTGGGTATCTTGGTCGAAGTTGTCGTAGTTGTTCTTGATTTTATAGTGGAAGAACTTGCTGAGTTTGTTCCAGAGGTCTTGTGAGGGAGGGATGTCAGTAGACTCGCTGGTGGGTTGGGCGAACTACTTGATGACACTGAAGAGCTCTTTGCTGTTGTGTGCATGTGTGGAGATTTTGTCTTTGATCACTGTTTTTCTCGTATTTCTAATGAGTTGGAGGTGAGTGTTGATGGCGGCTCAGAAGTTGTTGTGGGCTTCTGTGAATTTGAAATTCCTGCAGGCCTTTTCGAGGTGACGGCATGGACTCCAGAAGTTCGGTGGTAAGTCATCTGGCTTTCTTTGAGTGTGCATTTTTTTTGAAGGGGCTATGGTGTTGGCGCTGTCGGAGATCCATCCGTGCAGAGTTCGGGCTCCAGTGTTGGGGTTGTCATCTTCCTCGGTGGTTGGGGAGGAGTTGCTAAGTGAGGAGGTAAGCTGGTCTTCTGCGATTTTGGTCCAGTTTCTTTGTGGGAGCAGATGCTGGTGTTTGTGGATGGTGGGTGTACTGAAGGTGAAGTGGATGCATTTTTGGTCTGTCCACAGGAGTTGTGCTGTTGTTCTTCTTGAAGGGGGCTATGGTGTTGGCGCTGTCGGAGATCCATCTGTGCAGAGTTCGGGCTGCAGTGTTGGGGTCATCATCATCCACGGTGGTTGGGTTGGAGTTGCTGAGTGAGGAGGTGAGCTGGTCTTCTGTGATTTTGGTCCAGATTCTTTGTGGGAGCCGATGCTGGTGCATGTGGATGGTGGGTGTTCTGAAGGTGAAGTGGATGCATTGTTTGTCTGTCCACAGGAGTTCCGTGGTGTAGCTGAAAGTGATGGAGTTTCCTGTAGTGAAAAGGGGTCGAGGAAGTGTCCTGCTGAGTGTGTGGGTTCGGTCACAATCTGGAAGTGTCCAATAGGATGTGGTGTTGGGGTCTAGTTGGTTGTCAAGGTGGAAGTTGAGGTCACCCAGCAGGGTGTAGTTGGTAGATGCGATGGCTTGTGGGAAGATGATATCTGTGATGGAGTTGGCGAATGGTCCGCTGGGTCAAGGGGTAGGTAGATGAGAGTTCCACGGAGGGTGGTGGTAGGGCTGGCCTGTACCTTGAAATGTAGGTGTTCCTTCAGGTCTGTGGGCTCTTCTGGGAGTGTGCACAGTCAGAGGGTGGATTTGTGGATGATGGCGATTCCTCCTCCAGGGCGGGTGGGGCGGTCCGTCCGACTAACAGACCCTCGTAGTTACATGGATTAGCCTGGGATGTTGGGAGCGGCTCAGAAATTCCTTGTCGGAGAGCAGGGCAAGCTCCAAGCAGCAGGGCAGTACTCTGGGGAACAAGACAGGCCCCAAGTAATAGGCTGGTCATCTGGAGAACAAGGCAGTCCTCCTTCTGTAATGTCCACAGGTCCAGTAGTGTACTGAAGAGTGACTTTGGAGGTCCAATATGTATACCTGGTTCCTGCCTTTGAAGTGGGGGAATTCCCTTTAATACCCACAAATCTGTCTCTGTAACGTTTTTCCCTTCCCCTGTCCAGGCTCCAAGAAGTATCTTGTGACCAATGGCTAGTGTCAGTTCCTTTGTGTGTGCTTGAGGCAAATCCCTTTGATATGTAAGTGGGACAGGGCACAACTATTCCCCTACCATTTTGGGAGGATGGCCTATCCTGTCCACACATAATCACCTAGTGTCACTGTCTAAAAAGCATACAGAAACCCTAGCAGGAGAGCATTCACAGTAATGTGATCTAGGACACTGGCAGAGAGGCAAAAAATGCTTACGACAAGAAAATTGCATCTTTCCAAATGTAGCATTTTTAGAACTGTGACTTAAATCCAACTTCACCATTAAAGCGGATTGTACATTATAATAATTAGAGTCTAAACAACAAATCTCTTCAGTCCTCGAACCAAAACTAGCACTTATTAAATGCAATAAGGTAACCCAGTGCTACTCAATCTGAAAGATAGGTCTTGCAACAGAGAAAACAGATTTAGGAGTTTTTCATGTAAAGGTTAAACCCGCATATCCTACTTTTTTAAATACAATGCCCTATGAGCCTTAAGGGCCTACTTTACCGGTGACCTAATGTAATGAAATGTTATGTAATGTAATGAAAACAAAGGCTTAGACCAGCAGTAGCAGGCCTGAGACATGTTTTAAATGGCTAATTTTTGGGTGGCACAATGGATTCTGCTGCCCATTAGCAGCATTCAATTTACAGGCCCTGGGTATATATTATACCATTTATTAGTGACTTACAAATAAAATACAAGTACCAATCATGCTAATCGTACCATGCACATTACCACTGGTTAAAAGGAAAAAAGTGCACAAAGTCTTACTTCCAATGTAAAGTGGTTCAGCAACTGAAGGCAAAACTCTGAGGTAGACCCCGCATAAAGGGCCATGTCCAACACCCACCCACAAAAGAGAGAGAGTCCATTGCTATCACAAAGTGTATTTCTATATTTACTGCAGCCCAAATGACCCAAAACAGTGATCATGCACTCTAACTCAGGCCTGGAATATGTCCAGTATCACACATGGCCAACCACTGGTTTGCCAGCATCCTCTCACATAAAATAATTGAGACAAGAACTTAAAATAGAACCCACAAGGAAATAATTAAAAATACATTAATTTATTTTGATTTTTTTTAAAATATATATGCATTTTATTCAATGCTGCAAAAAGTATATAAATAAAAAACAAATATTACTTTAGGATGAAATATATATATTTTTTCATAACAAATGTTATTAGATTTTACTGAGATAGCCCGGCTTGTAGGCCGATATGTATAAGAAAAATAAAGCAAACAAAGTGATCATTAACAGTAACCTAAACCATGAACAAAAAGTTTCACAGAGCCATCCCACCCGCTGGACCCAAAAATCTTAATGAACGAGAGTTCATATATGCTCCCTTTGTCCATCTCCAACAGTCCCATAGGTTTAAATTTCTTAATCAATACATGAGTAAAGAGAACAAACTGGCTCCAGAATAATACCCTTATAGTCCGCCCACCTTTTCCTGATTTTGGTATGTTTTTGGGGACAGCCCCTTGCCTGGCACACCGTGACCGCAACCCCCATTCACTGGTTTAAACCCTGCTTCCACACTGTCGGAGAAAAAGCGTGGTCACTGTTCAATGATTTGGCTATATCCCTCTTTGCTAAAGTTAACCCTAGAAAATAGGAGGGCACGCTTGTATCTATTGCCGCCAAGTTTCTCTACAATATGTAGCTGAATCAGTCTCCAGTCCAGTGGAACGGTCCAGAAGAGAACTCCTCCAAGACAGGAGGTCACCTTCCCCCAAAAGTGAGTCAAGACTGTAAAACCCCAAACTGTGTGGTTGAGTGTTGATAGCCGCCTCCCATGTACTTCTAAGGGCAGAGAGCGTGTGCGTTCTGTGTGTACCAATAATCATAATATCTTGGTGCTCTTATGAGACCCAGGATCTCCTAAAAGGAGTTTGCCCTTCAGCAAGTTTGAATGCTGGGAGTGTTGCAAGATGTCTAATATAGAGGTAATGGCATGTCGAGGCTGTAAATAACAATAAAAATGGCTTCGATGTAATTGATAGTCAAGTTGCAGCTCCTGGAATGATTTCAAGACCATGCCACTCATTACATCTCCTAAGATGGCGATACCTATAGTATACCATTTCTTGAAGCCTCCCAACCGAGCCCCCTGCTGCAAGCCATTCCATGCCACAGTGGCATCCACTCCGTTAGCCTGCCCCACCATCCCATGCGCCACAGGGAATTCCGCCAGTTATTCAGAAACACCCTTCTCACCGATGGGGGGATGGTGGGAAAAGAGAAACCACCCCTGCCATCCCATAGAGGTAGTCCAACTAGGGGGTATCACCCATTGCCCATTTTTCGGCCGCTTATGCAGAATCACAATGGGGATCGTGCCACCAATCATTGAGGATCATTAATTGCAAGGCTGAATAATAAGAGTATATTTCCACAGCCGCAGTTCAGCCACTGTAGGTAGACTGAAAGCACTTCATGAGTGTGATACAAGGGGTACCTCCAATCCAGAGGAACCCTGACAGGATGGAGTTGATCTGTCTAAACCAGCCTCAGGGGATTGCATAAGGATAGTTTTGTAGCTGGTTCAAGAGCCTGGACAGATTGACCATCTTAAATATGGCTAATGGAAAGCAAAACAAGAGACCATATTCTCACCTCCTCCTTCACCGAACCAACATCTGTATTTGACCACGACCACTGCTCATGCAGTGACAGATGCACCCCTAGATATTTATTGCTGCCCTCTACTGCCCATAGACCTGGTGCCCTGGTAGGTCCTATGTTCCCATTTGGGGGGAGGACCACAGATTCGGAGTAATTCATTTTGAGGCCCGATGTTTTGACAAAGATTTGCATATTCTGGATAAGATACAGCCCTGAGAAATCTAGATCTGTCATAAAAACACAAAATCATTAATCACATGATGAAAGAGACTGCACCGATGCTACCAAATAGAAACATATAAATGAACAAAAACGGATGGCTATTCCTTCAAGAAGACGTCTTGCTGGAGTGTATATGCAATGAGGGGATCTTCCTTATTGGAAGGTGCAGCCCCCATACATCTATGTGGGTGCCATGCTTCATCATTAGGCTTAGTTCCTCGTGGAGCCTGTGAGAAGTTGGCCTGGTATATGATGTTCACTATTCTTGTGAGCACCTTGAACCAGTCCAAACAACCCTTATTGTGATGGTTGTAAAGTCAACCTTATAGACCAGCTATCCTAGGGGTAGCATAGACAAAAGTAGTCTTAGGCTAAACTCAAGAGGGCAGGTGAAGCCAGCTGTTTTACCATATGCAAACCTTTTAATATCAAATGAAAGGACAACACACAGGTTATATATTCAAAATGTATATGTATTATTTCTAAACAACCCCTGAACTCTTCATGAGCACAGGAGCACAAGCACATAACAAGTAACTTAATATAACATACAAAAGTTGCACAAATATGGATAGGCCCTGGTGGCCAGTAAAACCATATACTAAAATAGTGGTATAAGAACCAAGTCACGAACAATGGTAAGGCCTAGGGCCTTGGGAATCACTGGGCCTACACTGGACTAACAGTAGTTAGGGAGCAGAAGGCCCACAGGATGTGGGTGCAGTGTCTAAATGCACAAGCGTGCACACATAGAAGTAAATGGGTGCGTAAAGTTAGAAAGTTAATGATTTAGGAGTCTTCCGACTGGACTAGAACTTAACCACTTGAAACTAGGACACTGGGAGTGTAAATCTCTACAGGAGCACCGCAGTGCTCGCGTTACCTCACCCACAGGAAGCGGGTGCATAGGTGTCAAAGTGTGTTGGGTTTCGTCGTGGAGTTCTATGGGGCCTTGCAGAAAAGATGCTGCAGGCGACCAGGAGAGAAGAGTACGGTTGGATCCAAGGGTGGATCGTGGATGAAGAGTACCTGAAAGGAGAGGGGACAGAGTCTGGGTCACTAGCCAGTGACCAGGATGGAACCAGGAAAGAACCAGGCGATGTCAGGATGAAATCAGGTGCTTTCATGAAGTTTGTCTCCGCTGCCACGTGGACCAGGAGGTGTCGACGATGACCAGGTGCTGGACCCGGACTGTCCCACGAAGGCTCTCGCTGTCGGCGGTGTCGGTTCTTGATTCGGAGTCAACAGGCTTTGGCCAATGCAACCCATGCAGGAAGCAAAGATGGCTTCTGGATCAGACCAGCAAGGTCTGATGGGCTGCTCCTTTTTTAGGGGAGCAAGGGCCAGTCTGGAGCAACCAGACCAGCATTGGAAAATCAAAGGTTCGTAGTCACAGAGGCCACTAGCCAATGGGCAAGTGACCGGACAGTCACGTCAAGCAGGAAAATGCAAAAGGGCCCCACGCAGCACTCAGTGAGTGTGGAGAGGTTATCTTCGGTGCAATGGATGCTCAGGCCTGGGGCTTCTCAATCCCCAATGCACAACTTCGAGGGTGCCTCAGAAGCTGCACGGAAAGCACTTCGCTGGCTTTCCAAGATGGCCGGTCCCACGTCTCTCGTTGCCTCCACGGGTATCAGCTTTGCTGTGGCTGTGGATCAGGCTGTTGGATGTCTGGGAGTCCGGTTCTTGTCAGGCTCTGTTGTTCGAGCTCCGGCTCTTGTCAGGCTCTGTTGTTCGAGCTCCGGCGGGAGCAACGACAAAGCAAACCATTGAGCACTTGATGGTGCCTGCTTGCACAGGGTGGTCACTCCTTGACCACAAGGGAGATTCTTCAGTCGTCTTTGTCGAGTAAGATGTCAAAGGGTCCAAAGTTTTGTATCAGAGTTTCAGTCAGGATTATCTAATGTCTTGGGACTCAGCTCCTACCTATGTGCCAAATCTAGGGGCTGGATTACCTGCTAGGTCCTTCCTATGTGTGGGACCCAGGAAGGGGGTGGTTACACCCCTTTCCCTTTGTCCAGTTGCGTGCCAGAGCTGGGGCTGGAGTGTCCCAGCACCGGTTTGAACTGGCCTATGCATGGGACACCTTGTGTGCCCCAGGCAGTGTCTCGTTTCATTCAGCCCTCCCTGCCCCAATCCACTATCTTCTGTCTGGAACGAGCACGAACAGCCCAAATCTTTATGATTTCACATTTTCTTGAAGAGGAGTGCATTCTTCTGCAAGCTAAGGGTCCAAGACTTGGGGAGGCACATCTTGGGCATAAGGGACACACTGTAGCAGATGCCAGCAGGGTTCGAGCAGGCCCAGTTGCAGGTCCACGCATGTCCAATTTCATTCAAGGCAGACCCAATTTCAGCAGATCAGCTGGCCAGTTGCAGGGAGACTTTGGAATTTATTATAGTTCACAATAGAAGGTCGGCCAACAATCAATCAATCATGTGTTTGTTAAGCGTGACTACTCACCTGTAAGGGTCTCAAGGTGTTGGAGAGGAGGGGACGTGCGGGTTCCAGTCCATCGAGGAGGAGGTGTATCGAAGAGCCAGGTTTTGAGGTTTCTCTTGAAGATGGGGAGTGATGTTGTCTATCTGAGGTGAAGCGGTAGGGCGTTCCAGGCTCTGGCCACAAGGAAGGAGAAGGAGCGGCCTCCCAATCTAGTCTTTCTGGTGCGGGGGACCTTGGCGTAAGAGAGCTGGGCTGATCATAGGGCGCTTTGGGGTGCGTGGAATTCGAGTTGACTGTTCAGGTATGCTGGTCCAGTGTTGTGAAGGGCTTTTTATGTGTGGGGAGAATCTTGAAGGTGATTTTGGCCTCAATGGGGAGCTAGTGGAGTGTGCGCAGGTGCTGGGAGAAATGGCAGTGTCTTTGCAGGTTGAGGACCAGTCTTACTGCGGTGTTCCGGATGTTTTGTAGCTTGCAGGTGAGGTTTTTTGTTTATTCTGGAGTAGAGTGCGTTGCCGTAGTCAAGTCTGCTGGTGACGATAGCATGAGTGATGGTCTTTCTGTGCTGGAGGGGGATCCATTTGAAGTTCTTACGTAGGAGGTGGAGGGTGTGGAAGCAGGAGGATGCAACAGAGTTGATCTGGCGGTCCATTTTGAGCTCGGAGTCCAGGATGATTCCAAGGTTGCGTGCGTGGTCCGTGGGGGTGAGTGGCTTCCAAGGGCAGGGGGCCACCAGGTGTCATTTCAGGCATCAGGGTGTGCGCCCATTATGAGTACTTCTGTTTTGTCAGAGTTGAGTTGTAGGCAGCTGCTTTTCATCCATTTGGTTACAGCTTCTATGCCTACTTGAAAGTTGTGTTTGGCTGCGTTGGGTTAGTTGGATAGGGAGAGGATGAGCTGGGTGTCGTCTGCATATGAAACAATGTTGAGTCCGTGGGTTTTGACAATAAGGGCGAGTGGAGCCATGTAAACGTTGAAGAGCGTGGGGCTGAGGGAGGATCCCTGGGGGACTCCGCAGGTGGTAGGTGTAGGGTCTGAGAGGAAGGGATGGAGTCTGACCCGCTGTGTTCTGCCGGAGAGGAAAGGGGAGATCCAGTCGAGGGCCTTGGCCCGGATATCTGCGTCGTGGATTCTGCGTGTTAGGGTGCGGTGAGAGACTGTGTTGAAGGCTGCTGAGAGGTCGATGAGGATGAGGGCTACTGGTTCTCATCTGTCCAGGAGGTAGCGGATGTCGTCTGTTGCGGCGAAGAGGGCGGTTTCTGTGCTGTATTTTTTTCTGAAGCCGGATTGGGAGGAGTTGATGATGCTTTGCTCTTCTATGAAGGTGGAAAGTTGGTTGGTGATGGCTTTTTCGATTACTTTTGCTGGAAACGGGAACAGGGAGTTGGGTCTGCAGTTTTTGAGGTCGGTGGTGTCCGCTGAGGGCTTCTTCATGAGGGGGTTGATCTCTGCATGTTTCCAGTCATTGGGGAAGGAGGCGTTCGCCAGTGAGCGGTTGATGGTGTGACGAAGTATGGGTGCGATAGTGTCGGAGGCTACGTTGAAGATGTGTGGGGGCAGGGGTCTGTGGGGGCCCAGAGTTGATTGACTTTATCGTCTTCAGTGTGTCTTCGGTGGTGAGGGCTGCCCAGCTGTCAATCGTTGGCTTCAGGGTGTAGGGGTGGCTGGTGAGGGTTCACTGTGTTGGTTATCTTGGTCAAAGTTGTCGTAGTTGTTCTTGATTTTATAGTGGAAGAACTTGCTGAGTTTGTTCCAGAGGTCTTGTGAGGGAGGGATGTCAGTAGACTCGCTGGTGGGTTGGGCGAACTCCTTGATGACACTGAAGAGCTCTTTGCTGTTGTGTGTGTGTTTGGAGATTTTGTCTTTGATCGCTGTTTTTCTCGTATTTCTAATGAGTTGGAGGTGAGTGTTGATGGCGGCTCAGAAGTTGTTGTGGGCTTCTGTGAATTTGAAATTCCTCCAGGCCTTTTCGAGGTGACGGCATGGACTCCAGAAGTTCGGTGGTAAATCATCTGGCTTTCTTGGAGTGTGTGTTTTTTTGAAGGGGCTATGGTGTTGGCGCTGTCGGAGATCCATCCGTGCAGAGTTCGGGCTCCAGTGTTGGGGTTGTCATCTTCCTCGGTGGTTGGAGAGGAGTTGCTAAGTGAGGAGGTGAGCTGGTCTTCTGCGATTTTGGTCCAGTTTCTTTGTGGGAGCAGATGCTGGTGTTTGTGGATGGTGGGTGTACTGAAGGTGAAGTGGATGCATTTTTGGTCTGTCCACAGGAGTTGTGCTGTTGTTCATCTTGAAGGGGGCTATGGTGTTGGCGCTGTCGGAGATCCATCTGTACAGATTTCGGGCTGCAGTGTTGGGGTCATCATCATCCATGGTGGTTGGGTTGGAGTTGCTAAGTGAGGAGGTGAGCTGGTCTTCTGTGATTTTGGTCCAGTTTCTTTGTGGGAGCCGATGCTGGTGTATGTGGATGGTGGGTGTTCTGAAGGTGAAGTGGATGCATTGTTTGTCTGTCCACGGGAGTTCCGTGGTGTGGCTGAAAGTGATGGAGTTTACTGTAGTGAAAAGGGGTCGAGGGTGTGTCCAGTTGAGTGTTTGGGGTTTGGTCACAATCTGGAAGTGTCCAATAGGATGTGGTGTTGGGGTCTAGTTGGTTGTCAAGGTGGAAGTTGAGGTCACCCAGCAGGGTGTAGTTGCTAGATGCGATGGCTTGTGGGAAGATGATATCCGTGATGCAGGTGGTGAATGGTCATCAGGGTCCGGGGGTAGGTAGATGAGAGTTCCACGGAGGGTGGTGGTAGGGCTGGCCTGTATCTTGAAATGTAGGTGTTCCTTCAGGTCTGTGGGCTCTTCGGGGAGTGTGCACAGTCAGAGGGTGGATTTGTGGATGATGGCGATTCATCCTCCAGGGCGGGTGGGGCAGTCCTTCCGACTAACTGACCCTCGTAGTTACATGGATTAGCCTGGGATGTTGGGAGTGGCTCAGAAATTCCTTGTCGGAGAGCAGGGCAAGCCTCAAGCAGCAGGGCAGTACTCTGGGGAACAAGACAGGCCCCAAGTAACAGGCTGGTCATCTGGAGAACAAGGCAGTCCTCCTTCTGTAATGTCCACAGGTCCAGTAGTGTACTGAAGAGTGACTTTGGAGGTCCAATATGTATACCTGGTTCCTGCCTTTGAAGTGGGGGAATTCCCTTTAATACCCACAAATCTATCTCTGTAACGTTTTTCCCTTCCCCTGTCCAGGCTCCAAGAAGTATCTTGTGGCCAATGGCTAGTGTCAGTTCCTTTGTGTGTGCTTGAGGCAAAGCCCTTTGATATGTAAGTGGGACAGGGCACAACTATTCCCCAACCATTTTGGGAGGATGGCCTATCCTGTCCACACATAATCACCTAGTGTCACTGTCTAAAAAGCATACAGAAACCCTAGCAGGAGAGCATTCACAGTAATGTGATCTAGGACACTGGCAGAGAGGCAAAAAATGCTTACAACAAGAAAATTGCATCTTTCCAAATGTGGCATTTTTAGAACTGTGACTTAAATCCAACTTCACCATTAAAGAGGATTGTACATTATAATAATTAGAGTCTAAACAACAAATCTCTTCAGTCCTCCATCCAAAACTAGCACTTATTAAATGCAATAAGGTAACCCAGTGCTACTCAATCTGAAAGATAGGTCTTGCAACAGAGAAAACAGATTTAGGAGTTTTTCATGTAAAGGTTAAACCCGCATATCCTACTTTTTTAAATACAATGCCCTATGAGCCTTAAGGGCCTACTTTAGGGGTGACCTAATGTAATTAAATGTTACGTAATGTAATGATAACAAAGGCTTAGACCAGCAGTAGCAGGCATGAGACATGTTTTAAATGGCTAATTTTTGGGTGGCACAATGGATTCTGCTGCCCATTAGCAGCATTCAATTTACAGGCCCTGGGTATATATAATACCATTTATTAGTGACTTACAAATAAAATACAAGTACCAATCATGCTAATCGTACCATGCACATTACCACTGGTTAAAAGGAAAAAAGTGCACAAAGTCTTACTTCCAATGTAAAGTGGTTCAGCAACTGAAGGCAAAACTCTGAGGTAGACCCCGCATAAAGGGCCACCCATGTCCAACACCCACCCACAAAAGAGAGAGAGTCCATTGCTATCACAAAGTGTATTTCTATATTTACTGCAGCCCAAATGACCCAAAACAGTGATCATGCACTCTAACTCAGGCCTGGAATAAGTCCAGTATCACACATGGCCAACCACTGGTTTGCCAGCATCCTCTCACATAAAATAATTGAGACAAGAACTTAAAATAGAACCCACAAGGAAATAATTAAAAATACATTAATTTATTTTGATTTTTTTAAAATATATATGCATTTTATTCAATGCTGCAAAAAGTATATAAATAAAAAACAAATATTACTTTAGGATGAAATATATATATTTTTTCATAACAAATGTTATTAGATTTTACTGAGATAGCCCGGCTTGTAGGCCGATATGTATAAGAAAAATAAAGCAAACAAAGTGATCATTAACAGTAACCTAAACCATGAACAAAAAGTTTCACAGAGCCATCCCACCCGCTGGACCCAAAAATCTTAATGAACGAGAGTTCATATATGCTCCCTTTGTCCATCTCCAACAGTCCCATAGGTTTAAATTTCTTACTCAATACATGAGTAAAGAGAACAAACTGGCTCCAGAATAATACCCTTATAGTCCGCCCACTTTTTCCTGATTTTGTTATGTTTTTGGGGACAGCCCCTTGCCTGGCACACCGTGACCGCAACCCCCATTCACTGGTTTAAACCCTGCTTCCACACTGTCTGAGAAAAAGTGTGGTCACTGTTCCATGATTTGGCTATATCCCTCTTTGCTAAAGTTAACCCTAGAAAATAGGAGGGCACGCTTGTATCTATTGCCGCCAAGTTTCTCTACAATATGTAGCTGAATCAGTCTCCAGTCCAGTGGAACGGTCCAGAAGAGAACTCCTCCAAGACAGGAGGTCACCTTCCCCCAAAAGTGAGTCAAGACTGTAAAACCCCAAACTGTGTGGTTGAGTGTTGATAGCCGCCTCCCATGTACTTCTAAGGGCAGAGAGCGTGTGCGTTCTGTGTGTACCAATAATCATAATATCTTGGTGCTCTTATGAGACCCAGGATCTCCTAAAAGGAGTTTGCCCTTCAGCAAGTTTGAATGCTGGGAGTGTTGCAAGATGTCTAATATAGAGGTAATGGCATGTCGAGGCTGTAAATAACAATAAAAATGGCTTCGATGTAATTGATAGTCAAGTTGCAGCTCCTGGAATGATTTCAAGACCATGCCACGCATTACATCTCCTAAGATGGCGATACCTATAGTATACCATTTCTTGAAGCCTCCCAACCGAGCCCCCTGCTGCAAGCCATTCCATGCCAAAGTGGCATCCACTCCGTTAGCCTGCCCCACCATCCCATGCGCCGTGGGGAATTCCGACAGTTATTCAGAAACACCCTTCTCACCGATGGGGGGATGGTGGGAAAAGAGAAACCACCCCTGCCATCCCATAGAGGTAGTCCATCTAGGGGGTATCACCCATTGCCCATTTTTCGGCCGCTTATGCAGAATCACAATGGGGATCGTGCCACCAATCATTTAGGATCATTAATTGCGAGGCTGAATAATAAGAGTATATTTCCACAGCCGCAGTTCAGCCACTGTAGGTAGACTGAAAGCACTTCATGAGTGTGATACAAGGGGTACCTCCAATCCAGAGGAACCCTGACAGGATGGAGTTGATCTGTCTAAACCAGCCTCAGGGGATTGCATAAGGATAGTTTTGTAGCTGGTTCAAGAGCCTGGACAGATTGACCATCTTAAATATGGCTAATGGAAAGCAAAACAAGTGACCATATTCTCACCTCCTCCTTCACCGAACCAACATCTGTATTTGACCACGACCACTGCTCATGCAGTGACAGATGCACCCCTAGATATTTATTGCTGCCCTCTACTGCCCATAGACCTGGTGCCCTGGTAGGTCCTATGTTCCCATTTGGGGGGAGGACCACAGATTCGGAGTAATTCATTTTGAGGCCCGATGTTTTGACAAAGATTTGCATATTCTGGATAAGATACAGGCCTGAGAAATCCAGATCTGTCATAAAAACACAAAATCATTAATCACATGATGAAAGAGACTGCACCGATGCTACCAAATAGAAACATATAAATGAACAAAAACGGATGGCTATTCCTTCAAGAAGACGTCTTGCTGGAGTGTATATGCAATGAGGGGATCTTCCTTATTGGAAGGTGCAGCCCCTATACATCTATGTGGGTGCCATGCTTCATCATTAGGCTTAGTTCCTCGTGGAGCATGTGAGAAGTTGGCCTGGTATATGATGTTCACTATTCTTGTGAGCACCTTGCACCAGTCCAAACAACCCTTATTGTGATGGTTGTAAAGTCAACCTTATAGACCAGCTATCCTAGGGGTAGCATGGACAAAAGTAGTCTTAGGCTAAACTCAAGAGGGCAGGTGAAGCCAGCTGTTTCACCATATGCAAACCTTTTAATATCAAATGAAAGGACACCACACAGGTTATATATTCAAAATGTATATGTATTATTTCTAAACAACCCCTGAACTCTTCATGAGCACAGGAGCACAAGCACATAACAAGTAACTTAATATAACATACAAAAGTTGCACAAATATGGATAGGCCCTGGTGGCCAGTAAAACCATATACTAAAATAGTGGTATAAGAACCACGTCACGAACAATGGTAAGGCCTAGGGCCTTGGGAATCACTGGGCCTACACTGGACTAACAGTAGTTAGGGAGCAGAAGGCCCACAGGATGTGGGTGCAGTGTCTAAATGCACAAGCGTGCACACATAGAAGTAAATGGGTGCGTAAAGTTAGAAAGTTAAAGATTTAGGAGTCTTCCGACTGGACTAGAACTTAACCACTTGAAACTAGGACACTGGGAGTGTAAATCTCTACAGGAGCACCGCAGTGCTCGCGTTACCTCACCCACAGGAAGCGGGTGCATAGGTGTCAAAGTGTGTCGGGTTTCGTCGTAGAGTTCTATGGAGCCTTGCAGAAAAGATGCTGCAGGCGACCAGGAGAGAAGAGTACGGTTGGATCCAAGGGTGGATCGAGGATGAAGAGTACCTGAAAGGAGAGGGGACAGAGTCTGGGTCACTAGCCAGTGACCAGGATGGAACCAGGAAAGAACCAGGCGATGTCAGGATGAAATCAGGTGCTGTCATGAAGTTTGTCTCCGCTGCCACGTGGACCAGGAGGTGTCGACGATGACCAGGTGCTGGACCCGGACTGTCCCACGAAGGCTCTCGCTGTCGGCGGTGTCGGTTCTTGATTCGGAGTCAACAGGCTTTGGCCAATGCAACCCATGCAGGAATCAAAGATGGCTTCTGGATCAGACCAGCAAGGTCTGATGGGCTGCTCCTTTTTTAGGGGAGCAAGGGCCAGTCTGGAGCAACCAGACCAGCATTGGAAAATCAAAGGTTCGTAGTCACAGAGGCCACTAGCCAATGGGCAAGTGACCGGACAGTCACGTCAAGCAGGAAAATGCAAAAGGGCCCCACGCAGCACTCAGTGAGTGTGGAGAGGTGATCTTCGGTGCAATGGATGCTCAGGCCTGGGGCTTCTCAATCCCCAATGCACAACTTCGAGGGTGCCTCAGAAGCTGCACGGAAAGCACTTCGCTGGCTTTCCAAGATGGCCGGTCCCACGTCTCTCGTTGCCTCCACGGGTATCAGCTTTGCTGTGGCTGTGGATCAGGCTGTTGGATGTCTGGGAGTCCGGTTCTTGTCAGGCTCTTTTGTTCGAGCTCCGGCTCTTGTCAGGCTCTGTTGTTCGAGCTCCGGCGGGAGCAACGACAAAGCAAACCATTGAGCACTTGATGGTGCCTGCTTGCACAGGGTGGTCACTCCTTGACCACAAGGGAGATTCTTCAGTCTTCTTTGTCGAGTAAGATGTCAAAGGGTCCAAAGTTTTGTATCAGAGTTTCAGTCAGGATTATCTAATGTCTTGGGACTCAGCTCCTACCTATGTGCCAAATCTAGGGGCTGGATTACCTGCTAGGTCCTTCCTATGTGTGGGACCCAGGAAGGGGGTGGTTACACCCCTTTCCCTTTGTCCAGTTTCGTACCAGAGCTGGGGCTGGAGTGCCCCAGCACCGGTTTGAACTGGCCTATGCATGGGACACCTTGTGTGCCCCAGGCAGTGTCTCGTTTCATTCAGCCCTCCCTGCCCCAATCCACTATCTTCTGTCTGGAACGAGCACGAACAGCCCAAATCTTTATGATTTCACATTTTCTTGAAGAGGAGTGCATTCTTCTGCAAGCTAAGGGTCCAAGACTTGGGGAAGCACATCTTGGGCATAAGGGACACACTGTAGCAGATGCCAGCAGGGTTCGAGCAGGCCCAGTTGCAGGTCCACGCATGTCCAATTTCATTCAAGGCAGACCCAATTTCAGCAGATCAGCTGGCCAGTTGCAGGGAGACTTTGGAATTTATTATAGTTCACAATAGAAGGTCAGCCAACAATCAATCAATCATGTGTTTGTTAAGCGTGACTACTCACCTGTAAGGGTCTCAAGGTGTTGGGGAGGAGGGGACGTGCGGGTTCCAGTCCATCGAGGAGGAGGTGTATCGAAGAGCCAGGTTTTGAGGTTTCTCTTGAAGATGGGGAGTGATGTTGTCTATCTGAGGTGAAGCGGTAGGGCGTTCCAGGCTCTGGCCACCAGGAAGGAGAAGGAGTGGCCTCCCAATCTAGTCTTTCTGGTGCGGGGGACCTTGGCGTAAGAGAGCTGGGCTGATCATAGGGTGCTTTGGGGTGCGTGGAATTCGAGTTGACTGTTCAGGTATGCTGGTCCAGTGTTGTGAAGGGCTTTTTGTGTGTGGGGAGAATCTTGAAGGTGATTTTAGCCTCAATGGGGAGCTAGTGGAGTGTGCGCAGGTGCTGGGAGATATGGCAGTGTCTTTGCAGGTTGAGGACCAGTCTTACTGCGGTGTTCCGGATGTTTTGTAGCTTGCGGGTGAGGTTTTTGTTTATTCTGGAGTAGAGTGCGTTGCCGTAGTCAAGTCTGCTGGTGACGATAGCATGAGTGATGGTCTTTCTGTGCTGGAGGGGGATCCATTTGAAGTTCTTACGTAGGAGGTGGAGGGTGTGGAAGCAGGAGGATGCAACAGAGTTGATCTGGCGGTCCATTTTGAGCTTGGAGTCCAGGATGATTCCAAGGTTGCGTGCGTGGTCCGTGGGGGTGAGTGGCTTCCAAGGGCAGGGGGCCACCAGGTGTCATTCCAGGCATCAGGGTGTGCGCCCATTATGAGTACTTCTGTTTTGTCAGAGTTGAGTTGTAGGCAGCTGCTTTTCATCCATTTGGTTACAGCTTCTATGCCTACTTGAAAGTTGTGTTTGGCAGCGTTGGGTTAGTTGGATAGGGAGAGGATGAGCTGGGTGTCGTCTGCATATGAAACAATGTTGAGTCCGTGGGTTTTGACAATAAGGGCGAGTGGAGCCATGTAAACGTTGAAGAGCGTGGGGCTGAGGGAGGATCCCTGGGGGACTCCGCAGGTGGTAGGTGTAGGGTCTGAGAGGAAGGGATGGAGTCTGACCCGCTGTGTTCTGCCGGAGAGGAAAGGGGAGATCCAGTCGAGGGCCTTGGCCCGGATATCTGCGTCTTGGATTCTGCGTGTTAGGGTGCGGTGAGAGACTGTGTTGAAGGCTGCTGAGAGGTCGATGAGGATGAGAGCTACTGGTTCTCATCTGTCCAGGAGGTAGCGGATGTCGTCTGTTGCGGCGAAGAGGGCGGTTTCTGTGCTGTATTTTTTTCTGAAGCCGGATTGGGAGGAGTTGATGATGCTTTGCTCTTCTATGAAGGTGGAAAGTTGGTTGGTGATGGCTTTCTCGATTACTTTTGCTGGAAACGGGAACAGGGAGGTGGGTCTGCAGTTTTTGAGGTCGGTGGTGTCCGCTGAGGGCTTCTTCATGAGGGGGTTGATCTCTGCATGTTTCCAGTCATTGGGGAAGGAGGCGTTCGCCAGTGAGCGGTTGATGGTGTGACGAAGTATGGGTGCGATAGTGTCGGAGGCTACGTTGAAGATGTGTGGGGGCAGGGGTCTGTGGGGGCCCAGAGTTGATTGACTTTATCGTCTTCAGTGTGTCTTCGGTGGTGAGGGCTGCCCAGCTGTCAATCGTTGGCTTCAGGGTGTAGGGGTGGCTGGTGAGGGTTCACTGTGTTGGTTATCTTGGTCAAAGTTGTCGTAGTTGTTCTTGATTTTATAGTGGAAGAACTTGCTGAGTTTGTTCCAGAGGTCTTGTGAGGGAGGGATGTCAGTAGACTCGCTGGTGGGTTGGGCGAACTCCTTGATGACACTGAAGAGCTCTTTGCTGTTGTGTGTGTGTTTGGAGATTTTGTCTTTGATCGCTGTTTTTCTCGTATTTCTAATGAGTTGGAGGTGAGTGTTGATGGCGGCTCAGAAGTTGTTGTGGGCTTCTGTGAATTTGAAATTCCTCCAGGCCTTTTCGAGGTGACGGCATGGACTCCAGAAGTTCGGTGGTAAATCATCTGGCGTTCTTGGAGTGTGTGTTTTTTTGAAGGGGCTATGGTGTTGGCGCTGTCAGAGATCCATCCGTGCAGAGTTCGGGCTCCAGTGTTGGGGTTGTCATCTTCCTCGGTGGTTGGAGAGGAGTTGCTAAGTGAGGAGGTGAGCTGGTCTTCTGCGATTTTGGTCCAGTTTCTTTGTGGGAGCAGATGCTGGTGTTTGTGGATGGTGGGTGTACTGAAGGTGAAGTGGATGCATTTTTGGTCTGGAGTTGTGCTGTTGTTCATCTTGAAGGGGGCTATGGTGTTGGGGCTGTCGGAGATCCATCTGTGCAGATTTCGGGCTGCAGTGTTGGGGTCATCATCATCCACGGTGGTTGGGTTGGAGTTGCTGAGTGAGGAGGTGAGCTGGTCTTCTGTGATTTTGGTCCAGTTTCTTTGTGGGAGCCGATGCTGGTGTATGTGGATGGTGGGTGTTCTGAAGGTGAAGTGGATGCATTGTTTGTCTGTCCACGGGAGTTCCGTGGTGTGGCTGAAAGTGATGGAGTTTCCTGTAGTGAAAAGGGGTCGAGGGTGTGTCCAGTTGAGTGTTTGGGGTTTGGTCACAATCTGGAAGTGTCCAATAGGATGTGGTGTTGGGGTCTAGTTGGTTGTCAAGGTGGAAGTTGAGGTCACCCAGCAGGGTGTAGTTGCTAGATGCGATGGCTTGTGGGAAGATGATATCCGTGATGCAGTTGGTGAATGGTCATCAGGGTCCGGGGGTAGGTAGATGAGAGTTCCACGGAGGGTGGTGGTAGGGCTGGCCTGTATCTTGAAATGTAGGTGTTCCTTCAGGTCTGTGGGCTCTTCGGGGAGTGTGCACAGTCAGAGGGTGGATTTGTGGATGATGGCGATTCCTCCTCCAGGGCGGGTGGGGCAGTCCTTCCGACTAACTGACCCTCGTAGTTACATGGATTAGCCTGGGATGTTGGGAGCGACTCAGAAATTCCTTGTCGGAGAGCAGGGCAAGCCTCAAGCAGCAGGGCAGTACTCTGGGGAACAAGACAGGCCCCAAGTAACAGGCTGGTCATCTGGAGAACAAGGCAGTCCTCCTTCTGTAATGTCCACAGGTCCAGTAGTGTACTGAAGAGTGACTTTGGAGGTCCAATATGTATACCTGGTTCCTGCCTTTGAAGTGGGGGAATTCCCTTTAATACCCACAAATCTATCTCTGTAACGTTTTTCCCTTCCCCTGTCCTGGCTCCAAGAAGTATCTTGTGACCAATGGCTAGTGTCAGTTCCTTTGTGTGTGCTTGAGGCAAAGCCCTTTGATATGTAAGTGGGACAGGGCACAACTATTCCCCAACCATTTTGGGAGGATGGCCTATCCTGTCCACACATAATCACCTAGTGTCACTGTCTAAAAAGCATACAGAAACCCTAGCAGGAGAGCATTCACAGTAATGTGATCTAGGACACTGGCAGAGAGGCAAAAAATGCTTACAACAAGAAAATTGCATCTTTCCAAATGTGGCATTTTTAGAACTGTGACTTAAATCCAACTTCACCATTAAAGAGGATTGTACATTATAATAATTAGAGTCTAAACAACAAATCTCTTCAGTCCTCCATCCAAAACTAGCACTTATTAAATGCAATAAGGTAACCCAGTGCTACTCAATCTGAAAGATAGGTCTTGCAACAGAGAAAACAGATTTAGGAGTTTTTCATGTAAAGGTTAAACCCGCATATCCTACTTTTTTAAAATACAATGCCCTATGAGCCTTAAGGGCCTACTTTAGGGGTGACCTAATGTAATTAAATGTTACGTAATGTAATGATAACAAAGGCTTAGACCAGCAGTAGCAGGCCTGAGACATGTTTTAAATGGCTAATTTTTGGGTGGCACAATGGATTCTGCTGCCCATTAGCAGCATTCAATTTACAGGCCCTGGGTATATATAATACCATTTATTAGTGGCTTACAAATAAAATACAAGTACCAATCATGCTAATCGTACCATGCACATTACCACTGGTTAAAAGGAAAAAAGTGCACAAAGTCTTACTTCCAATGTAAAGTGGTTCAGCAACTGAAGGCAAAACTCTGAGGTAGACCCCGCATAAAGGGCCATGTCCAACACCCACCCATAAAAGAGAGAGAGTCCATTGCTATCACAAAGTGTATTTCTATATTTACTGCAGCCCAAATGACCCAAAACAGTGATCATGTACTCTAACTCAGGCCTGGAATAAGTCCAGTATCACACATGGCCAACCACTGGTTTGCCAGCATCCTCTCACATAAAATAATTGAGACAAGAACTTAAAATAGAACCCACAAGGAAATATTTAAAAATACATTAATTTATTTAGATTTTTTTAAAATATATATGCATTTTATTCAATGCTGCAAAAAGTATATAAATAAAAAACAAATATTACTTTAGGATGAAATATATATATTTTTTCATAACAAATGTTATTAGATTTTACTGAGATAGCCTGGCTTGTAGGCCGATATGTATAAGAAAAATAAAGCAAACAAAGTGATCATTAACAGTAACCTAAACCATGAACAAAAAGTTTCACAGAGCCATCCCACCCGCTGGACCCAAAAATCTTAATGAACGAGAGTTCATATTTGCTCCCTTTGTCCATCTCCAACAGTCCCATAGGTTTAAATTTCTTACTCAATACATGAGTAAAGAGAACAAACTGGCTCCAGAATAATACCCTTATAGTCCGCCCACCTTTTCCTGATTTTGTTATGTTTTTGGGGACAGCCCCTTGCCCGGCAAAACGTGACCTCAACCCCCATTCACTGGTTTAAACCCTGCTTCCACACTGTCGGAGAAGAAGCGTGGTCACTGTTCCATGATTTGGCTATATCCCTCTTTGCTAAAGTTAACCCTAGAAAATAGGAGGGCACGCTTGTATCTATTGCCGCCAAGTTTCTCTACAATATGTAGCTGAATCAGTCTCCAGTCCAGTGGAACGGTCCAGAAGAGAACTCCTCCAAGACAGGAGGTCATCTTCCCCCAAAAGTGAGTCAAGACTGTAAAACCCCAAACTGTGTGGTTGAGTGTTGATAGCCGCCTCCCATGTACTTCTAAGGGCAGAGAGCGTGTGCGTTCTGTGTGTACCAATAATTGTAATATCTTGGTGCTCTTATGAGACCCAGGGTCTCCTAAAAGGAGTTTGCCCTTCAGCAAGTTTGAATGCTGGGAGTGTTGCAAGATGTCTAATATAGAGGTAATGGCATGTTGAGGCTGTAAATAACAATAAAAATGGCTACGATGTAATTGATATTCAAGCTGTAGCTCCTGGAATGATTTCAAGACCGTGCCACTCATTACATCTCCTAAGATGGCGATACCTATAGTATACCATTTCTTGAAGCCTCCCAACCGAGCCCCCTGCTGCAAGCCATTCCATGCCACAGTGGCATCCACTCCGTTAGCCTGCCCCACCATCCCATGTGCCGCAGGGAATTCCGCCAGTTATTCAGAAACACCCTTCTCACTGATGGGGGGATGGTGGGAAAAGAGAAACCACCCCTGCCATCCCATAGAGGTAGTCCAACTAGGGGGTATCACCCATTGCCCATTTTTCGGCCGCTTATGCAGAATCACAATGGGGATCGTGCCACCTATCATTGAGGATCATTAATTGCGAGGCTGAATAATAAGAGTATATTTCCACAGCCGCAGTTCAGCCACTGTAGGTAGACTGAAAGCACTTCATGAGTGTGATACAAGGGGTACCTCCAATACAGAGGAACCCTGACAGGATGGAGTTGATCTGTCTAAACCAGCCTCAGGGGATTGCATAAGGATAGTTTTGTAGCTGGTTCAAGAGCCTGGACAGATTGACCATCTTAAATATGGCTAATGGAAAGCAAAACAAGTGACCATATTCTCACCTCCTCCTTCACCGAACCAACATCTGTATTTGACCACGACCACTGCTCATGCAGTGACAGATGCACCCCTAGATATTTATTGCTGCCCTCTACTGCCCATAGACCTGGTGCCCTGGTAGGTCCTATGTTCCCATTTGGAGGGAGGACCACAGATTCGGAGTAATTCTTGTTAAGGCCCGATGTTTTGACAAAGATTTGCATATTCTGGATAAGATACAGCCCTGAGAAATCCAGATCTGTCATAAAAACACAAAATCATTAATCACATGATGAAAGAGACTGCACCGATGCTACCAAATAGAAACATATAAATGAACAAAAACGGATGACTATTCCTTCACAGAAGACGTCTTGTTGGAGTGTATATGCAATGAGGGGATCTTCCTTATTTGAAGGTGCAGCCCCCATACATCTATGTGGGTGCTATGCTTCATCATTAGGCTTAGTTCCTCATGGGGCCTGTGAGAAGTTGGCCTGGTATATGATATTCCCTATTCTTGTGAGCACCTTGCACCAGTCCAAACAACCCTTATTGTGATGGTTGTAAAGTCAACCTTATAGACCAGCTGTCCTAGGGGTAGCATGGACAAAAGTAGTCTTAGGCTAAACTCAAGAGGGCATGTGAAGCCAGCTGTTTTACCATATGCAAACCTTTTAATGTCAAATGAAAGGACACCACACAGGTGATATATTCAAAATATATATGTATTATTTCTAAACAACCCCCTGAACTCTTCATGAGCACAGGAGCACAAGCACATAACAAGTAACTTAATATAACATACAAAAGTTGCACAAATATGGATAGGCCCTGGTGGCCAGTAAAACCATATACTAAAATAGTGGTATAAGAACCACGTCACGAACAATGGTAAGGCCTAGGGCCGTGGGAATCACTGGGGCTACACTGGACTAACAGTAGTTAGGGAGCAGAAGGCCCACAGGATGTGGGTGCAGTGTCTAAATGCACAAGCGTGCACACATAGAAGTCAATGGGTGCGTAAAGTTAGAAAGTTAAAGATTTAGGAGTCTTCCGACTGGACTAGAACTTAACCACTTGAAACTAGGACACTCGGAGTGTAAATCTCTACAGGAGCACCGCAGTGCTCGCGTTACCTCACCCACAGGAAGCAGGTGCATAGGTGTCAAAGTGTGTCGGGTTTCGTCGTGGAGTTCTATGGAGCCTTGCAGAAAAGATGCTGCAGGCGACCAGGAGAGAAGAGTCCGGTTGGATCCAAGGGTGGATTGAGGATGAAGAGTACCTGAAAGCAGAGGGGACAGAGTCTGGGTCACTAGCCAGCGACCAGGATGGAACCAGGAAAGAACCAGGCGATGTCAGGATGAAATCAGGTGCTGTCATGAAGTTTGTCTCCGCTGCCACGTGGACCAGGAGGTGTCGACGATGACCAGGTGCTGGACACGGACTGTCCCACGAAGGCTCTCGCTGTCGGCGGTGTCGGTTCTTGATTCGGAGTCAACAGGCTTTGGCAAATGCAACCCACGCAGGAATCAAAGATGGCTTCTGGATCAGACCAGCAAGGTCTGATGGGCTGCTCCTTTTTTAGGGGAGCAAGGGCCAGTCTGGAGCAACCAGACCAGCATTGGAAAATCAAAGGTTCGTAGTCACAGAGGCCACTAGCCAATGGGCAAGTGACCGGACAGTCACGTCAAGCAGGAAAATGCAAAAGGGCCCCACGCAGCACTCAGTGAGTGTGGAGAGGTGATCTTCGGTGCAATGGATGCTCAGGGCTGGGGCTTCTCAATCCCCAATGCACAACTTCGAGGGTGCCTCAGAAGCTGCACGGAAAGCACTTCGCTGGCTTTCCAAGATGGCCGGTCCCACGTCTCTCGTTGCCTCCACGGGTATCAGCTTTGCTGTGGCTGTGGATCAGGCTGTTGGATGTCTGGGAGTCCGGTTCTTGTCAGGCTCTGTTGTTCGAGCTCCGGCTCTTGTCAGGCTCTGTTGTTCAAGCTCCGGCGGGAGCAATGACAAAGCAAACCATTGAGCACTTGATGGTGCCTGCTTGCACAGGGTGGTCACTCCTTGACCACAAGGGAGATTCTTCAGTCTTCTTTGTCGAGTAGGATGTCAAAGGGTCCAAAGTTTTGTATCAGAGTTTCATTCAGGATTATCTAATGTCTTGGGACTCAGCTCCTACCTATATGCCAAATCTAGGGGCTGGATTACCTGCTAGGTCCTTCCTATGTGTGGGACCCAGGAAGGGGGTGGTTACACCCCTTTCCCTTTGTCCAGTTTCATGCCAGAGCTGGGGCTGGAGTGCCCCAGCACCGGTTTGAACTGGCCTATGCATGGGACACCTTGTGTGCCCCAGGCAGTATCTCGTTTCATTCAGCCCTCCCTGCCCCAATCTACTATCTCCTGTCTGGGGTGGTGCTAGCACCTCCCTGTGACAGGAAACCTATTGTCCAGGCTTCCCCTGCCGGAGTTTTGTCTAGCAGCAGGAGGCCAGACTTGTGTCTGTGGCAGCAGCATCCATTTTGTGATGCTGAGGCTCTGGTTAACTTTAACCTGGATTAATGGAAGTAACATGTCTTCTCCCTCTAGAAGGGTGGAATGCTACCCCCGTCGCCAGAATTGGAGAGGGGGTAGTATTCCAAAGTGTATGACACCTTACACGACATGTTTTAATAGAGCCAAACCAAAGATAGCATCTGACTGCGAGGTACATAATGCAATTAAGAGTATATGGTATGGCAATATCCTAGAACAGCTATAAGGACATGGTTCCGAAAGCTGCAGACAGGCTCAGCTCATGCTAGAGCACCATCTCACATAAAACCAAGCACTCTGCCTTCAGGATTGTTAAGGCCTGCCATAGCAGTGACTTATAGGTGTATATGTGTCCAGATATAAGGTTAGACATAGGTATACTATATCTAAGCAAGGGGTGATTACACGACCTTGCCCCAGCTGAGTGATCAGCCAGTTGTGTCCGTTTGGATGGCCAGCCAGGGGTGGCAAAAGATATGCTGCAGGCCCTGGTAGGCCTTGGATGCACCTATGCCCTGGGTACCTAGAGTAAACTGTACAGGGGCTCATAAAGTGACCCAATCCCAATTGGTGATGTACCTAAAGTACATGCTGTGAAATTTAGAGAGAGAACAGTAGGGCTGTGGGTCTGATTAGCAGGCCCACAGCCACATTAAGTCGAAAACCAGTGAAGCAAAAAGCAAAAAAATGGGGTGACCACAGGATAGCAGACCCTACTCTCCTACAGGGCCTGACTAACCTTTCTCTTTCAAGAACACCCCTTTTCTCTACCACTCTACAAAGCACCTCATGGGGCACTACTATTTGGGGTATGAAGTCCCCTTGCCTCTTGAGCATCCCTGGGGGCCTACTAGCCTTCCTGTTACCTCCAGTAAGCCCCACACAGCTGGATTGCTGAGAGATGGTCAGATGCCACGCCCCCTTTCTATACCACTGGGCAAACGTGCTTCCTGGCATACAGCTGCTTAAAGGATGAACTCCACTTCAGTCCTGAGGCCCTCAGGACGCAAGAGGACCTCATCACGCCACCAGCATTGCCCCGATAGGTGCGTCTGCAAAGTGGTGGGAAAAGTGGCGCGGGCTCTGATGACCTGTCAGTAGTCCCACTGTGTGGGGCTTACTGGAGGTAACAGGAGGCCAGTTGGCCCCTAAGTACCCTCCACAGTGAAGGGGATGTCATTCCCCAACCAGGAACGTGCCAGGAGGCGCATTTGCAGAATAGTGGAGAAAAGGGGCAGGGCCTCTGCCGAGTTGCTGGCTTCGTTATTTTTTATTTTAGGAAGGGGTCCTGTGTTGCACCCCTTCCCACTTGTTATTTTTTGTATTAAAATAAAACAGGAGGGGGGCTGTGTGGCTGATATATGCCACGGGGACCCCATTCCCTGGGACCCAGACATTTTTGTTGTTGTTGTTTTTTTACATTTATTTTCAAGGGAGGGGGCTGAGAGGCCCTCTCTCTGGCCATTTTCGGCCCATAGACCCCATCCTCTGGAGCCAGACCATTTTCTTTATATATATTCTGTCAAGGGTGTGTCCCCCTCCCCAGGCTGATATCACGGGGCAGACCTTTTCTTTTTTTAATATTCTACCAGGCAGGGGGGCGAGGGCCATCTCCTTCAGGACTGTGGGGGATGCCATATGGCCCCCGCGGTCCCGGCCAGCCCCTACCACCTGCGGGAGCCGGCATTGCTTTTTACCCCCAGAGAGATGGAGTTTCCTGGGGGTAGGGGATTGTGTATTCTCCTTTCTGTTTACCAACAAGCAATGTAATAAACTGGAAGAGCAGAAAAATTACTGATGCCATGTGGCTACATACACCTTAATGTAAACTCGTGTTGCATATCAAAGTGGTTAAGTATGTGTAGGAGAGGGGTGGCGGAGGCTTGACGGTCAGCTTAAAGAAGGATGAAAGGAAGCTGGAACATGTATAATCAATAAAAGTATGCCTCTATAAAGATGTAGAATAGATATGACCATGTCAGAATGACATGCATGTGTTCTTAAGTTTCTTATAATGTCAATGGTATCTCGTAGTCCCGAAAATATCACAGGCACGTTAAAGTACCCAAGGGATAAAAATTTGGCATACGAGGGGCACAACCAAAACGTTGTCCGTGACCTTATTGTGAGTTGTTAATCATGTTATCATTTACATTCATGTCAAGAAATGTCATTGTTAAGCCCATGTATGTGGGTTTTGAGACGGAAAATCCAACATTGTTCCCTGTTGAATAGTGATCCTTGCTCCCAATGATCATTGGCCTCTAGGAAAGTCCATCCAATGTCTTCTGGTGTTTGATTGCCAGTTAAGAAATGTACTGACATTTTAGTGGTCTCTCGTTTGTTTCTGACAATAATGCGATCCTCTATAATCCAAGGGGTAGATTTATGTTAACTGGCGCATCCCCAGAGATGGGCCAGTTAACGTGCGCCACAGTGCGCCACAGCTCCGCCACCCATGGTGCGCCGCATTTATAATGCGGCGCACCATGGTGCAAATACGGCACAGATGCGTGACGCATCTGTGCCGGAAATGTGGCGCATTGCTGGAGTTGCGTCGCAAGCGCAACGCAGCTCCAGCAAGGCTCGGAGGTACACCATCTGCACAATGCTGCGTCAAGACCTACGCCTGCTTCAAGCAGGCGCAGGGTTTTGACGCAGCATTGCCCTGAAAGTGACTGAGTGAAATCTCATAGATTTCACTCAGCCACTTTCAGGAGGCGTTCCTGCGCAGGAACGCCCCCCCTGCGCAGGAGCGCCTCCTTATGGCTCAGTGCTTTACAACGTGACCCATCTCCTAGATGCGTCACGTTGTAAATAGGGCGCATTGTTTGCGCCGCAGTTGCGTCAAATAAAGTGACGCAATTGTGGCGCAAAGAGGCGCAACGGCCTCATAAATCTGCCCCCAAGTCTTTATTGTGCTAGTGGGCATCCCTACATAGTGTAGTGTGCAAGTGATAAGGTGAATACAATTCTTTGTGTCCCCTTGTTGTACCCATAGGCAGGATTCTTCCAGATTGATCTCTTTTCTTGCTTTTGTAAGTTGGTATATGTTAGAAATGAAGGTCTCTGGTTGGCAATGGCTGGCCACTGTCCAAGTAGGGACCCTTCTTCCTAAGTCAGAGTAAGGGGGCTACACCATTTGATAATCCCTGCTCCACCCTGTGGTAATGTAGCACAAGCAGCTAGGCTTATCTCAGAGGCAGTGTGTGAAGCATTTATGATCATACACAGTAACACAGTGAAGAACACTACAAAGGGACATCACACAAGTAGTTATAAAAAATAAGTATCTTTATATATAGACTTAACACCTGAACAATAACGATAAAAAGCCACAATACTGTAAAATAGGGTTACTCTTGAAAAGCTGTAAAAATAGTTCAAAATGTGCAAATAGGAGTTCAGTTCAAAGCCGTGGTCTCTGCGACCCTTTCACTTACAGTACCTGAATTTCATAGCACAACAAACAAAATGTCGCAAACGAGCTGTAGCGATGATTTTCCTCCGGCAATGTGTTGAATCCTTGCCACAAGGGAGGATGATGCACCGATCGGCAGATGCGTGCGGGACAAAACGACAACTTCTTCACGCTAGGCCAACAATGCGTTGAACCCGTGCCGCAAGGGTGGGAGATGCGCTGTACCTGTTGTGTGTGCGGCCCTTTTGCGATGAGAATAAATGGAGCTCCGCGAGGGAGCGACGATCTAGATGTGATGCGATGTAAATGGCGAACGCACAGCGCCCACACTGCGATGTCGTGATGCGATGATCTTGATGCGATGATCCGGTGTTATCGAGCACTGGACAGCCCACAAACGTGCGATGCAATGATCTCTGGGTGTTTGTGAGCACTGTGTGGCCCACAAGCGTGCGAGGCGATGATTTTTGGATTGCGAGTGCTCGGTGGCAGCAGCTCAATGATTTTCCTTACGCTCTTCAGCTGCGGCTGCTCGCAAACGGGCGTTAGCGACAATTTCAGCACTCTCTTCTCTGTAATAGAACTAGAGGCCCTGGAACTCACAGGAGCCTCACCTGCAGATAGAAATCCCCGCTGGGAGGAATCAGGAGGCTGGTGGTGGAGTCAGATGTGCCTGAGACTCCAGCAGGAGTCTAGCTCTCTTCTAGCCCTTGGGTGATTGCTTTAGCAAGTTGAAATAAATTTCGCTCAAAGTCGTCTTCCCTCTTCTTCCAAGTCCAGGGAAAACTACTGCAGGCCAATCCAAGAAACAGCACACAAGCACAAGGACAGTCCTCTCCTGCAGATTCCTTCAGTTACACGGACAGAGCTTCTTCTTGACATCCAGGAGCAATACACCTTGAAGGGTTTTGAGCACAGATATTTATACCCCAAAAGTCTTTGTTCTAAAAAGTCACTAGTCACTGAAGTCAGTCAAAACCAGTTCTGCCCAGTTCTGGAGCACGTTGTTTACCAGGCTGCATCCTTCCTTTCATAAAGAGGGGTCCGCCATCAGAGGTGGTGAAACCAGCATTCACCTTGCGAGGCACAGCCCTATTCAGGTCATTGAACCACCCCTCCCCAATTTTCCAATGCAGATATCTCCATTCAAGCCAGGTCTGACTCAGCCAGCCTTGCCCTTTTAACCTCATCGCTGTTAGAGAGTTGCCCCTGCTGTGCTGTACAGCAATAAAAACGGGTGTGGTCATGACGAGCTGAGCTCGTCATGAGCACCTGAGAGGTATATGCCATGACGAGCTGAGCTCATCATGAGCATGGAAGGGGATAAACCCAGACAGCCAATACCCATAACAGCAGAGCACACTGGAAGGCTTAGGCAAGAAAATACCTACTTTCTAAAAGTGGTATTTTCAAATAGATGTTAAAACCAACTTCACTAAAAGATGTATTTTATCATTCCGAGTTCAGGCATGCTAAACTTGAGTTTCTACCATGTTCTCTGAGTCAGTTAGGATTATAAGATGTAATAATCAAACTGCCCATTCTAGCCCATGGAGAACAGGTAGCCCTGCAGTAGTGAAAAACGAAATGCGGTGTAATTTACTACCAGGGCATGCTACACATATTAAGCCATGGCCTACCTTACACATACAATGCACCCTACCATGGGGGTGACTGATATGATTACAAGGGAAGGTTCAGGGGCTAGGAAGTGTGGGCACTTCACAGCCAAGATGGCAGTTCGGAACTGCACACAGATACTGCAGTGGCCGGTCTGAGGTACACTTTACAAGCTGCTTCTGTGGGTGGTGCAAACCAGCGCTGCATGCCCACCAGCATCATTTGGGTTACCAGCCCTGGGCATGCACAGGCCACACTCCTAGGGACTAACAGGTAAACCAAATAAGCCAATCAGGGATATACCAATTCACAGTCATATTTACACAGGGAGCATTTGCGCTGTGGCACTGAATGGCAGTGGCACAGCGCCCAGAGCATCTAATACCAGCAAAAACAGAGGCAACAACAACGAAAAATGGAAGGGAGACCCACGCCAATGGTGCCAGGTCTAACACATGTCCCCTCCAGCTGAAATGTGGGGAGAACTACCCATTCCCTTGGGAGGTCTCTTCACTAAGGCGGAAAAATCTGGACAGACCATCAGCATTGGCGTGCTCTGTACTAGGGCGGTGTTCCACTGTGAAATCCATACCGTGTAGGGAAATGCACCACCTCAATAACATGGGAGTCTCACCCCTCATCTGCATCAGCCATCTGAGGGGCCTGTGGTCTGTCTAAACCCGGAAGTGAGTCCCAAACAGGTATGGTCTCAGCTTCTTCAGTGCCCAGACCACAGCAAATGCCTCATGCTCAATTGCACTCTACCTCTGTTCCAGTGAAGTAACCTCCTACTGATGAAGGCTACAGGTTGGTCTTGTCCCTCCTCATTTATCTGTGACAGAACACCCCCCACCCCATGGTCTGAAGCGTCTATCTGGACAATAAATTCCTTAGCAAAATTGGGCGCCTGGAGGACGGGTGCTGTACACATGGCAGTCTTGAGGGCATCAAAAGCTGTAGTGTAGTTCCTATATTCCCAATAGGCTCTGCACATTAGAATAATATATCCTGTAGATTTGACATACAACTTAGGTCAGTAGGTTTCTATCGAATATACTAACCTTCATTGTGTGTGTGCCAGCTAACTCAGAGGTCACTAGAAACCTTCTCGAATACACAAGAAGGGATTCGTTTCTGACAACTTCATAAACATGACAACTTTGTTTACCCAGGACTGGAATAACTATCTTCAGAGTCTTGGAAACAATAGAAAACTATTTCACTTAGTCAATCGTGCATGCTTCGTTTCTACATATTTGCAGAGAAATAGTAAGACTGGCATTGTCAATAAAAGGGTTTATTGAACAGTATTTTTTCTCATGCAAGAGAAGTGATCTGCTATAATTGTTAGGCAGACTGCAAAGTATAATGCGTACAGTGTAAACAGTAATATGAAATATTACTGTAAGAGCATTGTATGGTTTCTAAGCCATATAAAAATACATACATAAATAACATAGACTAAAATACTCAACTGGTGCTTCTAAAATATGCCAACCCCAATGTACTTAACCTAAGTCTAGTACAAGGGAAGAAGTAAGTATTGCTTAGCATAGGTTTAGTTTTTTGCCAAGAATCTACCAAAGGTTTCTCTGGGTTCTAATCAGCTTCATACCTTAGAAAGAAGGAGGTCTGGTATCTCTGTCTCGGGAATTCAAGTTCCTAACACCCAGCAAGGAGAGCCGGAAACACTGGAGCTGGATTCTCGGCAGCGAAGGGCAGCTTCCTGATCAGTGCATCAGCTGGAGAATCGGCTTCCTTCGGCACTTGCTGTAGCGAGCTGCGTTGGGCAAGTAGGTCTTCGAACTGCTCAGAACCACTGTATCTTGCTATAGCAAGTGAAGGTATATTTATACCTTGAAGGTGTTTAGGAATGTCATAGTTTGACGTAAAGTCGGGCATATGAATGTCATAAATGAACCCCTGGGGAATAGTTGTTCATTGTAAAGTAACTGAGTTCTTGGAGAAATCAATATTCAAGCAAGGGGAAGTTCCCTAACGGCTTAAGCTGGTTTTCCAAGAAATCATTGTGACTTTTGGTGAACGGATGGAAGTAGCCATGTCTGTATTTGAGTAGCATGGGCTATGCCTAAATAGGGGTTGGATTTCTATGCCTATATAAGGGCAACGTGAATTGTACCTATATAAGGGCATGAATTGGGAAAATTCAATCAGTGCCTAAAACGCCACACAACACCCACTCCACTTTCTTATGTACGAAATGACTAAGTTCTAAACACGTTAAACATATCTAAACATGATGTGTTAAAAACCCACCCAAAATATATAGAAATGCATTGGTTCTGGTTGTACACAAAAAGAGCATATGTGCTGTGCGCATTTAAAGCAATGTTTCATTAAAAGCATATAGTTTGACATTTGAAAATGCTTACCGAATGAATCATGAAAAATACATTTATGAAATGGCTCTTAAATACAAAAGAAAAAGTCAAGACCATTTCATGACAGATTATATAAACTGTTTGAATGTCGACAAGGTCAAATATAGTCTCTGGAAGTTTTCAAAGAATTCTAGTTCTCTATGAATAGTTCTACTTTAAGCAGACTACTTTTGCGCCGAAGAAAAATGAAAACATTCAAATTTGAAAAAACAAATGTTGAATCATAGGGAAAAAAAAGTCCCAAAGTTAGAATTTTTGAGTTTATATTATCATTGGATAAACATTTGAATTGTATAGGAGTGTCCTGTTGGACCATTTTTGGACAGTGCTCAGTGTTTACTGCCGTGTTGGGCAGTATCGATAGTTTCTTTGACGCCACACTTGGTACACAGCAAGTATCACACTGTTGCACCGTTGTGTCAACATTGAGTTAAGTAGGGTTAACACAACGATTCATGTTAGATAGGTGTGCGCTCCCACCCCCCATATCTTTTTCATTATTGCTCTGTCCATTGGAAGCAGCACCCACAGATAAAAAATTTATTTTGACTCAATAACTAATATCACTGAAAATAGAGCTAGTACCAAAGCTTATACTACCGATGAGGCTAGTGACATCTATGCTCTCATACAAGAAGTGAAGACAGCGGACACCCACGGAGGTACCACTGCACAACAACTACGTCAACTCGAGTTCATCACAAGACGAAAACTCAACCAGAAATTGCACGCGTTTACACGCGTGCAGTTCCATAAAGCTAAACGTATACCACGGGGACTAAGATTGGCAATAAAACCACTACTATTTCATTTCCAACTTAACTCATTATTTATGGAGAAGTGGTATGCCATATTAAATAAATGTTCTCTAGATCTAATCCTTCTTATCATCAAGGAATTGTCTAAAACAATTAGGGATCTAGAGGAAGAAATCTATATATTGAAGAGTGAGCTAGAATTGCGATTGGAATCTAATGCCTGGAAACTGCAACTAGAGGTGCTCAACCAGAAACTCGAAAAATATGAAAAAGAACTGCAGAAAGGTAAACTTCATAAATACAAAAGAGACACAATTGATTATAAACTTAATGAAGTTTATACGTGGGCTAGGGAAAAAGGGTACTCCCTAAAATTATGTCAGGTCTAGAGGAGGGAGTAACAAACCAACAGTAAAAAATGGGGGAACCTCTATTAAGTCCTATATTTCTTTATACATGAGCATTAAAGTCATTTCAAAGTTACATACAAGATGCTACAAGAAACATGAAAACATTCACTTAGACTTAGTATTGATATTTTATTTCTTTCATTTATTTTCTATCATTTTCATAACAGTTTAGTTTTTTTCATTTTTTGGTGATTGTTTTATCAAAATTACAATACAGTGACATGGTAACATATGTACAGATCAGTTAAAATGCAAGATTAAATCATATGTAAACAAAAAACCCCTACACTTTACATAAACAGTTGTTTTCACTCATACCTACATTCATACATACTCAATCTTTCATACTAATGGTGCTGACATAACACACAACAGTGAGAAAAATGAAAAACAGATAAAAATGTCCTCTAGTAGACTCCTCAAGATGTCACTAAGACCAGTAGCCTTTAGGTCTTTCTTTTTGTTGTAAGCGTTATTGGTCTTTTATGATCCTTTCCTTTCTTTCTCCAGAGTTTGAATTAAATTGTACGTGAGGGTCTCTGGTGCGTACGGCCTACGTACGTTTCGGTGATATAATTATTGTACTACACCTTCTTCAGGGCAAACGAGAGACTGGACAACAAACAGGTGCATACATACTCTTAAAACCAAGGGGTTGTTATTATCTGTGTCTTTGTAGAAACTTTGTAGACACGTTAGGAGAGATAGTGCCACTGGGCGCTTATATTCTGATACTATGATCAAGTGTGCTGTCCTAGGAGCTGTGGGTCCACATTGAAGGATCAATGTTTTAGATATATGGCTGTAGCACTCTCTATGGCTTCAATCAATTGCTCCCTATTGACTGTTAGACCTGTAATTTGGAGATTTGCTCGTCTTCTGGGGGGCGCCTCCAGCCGATGTCACTGGCACTGTATGTATGCACCTGTTTGTTGTCCAGTCTCTCGTTGTTTATACGTGGGCTGAAATCTATTCTAGGAGACGATTTGAACACCGTAAAACCACAACTACCACAACTTCATTTGAAAAGAGTCTAGTATCTGATAAGGACACAACTATGGGACGTACACCAGCACAGGCATTAATGCATTCCGAAACAGCCGGACCATCTACTATTGCGATTGAAACACCACAATCCACGTCAACAGTGTATTTTTTGTCCCAGGGTCCAGATCAAGGCAGACCCCAGCCAGTCCGGCAACAATTTTGACACCATCTGTAGGAAAACCAGGAGAGGACAAAGAAAAAGCGGGAAAATCTTTGCGCAGCGGCAAGACAGTAACTTAGTTATGAATATTTCATCAAAACAGGTCAATCAAAAACAGATTGCCATTTTGGGTCGAGGCATGTCATTTGTACCAACTAGCACCACCACACCACTTCAAGTTCAAGCAGATACATTCAAATTCATGAGATTGCTGAGGTTGGGTCACTTCTTTATCAATATTGTTCCTGAAAACACACAGTGCTGAATCCAGCTCAAAACCATTTAAACCTAAAAGCACGTTCATGTCACAGTTCGCCTTTGCATCGTGACGCTGACCTTGTTTTCCGAGTTTCTTCGTTCTACGGCATGAAGCTACAATTCCCAGCATGCCCGGGGCGTTGGTGACGTGATACGCATCCGCGTACAACCAGGAAGTAAAGATGGAACAGAAAGACCCGGCGTTGCCGAATATTATTGCCTATGGCTGGTGATTTCATGGATGAAGGACTCGGGGTAAGTGCTTTGAGTCCCGCACTACCTCTCAGGTACCCTGTGGTTGCCGGATGCTTGATCAGCTGCTTTAGTTTTGATGAAGATCGCGCAATGTAATTCGCTTCCGTGTACATTGTTTATTCTTGCACCAGTGCTGGCGTTCGTCTTCCGACAACGGGAGCGATTTCTTTGACTTTATTTGTATCGGAACTGGTGATCTCAAACTTGTGCTTTGCTACCAATCTGGAAATCTTCGTGTGGCTTAACACAAGACTTTGGGTGCATTACGTGGTGATTGTTACAAGGATCAGGGGTCCAGGCTGGACTCACCAATCACCTATTGAAACAAAAACTGTTTGTCAAACCATAGAAAGACTTCACAGAGTCCATTGTATGCAACTGTAAGGAGACGTTAAGGAGTATTATTGTTTCCAGCTGGTTTGCCTGTTTTCATTTTTTCCACAACCTGTTCTTTTTGTTTTTGCATAGAAGAGAGAATTACAGGGGAATTACAGGGGATCACAGACCTAAGGTCATCACACAAAACGTGTTGGTAGGTTGTGACTCATATCACGAAATGTGCTTAAGCCCTGATTTACATGTTCTCTAATGGTTGTTGTCTCTTCCTAGAGGTCTATATTCTCCTGGGGTCTCCTTCTCTCTTCTTTCTTACAAGACAACATTATTTTCCTTTTCAGGTAGGAAAGGTTTTAAGGTTTACTTAGAGGTAAAGGAAGAGAATTCAGCTGATCTATACTTCACCTGTGGTATCTGTACTGAGTGCATTTATTGTTGCTGTTGCGGATCTCCCTCCCCGCTGTCCCCTTCCTTTCCCTCCCTCGCTTGACTATCCTGGTGCTCTGTATACATAATCTAAGACACCGGGGACGTCAGGAGGTGGAACCCATTTATTTTCAGCACAATACCGAAGACACAGGAAGACTGAGCCTGACAGAATATTCGGCCCACAAATTTATCTACTTCCTGATTGTGCTGAAGTTGATATCTCATGGCCTCCCTTGATGATGTGACGGCCGCCCTGGCGTTGGTACAAACTGAGTTGGCTGCTTCTCATCAAGAAGTAGCTGACTCTAGAGCGGAAACCGCACAATTGGAAGCCTGTGTAGACAGGTTGCAGGGTAATCCCTTCAACGCCAGTGGTAGCCAGGTCCCTCCGGCTTCAGTGGTCGTTGAAATGCCTGCTCAGATACCCTTAGCTCCTCCGTAACGCTTTCTTGGGGATAATAAAAAGGTGTAGGTTTTCATGACACAAGTCTTGCTTCACTTCATGTGTACACCCAAAATGTTTTCTACCAATCAGTTCAGGGTGGCGTTTGTGATCTCATACCTGGGGGGTGATGCAGCGCAGTGGGCAGTACCGATGGTGAAGCGAGAGGATCCCTTGCTGTACGATTGGGATGAGTTCCGCAGAGAATTTGAAAAAACTTTTGATCGTAGAGCGGAAACGTTCTCTGCTGACAGGGATCTCTTGGAATTGAAGCTGATTTAGTAACATATCTTAACCACTACAGTAGATTGGTGGCGGAAACCGACTGGCCTGAATCCAAACAATCTGCTGTATTTTACCAAGGACTCAACGACGAGTTAAAGGATGCTTTGGCTCACATTAACCCACAACCCCGCACATGTACAGCTCTCATCGAACTCACCCTGCGGCTGGACCATAGACTTAGGGATAGAAAGGGAGACCATAAGAAAAAAGAACGCTCCTTACAGCCCTATGAACGAGCAGGACAAGGCGAAAAACCTACAACCACTGTGGAACCCATGGAGATAGGAGCCATGAGGGCCTCACTGACGGTGAGCGAGCTGGATCACCGAAGAAACCAAGGATTGTGTCTTTATTGTGGAAAAAAGGGGCACTAGCTCCGAGAGTGTCCGGTTAAGCCGAAACCCGTGAGGTTTCGATCTGGACGAAACGTAGCTGGGATCGCCGAGAAGGGTGCGGAAAACTCCAACGCTTGAGGGTGGAGGAAGGAGAACCCTCGAGCATCAACATCATTCCTTCATTAACTCTGGCTAGCACGCAAGTGAACACCCATGTGTTCCTTACCATGTCTATTGTCATCGACGAAGTAGAGAAAGAGATAAGTGCCATGGTTGATTCAGGAGCCACAGGATGTTTTATGGATTGCGATGTGGCTCACAGTTTGGGGGCTCTTCTCTTGGCTAAGAGTGTACTAGAAACACTGTACGCTGTGGATGGGAAAAAATTAGAAGCTGGACCCATTTGATATCACACCCCTGGGTATGTTCTTACTTATGAATCTTATCATCAGGAAATCATGTCCTTTAACATCATTCAAGCCCCCCAATATGGCGTTATTTTGGGTCTTCCGTGGCTTGAGAAACACGAGCCATTTATACAGTGGTTTTCCAGAACAGTACAGTTTGAATCCGAGTATTGTCTGTCTCATTGCATGCTGCAGTCGGGCAACCCTTCAAGAGAACTTTCCTGTTCCTCATACATTGCCACAGCAGCTGAGAAGAAACGGTTCTGCCTCAAGTGTATCGAGCGTATGAAGATGTTTTTAGCGACGTCCAAGCAGAAGTCCTCCCACCAAACAGGGAATACGATTGTTGGATCGATCTTCTCCCAGGAGCAGTGGTTCCCAGTGGACGGATCTATGCGCTCACTCTGCCCGAAAACGATCTACTCTGTGGCTATTTGGGCAAATACCTGGCGTCTGGGTTCATCCGACTCTCGAGATATCCAGCAGCATCCCCTCTGTTTTTTATTCCTAAGGCGAATGGGGAGAAATGGTGTTGCATCGATTACAAGGCCCTCAACTCTATAACGGTAAGAAATCAATATCCTCTTCCATTGATTCCGGTGCTATTGGAACAAGTGCGTCAAGCCAAGATATATACCAAACTTGACTTGAGGGGCCCTTATCACCTCGTTCGTATAAAACAAGGGGATGAATGGAAAACAGCTTTCAAGACACGGTATGGGCTTTGCGAGTATTTGGTAATGCCCTTTGGGCTCTGTAACGCCCCAGCCGCTTTTCAATTTTTTCTGAACGAGGTATTGAGGGAACATCTGGACCAATACGTTGTCGTATATATAGACAACATTCTGATCTACTCCAACAACACAGAAGACCATGTGGAGCACGTTAAAAGAACATTACACTCGCTTAAAGAACATCGGTTGTATTGTAAAATCACCAAGTGTGAGTTCCACGTTGACACAGTGGAGTTTCTGGGAGTCATGTTAACTCCGTCTGGGCAGGTAATGGCTGAACGAAAAGACCAAGCAGTAAAAAACTGGCCTCGCCCTGAGAATTTTAAAGACATACAAAGTCGGCTTGGTTTTGCCAATTTTTATCGTAGATTCATTCGGGGATTCTCTGAGATGGTTACCCCGTTAACTCGTCTTACCAGGAAAGACACTCCGTTTGAGTGGAACGAACACACACAAGACGCTTTCATCCAATTGAAGAAGGCATTTTCCTCAGCCCCCGTTCTCACCCATTCCAATCCAGACCTGCCTTTTCTGGTGGAAGCCGATGCATCCGAAGTAGTGTTGGGAGCGCTTTTGTCCCAGAGAAATGACAAAACCGGACAACTTCACCCTATTGCTTTTATGTCCAGAAAACTGAAACCGGCTGAGATTAATTATACGAGCGCAGAAAAGGAACTCTTGGCTATTAGAGACGAATTTCTAGAATGGAGGCATTGGCTCATGGGTGCTCGCCATCAGGTGGTTGTTTATACGGATCATCGCAATTTGCAGTTTATGCGATCCGCTCACCATCTCACTCCTCGGCAGTTGCGATGGATGTTGTTCTTTGAGGAATTCCATTTCACGCTAACCTACCGGCCTGGGGTAAACAACAAGAAGGCGGATGCCTTAACGCGTCAAGAAAATCCAACCCTGCATGCTGTAACCCCGGAGAGAGCCAAAATCAACCCCTCTAATGTTTTGTGCACAACAAAAACAAAAGATTTCCTAGCACAAGTGAAAGCAGGAGTCCAAACCTGTACATGGAGAACTTGGTTAAGACAACGCATGGACTGGAGGTTGAAACAAGGGATACCCATGAAAGGGTCACAGGTATTGATCCCCACCATAGCATTACGGAAGATCGTGTTTTCATGGTGCCATGATACATCCAGGGTATGCCAAGACATTGGAAAAGGCATTAAGGCAGTTTTGGTGGCCCTCTATACGACCCGATGTGCAGAAATGGGTGCAGAAATGTGTGAAATGTGCTATGATGAAATCTGATAGGCAACAACCTCAAGGATTGCTACAACCTATGCCCACTCCTGATCTGCCGTGGGAAAGTTTTTCTCTGGACTTCATAGTGGGCCTCCCTAAAGACCAGGGAAAAACTGCCATTATAGTGGTTATAGATTATCTTACTAAAATGGGACATTTTATTGCCTGTAACCAAGTTCCCACAGCAGGACAATTGGCTCATCTCTTTCTGGTACATGTCGTACAGCTGCATGGTCTCCCCAGGGTCATAGTCTCTGATTGGGGGGCACAATTCACGGCTCGGTTCTGAAAGACCTGGTGTGCAGATATGCGGATTTTCTCTTCCCTTTCCACCAGTTTTCACCCACAAACCGATGGGCAGACGGAGCGGCTGAACCAGACGCTCAAACAATATCTGCGATGTTATGTACAAGAGAACACCGATGCCTGGGTGGATTGGTTGTGGGTGGCGGAGATAGCATATAACAGCACACAACATTCCTCCACACAACACACCCCTTTTTTCAGTTCCTATGGCCACCATCCTAGGTTCAACCCTCTTTTGCTCACCAGTACCAACAACCAAGTGCCAAACGTCAGGGACAGATTGTTGTGTGTCCGCAAGATTCTTCTTGCCACACACTCAAATCTCTTACGTGCCAAGACTAGGTACAAGACTCAAGCTGACAGGCATAGGCGACCTTGCCCAGTGTAAAAGAAGGGGGAGAGGGTGTGGTTATCCACCAGGTACATTAGGTTTAAGGAGCACAGTGTGTCCAATCCCCGGTTCATCGGTCCATTTCAAGTGATAAAGCACGTCAACCCTGTGGCGGTGAAACTAAGGTTGCCAGTGCATCTCAGAATTCACCCTGTTTGTGTCCCTCCTGAAGCCCTCGCTCTGCCCTGTTCAACGGCCTCCTTCGCCAGTGTGGGTGCTTCATGACAAGGAGTATGAGGTTCAGAGGGTGCTGGATTCTAAGAGGGTGAGGAGACGTGTACACTATTTGATTTCATGGAAGGGTTATGGGCCTGAGGAGAACTCATGGGAACCCGCAGGGGCAGTTCATGACCCTCGTTTGGTGGCGAGGTTCCACCGGCTGTGTCCGGATAAGCCGGGTGCTGGTCAGCCTCCCTCGTGAAGGGGTATGTACTGTCACAGTTCGCGTTGGCATTGTGACGCTGACCTTGTTTTCCTGAGTTTATACGTTCTAGGGCATGAAACTACAGTTCCCAGCATGCCCGGGACGTTGGTGACGTGATACGCATCTGCGTACAACCAGGAAATAAAGATGGAACAGAAAGACCAGGCGTTGCCGAATATTATTGCCTATGGCTGGTGATTTCATGGATGAAGGATTCGGGGTAAGTGCTTTGAGTCCCGCACTGCCTCTCAGGTACCCTGTGGGTGCCGGATGCTTGTTCAGCTGCTTTAGTTTTGATGAAGATCGTGCAATGTAATGCGCTTCCTTGTACATTGTTTATTCTTGCACCAGTGCTGGTGTTCGTCTTCCGACAATGGGAGCGATTTCTTTGACTTTATTTGTATCGGAACTGGTGATCTCAAACTTGTGCTTTGCTACCAATCTGGCAATCTTCGTGTGGCTTAACACGAGACTTTGGGTGCATTACGTGGTGATTGTTACAAGGATCGGGGGTCCAAGCTGGACTCGCCAATCACCTATTGAAACAACAACTGTTTGTCAAACCATAGAAAGACTTCACAGAGTCCATTGTATGCAACTGTAAAGAGACGTTAAGGAGTATTATCGTTTCCAGCTGGTTTGCGTGTTTTCATTTTCTCCACAACCTCTTCTTTTTGTTTTTGCATAGAAGAGAGAATTACAGGGAAATTACAGGGGATCACAGACCTAAGGACATCACACAAAATGTGTTGGTAGGTTGTGACTCATATCACGAAATGTGCTTAAGCTCTGATTTACATGTTCTCTAATGGTTGTTGTCTCTTCCTAGAGGTCTATATTCTTCTGGGGTCTCCTTCTCTCTGTTTTCATACAAGACAACATTATTTTCCTTTTCAGGTAGGAAAGGTTTTAAGGTTTACTTAGAGGTAAAGGAAGAGAATTCAGTTGATCTATACTTCACCTGTGGTATCTGTACTGAGTGCATTTATTGTTGCTTTTGCAGATCTCCCTCCCCGCTGTCCCCTTCCTTTCCCTCCCTGGCTTGACTATCCTGGTGCTCTGTATACATAATCTCAGACACCGGGGACGTCAGGAGGTGGAACCCATTTATCTTTAGCACAATCCCAAAGGCACAGGAAGACTGAGCCTGACAGATCATACCTCCGTTTTCTCACAAAATGTTGGACACTTTCGAGTCATTGGTGCATAAAGATATACAACAACTTTCCTTCATAAATACAAAACATGACAATCTCACCAAATATGAGCGCAAAGTGATATCTGAACTAGCAAATGATCCAATGATCACTATGAAACCGGCCGACAAAGGCGGCGCCCTTGTCGTCATGGACACTCAATACTATCAATCTCAAGTAAACACCATGTCAATAACCCTAACACGTATATGTTACTTACGTACGACCCCACAATGCAGCTGCTGGACATGCTTAACAAGTTACTATTGGAGGCTTATAATAATGATTGGATTGATGATCAAACCAAATCGTTTCTCACCACTCAAAACCCACGGAGACCACGACTTTAAATGATACCCAAAATGCACAAAGATGCCCAAAACCCGCCATTTCGGCCTATTGTATCAGGCTGTGGTTCCATTTTTGATTCGGTAGGGAAATTCTTAGAATTTTATCTCCAAATGTTTGTCCAAAACTGGTGTACATACTTGAAAGATACGACCCACTTTCTCCAGAAACTTTCTACAGTAAATATTGACCCTTAAGCTTCTATTTTGCTGTGTACCATCAACGTAACAGCACTCTACACCTCAATACCCCATGCAGCAGGTTTGGAAGCTGTTGAATGGACATTGCTTGAATCCACAAATATTACTATGGAAAAGCTTTTCATTCTTTAACTGTTGAAATTTTGTTTGAATAACAGTTATTTCGAGTGACAAGATCATTTTTAAATACAGTTGACCCGGACCTCCATGGGTTTTTCGGGGGCCCCATCATATGCAAATATCTATATGTCATAGTATGAAATAGAAAACATCATTTTAAACCCTGTCTGGTGGCAGAACATTCCACTGTATTGCAGGTATATCGACAACATTTTTCTTCTCTGGTCAGATACCAAACAAACACTGATTGCCATGATTAACTCGCTCAATAACCTTAACCCACATATATATCTTACGTTCAATATACAACAAGGATGTTCAGATAAACAAGCTTCATCACAACAAATTCCACACAGCAGTCTACTCTAAACCCACAGATCACAACAGTACATTGTTATACACAAGTTTCCACCCGAAAGGATTGATCCAAAACTTGCCTTATTCTCAGTTTATAATGATACGCAGGATTTGCTCAGACCCCGAGGTCAGTGCAGTCAAATTGGAGGAATATTTCCAAAGGTTTCGAACACGTGGCTATCCAGAGCACACTATTCAGGATTGCCTTCAAAAAGCATTGAGTACGTCGCGTGATGATCTGTTGCAGAAACAACCTCCTCAGCCAAACACCCAGATGGTTCACGTATCTAGATATTCCACAGTTTCTCAATCAGTTAAAAAAATAATTTCCAGACGTTGGGATTTACTGCAACATGAAGAAGATTTCTGTGGAATATTTCTCAAAAGGTCTCTTTTTGCCCACACCAGGGGTAAAAATTTCCGTTCACTATTGGCCACACCCAAAAGTGTACAAACACAGGATGATTGTTTGGGTACCCGGAGATGCAACAATTGTACACACTGCAACAATGTTATGACTGGCAATATACTAAAAAAAAAAAAAAATAACAAGAGGAGGGAGGGAGAGGAGAAAGTGGATTCTGTCTCCCCTGGCAATTTATCTAAACAAAAGGAATCCACTTAACTAGTGGTGGTGATCCCCACAGTATAAGGTGAAATCGTAGGCCATCTTCCCCTCAACGCGGCTCTGACGAAGCCGCGTTGAGGGGAAGATGGCCTACGAGGCTGTGCAGTAACCGTTGCTATATTCAGCAGGAAGAAAAAAAAACCAACACCACTCTTTAGGCTCATGAGGCCAGTCAACATCTGTCTAGAAGTTCTGTATTAATTACGCCAATTGGGCGCAACAGAATTTATTCTAAACACAACTAGGTACATTTCACCTTATTCATTTTTTGTAGAGCACACTTTGATATCTACATTTCCATGTGAGTAAGGTGAGGATAATTGTGCATATCCTGGTCCTGAAGAAGGAGTTCTTTACACTCCGAAACATGTCGGCGCACTTTTGGGGTTTGATGTAAAGAAACAACCTCACTCTGCACATTTTTAACGATACCAGCCGAGGGCTTAATAAAAACTTTTTATTATTTTTTCTCCTATGAGCCAGGTATCTTTTAACCACCACTCTCTATCACTCACATTTATTCCCCTCACACACATCAACACATAGTCCACCTTCAATGCTCCTACGTAGTCGTGAGTCGTAGCAAGCCGCAGTCTGTAGAAGGGTGTGAGGGGTATTTAAAACAACACTGTGTGCTCCCCACCACTGTAGGGATCACCACCACTATTTAAGTGGATTTCTTCTGTTTGGCAATATATTAACTCATCCATCATCTGGTAAAAAAATCAAATTCAGACACACCAGTGACTGCCACTATGCTCATGTGATCTATTGCATTAAATGCCCATGTGGGAAAGCATACATTGGTAAAACATCACACAAACTCAAGATCCGTATAACGGAACATAAAAGCAGAATCCGTACTAAAAATACCACCTCCAGTTTAGTCACCCATTGGGATGAGGCCAAGCATTCAATATCCCAACTCCGGTTCCAAATAATTGAACAGGCACGAATCAGACCAGGTTTGGACATTAACAGATTTTTATTACAAAGAGAATTATATTGGATCCAAACATTAGGAACAATGCATCCATCAGGTCTGAATGATCGTTTTGTCATGAGTTGCTTCTTGTGACCATCACCTTTACATAGTTAGGAACCCCTATGTCTATACACTGCATTTGAGAATAGGTCCTCACTACCTTTTGTCACTTTGAGTGTTGTTAAAATCATGACAAATCTTCGTATAGGGGTATTCATTAAATACACTGTAATCCATAGGATGATTAGATCATTTTCCTGTGTGTTGCATCAACTGATTGTTGGATTATTGTTCACTAATGTTTAAATTTACTGCTCTTGAGAGTAGGTTCATACTACTCTTTGTAATTTTCAGTATTGTTAAGATCATGTTAAATATTCCCATAGGGGCATCCATCTTACACACTGTAATCCATAGGATGATTAGACTATTTGCCTGTGTGTTATATCCACTTATTGTTAGATTATTGTTCATTAATGTTTATATTTATCCCATTGTGAGTATGTGATGCAGACCATTACACACGTGATGCCACAAATTTTTGGTGGAGGGCCTCTGTTTTCCTTCTCCCTTGTCTCTTTATTATGGACTCTTATACTTCTGTGCTATATGGGTCTACTATCGCGAAATTTGACAGTGCACATCACTGGTATCCGCACCCCACTGGGCGTTAGTATTTTTATTAGTTTCATCCACCATCTTATTTTCACGGCTCCAACCACCCCGTGTGCGGTTGGGTTAGCTCACTTTATGATGCGTTATGACATCCACCCATTCCTACATTTACCGGAATGATGCTATTGCATGTATGGGTTAGGTTTCGATTTCATAGGTAATCTGGACATTCTAATATGGCGTTGTTGTGTTATGGCTCACAGTCCTCTTTTTATGTTTTCTCCAATCTGTTTTTACAAACAGAATAAGCCTACGTTCTTACTCATTCGCGTCCGCTGGCGGTATGGTCGGCAGAACGTGCATTGACCCTTGAGCGGTGTATATCGGATGTTATCAGTGAGTTTCTTTGCACTCCAGATTCATAACCGTGTAAGATATTAGCAGATAGTCCTGACTTTTCACTCGCGGTTAATGTGTGGGTCTCGGTTCTTTAGGATACATTTTGTCAGGACCTTATTTTGTGGGACACACAGCAACCTTCAGAGTCTCTCCACTACGATGCTGACAGCTTTAACTTCAGGAGGAGCTTTACTCACCGCGTCTCCCCGCCACTGAGTGACCCGTTTAGCAGCCTTTTTACCTCTAAACCATGGGCTATATTGTGGACATACCCTTCAATACCTGGCCTATTTTTTTCTGCAGCTCATAACTGTCACTGCTTCCTCTGTGTTTCATTCAGCATTCCCAATCTTAAGGTGGGTCCACGTTGCGGGCATATTTCATGAATGTCATATCCAGTTGCTTTTTTTTTTTTTCATGGTTATTATTTCGGTTTTATTTAATTTTCTACAGAGTTGAGGATGCGCTTTCAGCCAGGTACTTTATTCCAGATTTCCTGGTGTAGTTGTCTAAGTGCACACCAGTGGGTGCTCCCTCCCTGGTAGTTTTTTGCTGGTTTCAGAGTCACACATTTCTAGATGGCGCTCTTTTACCTATCCCGCATCAGACATACTCCTCTTTTCACACTTGAGTGATCTTTCTCTACCCTACGGGCGCAATGAACATTGATTGTGCTAATCATTGTTGTATATATATTTGTATTGCATTTTACTTCCAGCATGTGTGTTATGGTATCCACACATTGTTGTCTGCTATAAGAGCTAATTAAGTGTTCATGCATTTGTGCATCTGTGATTTTTATTTTTCCTTGTACAGGTTTCCCCTGACGAAGGGACGTCATTGTCCCGAAATGCATCGGGCAGTTCTGAATCTTTTGTTTGTAATTCATCGTCAGTTCATTTAGATCACATTGATTGTTTTGTTATATACCTATGCATGTTGTTCATGATACAATGGAGACATGATTTTGGTTTTGTGTTACTCACGTAATATGTTTGACTAATGCAACATTGCACATTCTGTGCTAGTATAAAACTTGGTATACACAAAATAATTCTATATGTTTTGTATAATTGTTTGAGTTTATATTATCATTGGATAAACATTTGAATTGTATAGGAGGGCCCTGTTGGACCATTTTTGGACAGTGCACAGTTTTAACTGCCGTGTTGGGCAGTATCAATAGTTTCTTTGACATTGTATAACACCACAAAGTGGTCTTGCAGAAGGGGTTAGCGGTCTCCGATCATGCTTTAGTTCATGGGAGGGGGCAGATTGAAACGTCCAGGCACCAAGTCGCATTGAAGATTTGATACATTTCTACACTGGGGGATACCTGACCCAATGTGACATGGGATGCATTTAAAGCGTTCCTATTACAGAAAGGGCCAGACAGCTTAAAATATGCAGGGGCTCGAAGCGTCCCTGGAAGCATTCTACCTGACTGCTACAAGCCGCCATAGAGAAACAGGTTTGTTACAGCACTTTCGGGAAGCCATTGCCATTATAAGTAAATTAGATGTGCTAACTTTGGAGAAACTGGAAAAAGCCGTGCTATGCCACTGAAAAAAACTTTATGAGCAAGCTAGCAAAACGGGAGCGCTATTAGTACGGTGCCTCAGAAGCCAAACTGTGGCAAAGCGCATCCCTGTCCATTGGGGTCAGGTTAACACAATGCTCAACAGCTCTCCTCAGAACCAGCTTAAAGCCTTTGAGGTTTTTATGCAGAGCTGTATCGGGAGGAACCCATAGTTCTTGTTGAGGTGCAAACCTTTGTTAGCTTGGCAGTTTGGGCTGGACTCTTCCTATAAGGAACAGGTTCAAGACTGAGTTGCATATGGTGTGCTTCAAACTGGGGTGGGGTGGTGAGCAAAGGAATGATGGATTTAACCCAGATCCTTGTGACTGGGGGTGAATTTTAGCATTGTCCAGCATTCCGTCCATCAACTGTTTCTTTTGAATATGTCACCCTCAGTCAGAAAGGTATGCCCAGACATGGGTCCCGTGCTCACTACACCACTGGATTCATGCTAGCCTGGCTGAAGAAGGGTGATGGCCGGACCCGGTCCTAGGATGCTTGTTTGCGGGCCAGGGAGGACCTGGCTTGGCAGTTTGGGCTGGACTCTTCCCACAAGGAACAGGGTCAAGACTGATTTGCATATGGCTGGGTCCAAACTGGGTTGGTAGGGTGAGCAAAAGAATGATGGATTTAACCCAGATCCTTGTAAACTGGGGGTGAATGTTTGCATTGTCCAGCATTCCGTTCATCAATTGTTTCTTTTGCATTGTCGCCCTAAGTGAGATGGGTGTCAGGACCCCACAAGTGATAAGAGCCTGCGTTGTGCCTTAACTTGGAAAGTGTAGAACAAAAAAGGTTTTGGATCCTACGTCTACCCAGCCCGGATCTCAACAACAAAGTAAACAGAACAGAATGGCTGGATAGGGAAAGTTTGTATCATAAGTAACAGTCACGCAGAACCGGGACTTTTTCAGGAGGATTCAATCACTCGGAGTCTCTCGAACTGGAACACGCACAGTCTATCAGTCAATTGTGTTTCTTTCACTTTGTAAATAATGTATATTGGTATGTGTGTATAGGTGTAAATATTGTATTCATGTACTCACTGTTGTGACAGTCTTTGGTTTGCCCATGCGTTTGATAAATCTGAAAAACTAGATAAAAAATTAAATAAATTTGTTTTGGTACAGAAGACCTTGGCTACGTAGTACATATCGACTGCGTGACTGTTACTTATGATACAAACTTTCCCTATCCAGCCATTCTGTTCTGTTTACTTAACTTGGAAAGAGCAGGTCGCAAGATGGAAAGCTTCAACCAGGAGTAACGGCTGGTCGAGACTGATCCGAACCAGACACCTCAATATGGCCGCCGCCTCTAGTCTAGAGGCAGTCTAGTCTTTCGATTTATCAAACGCATGGGCAAACCAAAGACTGTCACAACAGTGAGTACATGAATACAATATTTACACCTATACACACATACCAATATACATTATTTACATAGTGAAAGAAACACAATTGACTGATAGACTGTGCGTGTTCCAGTTCGAGAGACTCCGAGTGATTGAATCCTCCTGATAAAGTCCCGGTTCATTCAGATACCAGCCCTGAAGTGATTTCTAACATCAGACGCTACACGTTGCACAAGCTACCTATTCAGCTTGCACAACGAAACATAGTCAATATGTAAGCAGTCCCACTCTCGTGTTTGTACCGCGCGGCGGACAATAAATCTTAAAGAACCAGAACCGGCTAACCACAGAATCAACCCCTTCCCTGGCGATTTACCGACACCACGGCACATTCTTTGCCACGTGCAGACTCACTGTTCCCAGTCCCCATCCTGAAGAGAACCAACATTAATCCGGTTCGAAACGCGTCAACATTTCCACCCTGTGGTTATTCAAAAGGGTGCACCTAGGAAGAGAAATTATATACCATCTGGGACCCTAGTGGTGCAACCCAATATAAATATTGAACCACAGTGTTGTCAGGCAGGCAGGCGCACTACTCCATCTGTCCCCGCCTGTCCCTTGGTGTTACATCTCCATGGACTGGTTGTACCCTTGCTTTTTGTATGAATATTCTCACTGTATATAAATGCAACTAATGTCTGAATACTGAATAACGTTATTGTTTTTTGGTGTGTCATCTACAACTGTCTTTATTCAATTGTGTTTCTTTCACTTTGTAAATAATGTATATTGGTATGTGTGTATAGGTGTAAATATTGTATTCATGTACTCACTGTTGTGACAGTCTTTGGTTTGTCCATGCGTTTGATAAATCTGAAAAACTAGATAAAAAATTAAACAAATTTGTTTTGGTACAGAAGACCTTGGCTACGTAGTACATATCGACTGCGTGACTGTTACTTATGATACAAACTTTCCCTATCCAGCCATTCTGTTCTGTTTTCTTAACTTGGAAAGAGCAGGTCGCAAGATGGAAAGCTTCAACCAGGAGTAATGGCTGGTCGAGACTGATCCGAACCAGACACCTCCAGATGGCTGCCACCTCTAGTCTAGAGGGGGTCTAATCTTTCGTCCACAGGTGCCCCAGCCTCCAACATTAATGAGAGGCTTGCGCTCACCAGCTAATGCGCACTTCACTGAGGCATTTTCTGAGGATAACACGTAGGAGAAAAGCGCGTCTTAGAATATTGTTCAGGACCATTTCCCGTCGGGTAATCGTCCGATTTTCTTGCCCATAGTATTCAAGGTGTTAATGATAGATATTGTCCCCAAGAAAGTAAGCTCACCTGAGAAGAATTTAACTGAGGTTATTGTGTAAGCCGGCATGTGAAGAGTCGGAGTCCGCCACCACCTGTCAACGAGGAAACAGGATACCGAAGCTAAGTCATTACAAATGTACTAATTAAAAACAAACTATAGCGGGTATTTAAGTAGCGATACTTTTGAGAATTGCTTAAAGTTCATTACGTACCTAAATGAGGAAGAGTTATCTTCGACCTAGAGAGAGAGAAAGAGAAAAAATAGAATTAATCTTAGAAAGGACATCAGAGAAGGAAAACGAGAAATAAAGAGAATTCTTACCTGAACATTATAGTTTATTCCCTAAAGACAAAAGAAGATACAGAAGGTATTAGTCAGTACAATTAGAGAAAAACTATGACGTACATGGAAGTAAATACAGAGGATAATTAAAAGAAAAATTCAGAACCATTGAGAAGTAAGTACAGAGAGGGAGTCAAGTAAATAGAGCAATTAGAAAAAGGTTAACTACAGTACTAATAGAAATTATGTATTTCTAGGTTATTACATGGTTCAGGAAGTACGAAATAGCTGAGAGGAAAACTCAGGAAAAAACAGAAGAGAGGTGCAGATTCCTAAGCTTGGGGTACGTAGTAATTCCAAGGGAAAAAGAAGAATTAGGAAGAGTAGAGTAGGTTAACATGTCTTTTCTTGTGTTACATCATAGATACTCTTCATGAATTTCGATCTACTGACATAAGAAGATATAGACAAGTTTGAAGATGACAAGCTCAGAACCAGTCTCTTCTTTATTTATTATTTTATCCACTCCCCCTTCCCCCTTGGGAGTGTTTTGGGGACCAAGTTGCCTTTTGGTCTCAGAAGCATACTTCAGAGGGACTTGAGAACGAGCACCTAGGTTCCAGTGCAGTTTATCTCTGTTCCTGCACAAGCTCTAGGTAAGGACTTGAGAATCCTGACAGAGTGAAGTGCCTAAGTGGTAAATTGCGCCTGAGCAGAGATGGCTGAGGGAATTAATTTTCAGACTTTGGGAGCTGTGTTAGACAACATACAAAAAGAGTTGGTGGCGGTCAGGGAGGAAAATCAAAGTTTGAGGCAGGAAGTAGTAAACTGTAGAAAGGAAACGGCTGAATTAGCTCAAAGACAAAAAAAACCCTTTGGGTTTGGGGCGAGACACATCCACCTTTTCAGCTGAAGACCCTAATAGAGTTACGACACAAGTCATTCATTCATTGTCCCCAGTCATTCCGTTAGCCCCCCCGAGGGCTTAGGTAGAGACCCACAGAAGGCACAGATATTCATCACACAGTGTAGTTAACATTTCATCTGCACCCCTTCAATCTTCCCTGAGGCGCAGTCTAAGGTAGCTTTTGTCCTGTCACATTTAAATGGGGACGCTGCATCGTGGTCAATGCCTTTAGTTTCTTGGGATGATCCCATTCTACAGAATTATGAAAGTTTCAAACAAGAATTTCTTCGGATATTCGATCGAAGGAGAAGTTCTCAAGCAGTGGATAATGACTTACTTGACTTAAGACAAGGGAACCGAGACCTCATAGCTTACCTAGCTCAATTCAAGAAGCTTGTGGTAGAGACTAATTGGCCAGAAAATAAAAGAGCTGCAGTATTTTATAGGGGACTACGAGACGAACTCAAAGATGTTCGGGCCCAAATACCCAATAGACCCACAGGGATATCGGTATTGGTGGACTTGGTCTTGGAAATCGACTTCCGTCAAGCCAAGAGGAGAGGAGAAAAGAAAAGAGATTTTAAAGGCATTGTCCCAAGGTTTGATCGGGCCCGATCAGAAGGAAATAGAACAATTGAAGGATCCGTGAGTGCAGAACCTGTGCAAATAGGGACAATAAGAGGCCCTCTAACAAAAGAAGAAAAAGAAAAACGAAGATCAAGTAACCTCTGTATGTATTGTGGCTCTAGTGGACATTTTGTACGAAATTGCCCAAAGAAGCCCAAAAATTATTTCAAGCCGAAGGAAAACTCGCAGCACCACCTGTAGACGGAGTTAGACCGGTGGATGCTAATCAAAACTCAACTCCCGGAGAGTACCAAGTCGCAAATACCTTACAATCTTCTGCTCCACATTTGATATTATCTATGGTGCTAAAGTTCCGACAAGTAACGTTAACCGAAGTGTCAGTAATGATCGATTCGGGAGCCACGGGAAATTTCTGTGACTTAAAATTTGCAGCTAAAGTCGGGCTACGAGCTGTATTTTAACCCAAGAGTGAACCAGTCCGGGTAGTAGATGGTACACATCTATCATCAGGCCCTATAGTAAGTCACACAGAACAAGTTCAATTAATATCAAAAGATGGACATGAGGAAATTATTCAGTTTAATTTAATTGATGCACCACAATTCCAACTTATTTTAGGTCTGCCATGGTTAACTGAACATAACCCAACCATTGATTGGAGTTCCAGAACTATTGTGATGGATTCAGAGTACTGCAGGAAGAATTGTTTGGCAGCAAAGGAAAAGAAAAATGAAGGAAATCCAGCTCATTCCTTGTGTATCAGTATGTATCATAGACTCCCAGGAAATACCACCTGAATATGAAGATTTCGAAGATGTATTCAATGAAATTGAAGCCGAACATCTCCCGCCACATCGGGTCTACAATTGCAAGATTGATTTGGAAGTGGGTGCAAACCTACCTTGTAGTCGGGTTTAACCAAAAAAGAGCATCATCATTTGAAGGAGTATCTGGATAAATACCTAGCGAACGGTTTCATCCGGCTGCCACAGTCACCAGTTTCTTCGCCCCTATTCTTCGTGCTTAAGAAGGAAGGAGATCTGAGGACTTGAATCGACTATCGCGCCATCAATAAGATTACGAAGAAAAATCGGTACCCACTCCCCCTCATCTCAGTTTTGCTGGATCAAGTAAAAGGGGCACAGATTTATACCACATTAGCCCTTTGAGGAGCCTATCATCTTGTTCGAATGTGCGAAGGAGATGAGTGGAAGACTGCCTTTAGAACAAGATTCGGGCTGTTCGAATACCAAGTTATGCCGTATGGTCTATGCAATGCCCCGGCAGCTTTTAAACACTTCATCAATGATGTTCTAAGAGATTATATTGATCAGTGTGCCATTGGGTACATCAACGACATCTTGATCTACTCATCTGACAAGGATAAGCACCATGGACAAGTGAGAGGAGTGTTACAGAAACTCAGAGAGAACAAATTGTTTGTGAAGCTAGAGAAGTGTGCTTTCAATGTTTCGCAAGTAGAATTCTTGGGTTTTGTCCTATCCCCAACTGGAATAAATATGGATGAGCAAAAGATCAAAGCCGTGGTTGAATGGAAGCCTCCAGAGAGCGTTAAAGAGGTTCAAAGTTTCATTGGCTTCACAAACTTCGATCGCAGACTCATCAGTGAATTCTCCCGGAAAATTCTACCCCTTAAACGTTTACTCCGAAAAGGTATTCGCTTTGATTGGACGGAAGAGTCGGAAGAAGCCTTTCAGTCATTAAAAAAGGACTTTACTACAGCTCCAATACTCTTGCATGCAGACACAACCGAACCATTTTATGTTGAGACAGATGCCTCGGATCAAGCAGTGGGAGGAGTTTTATCTCAACTACATAAGGTTACTGGACAGCTGCACCCAGTCGCTTATAGGTCGCTGAAACTGACACCAGCTGAGGTGAATTATACAATTACTGAAAAAGAGCTCTTGGCAATAAAAGACGCCTTCAAGGAGTGGCGACACTACCTGATGGGGGCTCAGCATCAAGTTACTGTCTTCACAGATCACTGAAATCTGAAGTTTTTGAAATCAGCAAGGACGCTGACTCCGAGGCAACTTCGATGGTCCCTATACTTTGCAGACTATGACTTCGTAATTACTTTTAGACCAGGAGCCCAGAATTGTAAAGTGGATGCCCTATCGAGATTAGGCTTAAGAGATCAAAGACATGAAAGTGAAAGTCAAACTATCATTCCAAGTACTAAAATAATCAGAGTCACCATTTCAATGGATTTACAAGAAAAAATACATAAGGCCATGAGTCCGAAGGAAATGCAAGATTGGGCAAAGGAGGATGCAGAGAGAGAGATTCAGCATCAACTGCCTTATTATAAAGGAACCTTGTACTTGCCCACCAAAGAATTACAAGATCAAGTACTGTATGAATGCCATGACAGCCTCTTAGCGGGACACAAAGGAGAAGCAAAAACTGAAGAATTAGTCAAAAGAAGCTATTGGTGGCCCAATATGACTAAAGACATTGAGATGTACGTAAAAACCTGCGAAGTCTGCGCTCAAGGAAAATCTGAACGGCAAGCTCCCAAGGGGTTGCTACAACCGCTGCCCACACCTCCCTATCCATGGCACACAGTCACACTAGACCTCATAGTGGATTTACCTTCTAGCCAGGGTTTTACTACTATTGTGGTGTTTGTGGATGCATTAACTAAGATGGCACATTTTCTAGCCTTAAAAGGGGTTCCTAGTGCTAAGCAAATGGCCCATCACTTTAGTACACACATTGTGAAAATACATGGAATTCCTGAAATTATAATCTCAGATCTAGGACCTCAGTTTGTGTCACACTCTGGAAGGCCTTTGTAAAAGGACTAGGTATTGAATCATGGCACTCGACAAGTTATCACCCAGAGACTGATGGACAAACGGAGAGGGTTAATCAGGAACTAGAACAGTACTTAAGATAGTTCCTTTTAAAACAAGAAGGCGTGGCACAGTTCATCTGGAACAGGCGTCGTCCGCGGATGAAACTTCGCCTGGCGATGCTGCCTCCTGAGAACGGGGGATTGGGCTTACCTGATCTGTTACTGTACTACCAAGCAGCACAGCTGCGAACGTTGGTGGAGTGGAGTAAATGGGAGTCCAAAAAGCACTGGCTCTTTCAAGACCAGGCGGTGGCAGGCCGCACACTACAGGAGGTTCCCTTCCTGCGGCGGCGACATCGACCTCCAAATCTATACGCCTCATACATCACGAGAACTCCTCTGGAGGTGTGGGACCATGTGAGTGTGGCACATGAGCTAACGTCCTTCCCCTCCCCGCTACACCTTTGCTGAACAACCCGGACTTCGGTCCTGGTATGGACACGGCGGCATTTGCGAGATGAGCTCCGGCGGGATGTAGGGTGCTTTCACACATGTATGCAGCGGAGGGGGCCATTCCCTTTGACGCCTTCCGTTGTGAATACGATATGCCTGAGGAGGAGCGCCTCCGCTACTTCCAAGTGCGACATTGGGCCCTCCATGCAAGCACGAGGGACGGGGCAAACCGCAGACTAAGAGAATACGAATATTGGCTGCTCTCGAGGAAGTCTGACCGCAAACTAATATCAGATATTTACAGCATGTTGCTAGGTAGAGTCAGAGTCAGAGTCAAAAATACTTTATTCGATTATTTAAAATCATAAAAGTATACTACACACACAATTATAATAGAGAAACATACATACATACACATATTTATAAGACAATACTATTCAATACGTTACAAGCAATTGTTAAAAACAATTAAAAACGATTAAGAACATTTGTGCAGGGAAAAGTCAAAAACAATTATTACTTTTTTAAAGATAGGTCATGTCCCCTAGTAAACCAACACATTTAGTTCTGTAGATAATTTCATTGCCATATTACTTCGACACTACAGGGACCAAAATTGCACGACAAATAAATTTAAAAAGTCGGTCTAAACCTTGGCTATTTATAAAGTACATTCCGTGATTGAGATATTCAATAATCTGAGCCGTTTGGCTCGCATCGCTGCTACCAAAAAGTTGGCAACCCCAAACATCACAATAGGGGTCTCCATGAGTTGTAGGAACAACAAGGCGGGTTTTACTTGCTTAAATCCCCTGTCCCTCAGAAGTGGTAGTATATATTTTTCCCTCCCCTCCGCAAAGAAAGGACAGAAAAATACAAAATGAGTAAGGTCTTGGTCAGTAAAAGCATCGCATTTGCATGGAGCGTGATCCCTAGGCTTATTCCATTTCAGATATTCACCCAAAAGAAGATGCATCTGGTTGAAACGGAATTTCGTCAGTAGCCACCGGTGATATGGCCTATTCACTACCATCAAATAAGGCTGAATGGACATGGTTGAAATTAATGTGTAGTGAGCCCTTACCGTGATTTTCTCAATTTCCTGGGCTTCACGATGCATGTTTCTGTGTTTCAAAAATTGGACTTTAATCCATGTAACATCATCCTTACACAGCCTTTCCAGATTACAATACAATTCCGGGCGGCCCAATTGAGTAGCTACAGATTTGATATAGTTTAGCCATTTTATGTCTTTAACTCTATCTCTCCCCATACAATCGCTGATGATTTTGCGGTTTAAAGTCAAGTTGGGGTTTAGCCATAATTTCACCCAAAGAAGTAGTGGGGCCAGGTTAAGGGCATCCTCGATATATCCTTGCCCTAGTTCCGACAGGACAGAAAAAGAGGGTGTGGACTGTGGTAGGCCCAATAAAGAGCGCATGGACCTATTCTCTTCTTTCTGTATTGAGGCTAGGTCCTTATATCCCCAGATCCCAGCCCCGTATCTAGCCAGGGCCAGGGTTTTGGCTCTATACAGGGTGAGTATGGCTTCAGTAGGTTTCCCTCCCAATCTCTTAGCGAAGCTCAATATGGCTGCAAATGACCTTCGTATAGCCAACGCTTTATTTACAATCTGTGGGGTCCAGGTGCCCAAATCATCAAAAATAACACCAAGGTATGTAAATGTTTTAACTTTGGACAATATCACTCCATTACATCGCAGGGTTTTTGTTGTTTTCTTTCCTTTCCCAATTGACATAACGTGCGACTTTTCCATATTTACAACCAGGTCTAGTTTCTGCATAAAAGCCCCAAAAGCGTCAAGGAGCAACTGTAGACCATTAGGGGTTCTGGAAATGAGGACCGTGTCATCGGCATACATCAGTACAGGCAGAGGGGACCCACCCATGTTAGGTATATCTGGTGTAGCCGTTGACAAAACTGAATACAGAGAGTTAATATACAATGAAAATAACATGGGGGCCAAAATGCACCCCTGTCTAACCCCTCTCGCTGATCTAAACCCAGCGGTGCATTTACCATCCGTTGTCATACGTACTGATGCAGTCAAGTCACTGTGCAGGTAGGCTAGAAAATTTACCAATACAGGGTCCAAGCCCATCTCCAAAAGAATCGTCCACAGCTTCGACCTATTTACTAGGTCGAACGCTGTGGACAAGTCCATAAAAGCCAGATGGACTGACCCCCTAGCAGCAACAGTATATTTACAAATAGTCATATATAGATTAAGACACTGTTCCTCAGTACCCCTCCCCGTTCTGAACCCATGTTGGGTATTGGATAAAATTTCATTTTCCTTTTCCCACTTACTAATTTTATTTAAAATGACCTTGCCAAGAATCTTAAATGACGAATCAAGTAACGATATCGGTCTATAACACCTAGGATCACCCCTTTGCCCCTTCTTAATAATTGGGATGATGACTGAGTGTGACCAAGAGATAGGAATGTTAGAATTATTCATACAAGCTAGATTAAAAACATTAGCGAGTACTATGGACCACACATGGGGGTGTGCTTTGTACATATCAGCGGGAACCCCGTCCGGGCCGGGGGCTTTCCCGCCAGCTGTGTTTTCTATGGCATTTAGTACTTCTTTCACCGTTATTCTTAATGGAGTGTCTGTGATTAAGGAATCTATGGGGGTGAAACGGGTAATAGTGATCTTACTTCCATAGATGGTTTCAAAATGGTCTAACCATTGTTTCTCGGTGATGTTCACCTCTAGTGCTTCGTTTTCTCTGCCATTAAACAGAGGAGAGTTCACTATAGACCAGAACTTGGCACTATCCCTTAGTGTTAGATTATCATATAATGCTTCCCAGGCCTTATCTTTTATTTCTCTCTTGCGAGCCTCGGTCGTTCTTTTATATTCTTTCCTAAGTTTGGACACTTCTGCAATATTACGCGGTTTGCATTTCAGGGCTTCTAATAGGTCTTTATGTGCCTTGGTACATTCGGCATTGAACCATCCCTGTGCTTTGCGTGACTTATAGGTAGATTTGCACGTAAGTGTCAGTGCGACATTATTGCATATAGTTTCAAAAGCTTTAATGATGTTCTCTCCAGTAGACAATGGGTCCCTGCATATATTTAATTCTACACTTACTTTATCACACAAATCATTGAAAAAGTCATCGGGGATAATCCTAGACCATTTAATTCGTCTACCTTGGTCATGAGCCCGGATTGCGGTGGGGTAGATTGATTGTTGACCAGTAAATATTATGGTAGGATTAATATTAATTAATTCCATAATAACCGGGTTATGGTCACTGAATGCCGTCAAAGTAGCGTTATAAGAAATGACATTTTTAAGAATGCTAGGTGACCCAAAAATAAAATCTATAATAGTGTTACTACCCCTGGCACTATAAGTTACCACTCTGTCTTTAGGGTTCGCGAAAGCGGGTTCTGATAAATCCAGATTTATCAGCAATTCTTCTAAAGCACCCCCTTTTGCAGAGTGTTCAAAGTGGGGGTGGGTCAAATATTCATCTTCCAAGCAAACACCATTATAACAATTTAAATGACAAAGGTGTGTATTAAAGTCACCAAAAAGTATATAATGAACAAAAGTAGATTGACTCTTTTTGTAATCATTTAAAAAATCAGCCAACATTAGGATATTTTCACTTCCTTGTGAACCTTCTGTTGAATTATAAAAATTTACATAGAGGATTTTTTCCCCCGTATTCATCAAAACCTCTAGAATGAAACAGTTAGGAGAGTTAATATTTATAATTTTCATCACCCCCGTGTGGCTTACTGAGATTAAGAGCAGTAGGCCTCCCTTACTTCTACCCCTATTTGACTTTTGTGCTGCCACAAAAAAGGATACATATCCTTCTACCCAGAAGTTACATTCAGTATCCCAAGTTTCTTGTAATGCAACCACATCCTGTTGCTTTATGATTTCCAGCCATTGTGTATCATCCCTTTTGGTTTGAAGACCGGAAATATTCCATGACATTAGTTTCAAAGTTCTTTTGTCCGTATTATTTCCAGGCTGTTCCTCCACCCCCTCCTGAGTAGTCAGTCAAATATTGGTATCAAGATTTGTTAGGGCATCGAAACGGTTCCTTGAGTCCAAGCCTGGGGTCAAGGCCACAGGATGTTTGTTGTTTTGGGCCAGTTGGGAACTTAGAGGTTGAGTTGCCCAATTAGCTAGTTGCATTTTGGGTCGTGGGGTATTTTTCCTGTGTGTTATGTTGTGGGGGGTTTGTTGTATTGGGCCGGGGTAAAAAAAACCCAGTGGGACCGCACGTATTTGCCCTTGGATAATATTTGTGGCGTCCCAGAATAGCCTTGTGCAGACATGTGGTTTTCTAAAGTTAATAATGACACAATCTTCAGAAAAGCGTTTGGCCGTCGGACCCAGCCAAGTAACTCTTCTTGCCAAGCTAATGTGTGCAGAAACGTCACTAGGGCCTGAGCAATTTGTATCGCACCAGCTCTTTACATTTTCCATAAGAGTTAGCTGAGTTTCAGGTACTCCTGGTGTAAGCCTTGGTACGTTAACCAGTACTGCCACGAACGGGGTTGCCTCTGGGGGTAAGTTTACCATAGGTTTAGGATATTGTCCATTGCCCGTTCTATGATGAAATGTTTTATCAGCATCCTCTGTATTAGCTTCATAAGTATGGTTAGTTTTAGAGTCCGAGGTGTTCTGTCGAATAGAATGCAATGTTTTATCGACAATTTTTGAATTGATGGCAGAACTCATTGTCGGGATAAGTGGCAGATGTACTGGGTTGGACATAGCCTCTGCACTATTGATCTCCTCCATAGGTTGGCTATGTTGTTCTAGGGTCTGTTGTGGGTCTAGGGCAAGGCGCTCTGTAACCTTTTGGAGCAACAGTGAGTTCATCTTCTCACATTTGCTCAAAATCCCAGATACGCAATCTTTTAGGGTTTCTACTATGTCACTTGAGATCTTAATCAGTGTAGATTCGATGGTATCTGTTAAGACCCTTTCTATCATATCTTTAATGGAGCCTTCGAGCTTAGTTGATGGTTGGCGTGATTTAGTGTTGGCTCTATATCGTAGGTTTTGCGTTTTGTGAGGTCTCGCTCTTTTTCTACTTTTACATATTTTAAGTTCCCCCTCCAATGTTTGAACACACCCAGGAGTGTCAGGTACCACTATCGGATCCACTTGATGCACTGAGTTTTGGTCATCGGGAAAGATGTCATGGGCAGTAGAGATGACAATGTTAGGTTCTAGGGGTATCCTTGACTCATTGTGCTCGATAGATACACCCTCCAGGCCATGTTCGCGTTCTTTCTCGGCGATTTCTTTATTTAACTTCCCCACAGCTGATGTTAAGTATGTCAAGATGTTTTCAGATGCATTAGTTTTACGTGCTATTTTAACTTTGCTAGTGCCCCCTGTAATCGAGGTCTGAAGTTTTCTCTTACCCATTTCCAAGCTGTAGATGTTAGGGGACCGGCCTGTCCTGTCCTCTGTCGTCCCCTGACGGCCACAGACGGCCCGCCCTCTGCCCGGGCTCCGCCCGGCGCCACCCGCGCGCGTCCCGCGACGCGGAGGAAGCCTCCCGCTGAAGTACCGGCAAAACCGGAAGTCACCGCTAGGCTCCCTGGGAGCTGTAGTCTCCAGCCGCGGGCCGCGAGATGGAGCAATGCGGCGCGGCGAGACTGCAGCATTGGGAACCCAGCAGCCTTTGTTTTGCTGGATTGAGTATGGCAGGTAGCGGTAGCGTGTGTCTCTTCTCTCCTCTGCGCCTCCGTGTTAGGCTGTTTCTCCCCCGCTCCACCGAGGGAGCCTCCCGCTGAAGTACCGGCAAAACCGGATGTCACCGCTAGGCTCCCTGGGAGCTGTAGTCTCCAGCCGCGGGCCGCGAGATGGAGCAATGCGGCGCGGCGATGTTGCTAGGTAGATACACTCATATCCACAACTCAGGAAGGGCATGTTGGGAAAGAGACCTGGGCCGCACGTTGAGTAACAAGGAACGGGAGGGCATCTGCTATAGGGCTCGCCACTCCGCGCACCACATGGGGCTAACAGACACCCTCACTAAAATCGCCACATATTGGTACTATACCCCGGAGAAGCTCAATGAGATGGATCATACACGAGATGCACTATGTTGGCGGGGCTGTGGGGGGAGAGGTACACTGGTACACTTACTATGGGAATGTCCCCATTTACAGGGTTACTGGAAACAAGTACTATACGAGGTGTATCTACACTTAGACACTACCCTTCCGAGATTCCCCGCCTACGTGTTGCTGGGCTCACCCAATACCATCACCTACCCGCTGCGCTCCCATCGGGGCAGACTGATAGCTATAGCCCTGGGTTCTGCGTTGCAGAATGTTCTCACTTACTGGCGCACCGCCCACATCCCTACCTTTCAGGGCTGGTTGCACCGTCTTTGGAACGTCTTGGGGATGGAAAAGCTGTCTCTGGTGGCTAGGGTAGAAGGAGATAAGTACCCAGAACTTTGGCGGCCCTTTTTAACGCTCTTGGCCACAGAATTCAGGGAGGTGACCTGTCCCAGATACTTGCGCCTCCTTCGGCTACCGCACTGTGATGTCACGGAATCATCGAATTAGACAATCTTCCTACGTGGAGGACATTTGGACCTGGAACTGGGGTGGTGGGTGGGTGGGTCGGGGTGCGGTGGGGTTTGGGGTACAAGATTTAAGGATTCTTCATTTAGGGGGACACTGTTCTGTAGCTTTATAGGGACCTGGCCTGCACAGCAAATGTCTCGTACTGACTTTATGCGTTTTTCCTTTCCCGCTGGTAGCCTTCAGGAGCCTTTGTTCCTCGCACTCGAAAGACTAGTCATGGTTCCTGAAATGCTCATACCTACGCCAGTCTGTCCCTCATGGTTATGTCTTGATTTGTAACTAAAAGCTGTATCAGTGCTGGGTAGGCCGAATGTTGACGCCGAACCAGTGAATAACGCATGATGTTGTCTTTGATCCGTATGTGCAGCACACTAAACATACTTTAAACATAAAACAAGAAGGCGAATGGTCAGATTATTTGTGGGCTGCTGAATTTGCACATAATAACGCCAAGAATGCCTCCACTGGCTATACTCCATTTTATCTAAATTATGGGAGGCACCCTAATTCCACAATTAGCCATAATGACATATTGGTCCCTGCAGTGAAAGATTTAGTGTCCCATCTAGAGGAAGTCCATCAGTCAGCAATACATAATTTAGAACAGGCTAAATAAAGGTATAAAACTTACGCAGACAAAAAGAGACGAGAAGGCCCATTGATAGAGGAGGGAGATAGAGTCTGGCTCAGCAGAAAAAATCTTAGGGTAATAGGAAACCGTAAGTTTCAACCTAGATTCATAGGGCCATATCTAGTAGAAGAAAAGAGAAGTCCAGTTACTTATCGATTGCAATTACCCTCCAAGCTGAAAATACATTCGGTCTTTCATGTCTCTTTGTTGAAAAAGGCACCACCAGAACTGCGCAGGTTACTACCTCCAAAACCAGTTCTTCTAGACTCTGGAGTTGAATTTGAAGTCAAAGAAATTTTGGATTAAAAAATTGTGAAAAGAAACTTGTTTTACTTGATAGACTGGAAAGGCTATGGCCCAGAAGAAAGGTCATGGAAACTAGAGTCACATGTCCATGCTCACAGACTTGTGAAATCATTTCATCAACGATTTTCTATAAAACTCAAGATGGTAGGACCTCCTTTGTTGGGGGTACTCGCAGGACCCCACAAGTGACAAGAGCCTGCGTTGGTGCCTTAACTTGGAAAGAGCAGATCGCAAGATGGAAAGCTTCAACCAGGAGTAACGGCTGGTCGAGACTGATCCGAACCAGACACCTCAATATGGCCGCCGCCTCTAGTCTAGAGGCAGTCTAGTCTTTCGTCCACAGGTGCCCCAGCCTCCAATGCTAATGTGAAGCTCGCGCTCACCAGCTAATGCGCACTTCACTGATGGCATTTTCTGAGGATAACAGCGTAGGAGAAAAGCTCGTGTTAGAATATTGTTCAGGACCATTTCCCGTCGGGTAATCGTCCGGTTTTCTTGCCCATAGTATTCAAGGTGTTAATGATAGATATTGTCCCCAAGAAAGTAAGCTCACCTGAGAAGAATTTGACGGAGGTTATTGTGTAAGCCGGCGTGTGAAGAGTCGGAGTCCGCCACCACCTGTCAACGAGGAAACAGAATACCAAAGCTAAATCATTACAAATCTACTAATTAGAAACAAACTATAGCTATTATTTAAGTAGCGATACTTTTGAGAATTGCTTAAAGTTCATTATGTACCTGAATGAGGAAGAGTTATCTTTGACCTGGAGAGAGAGAAAGAGAAAAAATAGAATTAGTCTTAGAAAGGACATCAGAGAAGGAAAACGAGAAATAAAGAGAATTCTTACCTGAACATTATAGTTTATTCCCTAAAGACAAAAGAAGATACAGAAGGTATTAGTCAGTACAATTAGGGAAAAACTATGACGTACATGGAAGTAAATGCAGAGGATAATTAAAAGAAAAACTTCAGAACCATTAAGAAGTGAGTACAGAGAGGGAGTCAAGTAAATAGAGCAATTAGAAAAAGGTTAACAACAGTACTAATAGAAATTATGTATTTCTAGGTTATTGCAGGGTTCAGGAAGTACGAAATAGCTTAGAGGAAAACTCAGGAAAAAACAGATGAGAGGCGCAGATTCTTAAGCTTGGGGTAGGTAGTAATTCCAAGGGAAAAAGAGGAATTAGGAAGAGTAGAGTAGGTTAACAAGTCTTTTCTTGTTTTACATCATAGATAATCTTCATGAAATTTGATCTACTACATAAGAAGATATAGACGAGTTTGAAGAGGACAAGCTCATGACCAGTCTCTTCTTTATTTATTATTTTATACACTCCCCCTTCCCCCCTGCGAGTGTTTTGGGGACCAAGATGCCTTTTGGTCTCGGAGGCATTCTTGAGAGGGACCTGGGAACGAGCACCTAGGTTACAGTGCAGTTTATCTCTGTTCCTGCGCAAGCTCTAGGTAAGGACTTGGGAAGCCTGACAATGGGTTATCATTTGTGCCCAGAACGTGAATCCTGGGTTTTCGCGCTTGTGATTTGACTCTATGACGAAGGGCGATTGCAGATTATTCTTGAAAATGCTTCTTGTATTGAACCAGCTTACAGTACAGAGATGAAAATCCTTCATGATTGCCATATTAAACAAATGAGTGAGTAAATTATGGGAGCTGATGGCAATGGAGAAACTGACTTGGTGACTGTATGGTGGGGAGTCCAAATTCGATGCTCCTGACAGCCCCTGGTTGAATATCATGGAGAGGCTGGACCAGGTAATGATACTCCTTCAACTCTCTCTGTTCAAGGGTGAGGGGCATGTGAGTGCAGTGAAGGCAAAACAACAACACTATCCTAGCTAAGGAATCAATATGCAGGTGTTAAACTTAGCATGATTTCCCCTGTCCTTTTTATTTCAGATATCTTGTTTTTTCTGGCTTTAGGACTCTGGGCACTTTACCACTGATAACCAGTGCTAAAGTGAATGTGCTCTCTGCTTTAAACTTTGTAACATTGACATATCCACAAATGGAATATTTAATTTACTTAGAAGTCCATAGTAAAGTGCACTACCTGTGTCTACAGCCTGTATATTGAATGCTACTAGTGGGCCTGCGTCACTGATTGTGCCACCCAGTTAAAATGCCCTTCAAACATGTCTGGGGTCTCCCCTTGCAGAACCTGTTGGTGCAGTTTTAAACTGCCATGTCGACCTGCCAAGTTAACCCTCTTCTCAGGCCCAACCCTTCTTTTTTAATGCACAAGTCATCCCTAACATAGGCCTTGGACAGCCCAAGTGCAGGGTGCAGTGTATTTAAAAAGTAGGACATGTGCTTTTAATTTTGACATGTCCTAGTAGTGATAAACTCTTCCACTACTACAAGGGCTTTCTCTCTGATAGGATAACATTGGATATAACGTATTACTGTGTATTAGTTTCCAATTGGTAAGAAATGGAACCCCCAAGTTTGGCGGCTCTGCGATCACACTTTAAAATCACAACTTATGTTTAGGTCTGATTTTAAATTGTAACTCTGAAAATGCCACTTTGGCCATTTGGTGTATTTTGCTTGTCTCTGAATACATGTCTGGGGGGTTTGAGCTGGGTGTTGTGCATTCCCTCTAGACAGCCACACACAAAGGGAGCTTAGGTGTGACTGATGGGCCATCTACATCCTGATGGGCCATTCTGGGCAGGATGGGAGAGAGGAACTGACCCACCAGACTGTGTCCTATCCCTACACAAAGAGCTTCATAGCTCTTGTAGTGTGTCTGGAGCTAGGGCAGGAAGGGAGAGCCTCTATGCAAATCAAAGGCCTCTCTTTGAAGTCACCCCCACTTTAAAGGCACAAGTAGGTATAAGTACTGGACGTCAGACACCACCACTTCAGTACACTTTCGGACCTGAGGATGCTCTGTGAAGAAGGTGGACTACTGTGCTGCTGAAAGGACTTCCACTCTACTGGACTCATGGTCTGCTGTGCTGACCTGCTGGCCTCCTTGCCTGGGATTTCCGGACTGGACCTGCATCTTCTCAACTCAGAGCTAAAGTGACTCGAAGGGCTTGCTGTCTTGCCTCCTGTTTTGAAGTCTAAGGGTCATCAAAGACTTCAACTCGCCTGCTACACCAACTGGCTTCTGAGAGTATTGCCCTGCCAAGTGGTGCCAATCTAGTCCCGAACCCTTGGAAGTGGGTATAAAGTGATTCTCAAGTAAAAAAAACATGCATTGACGCAATTGCACCGCTTGATCCCAGCGCAACCCCATCAACAACAATGCATCTCTTCTGCTGAGAAGAGCGTGGACATCACATAACTGACTGTGCAGCATTGCCTCCAGTTCAGACACATCTTCAACTTTGTGCAGCTTGACACTGATGCATCGCCTCCATCCTGTAGTTCGATGAGGAAACATAGCCTCTTTGCTTCTAGCATCTCGGCTCCATCATCGATATAACTAAGGTACTTTGCAGCGGGCCAAGGCTGGTCCGTGTATCTGACCCATGCTCCCTCACGGTCAAACTGAACTTGGATTTGACACGGTCTAGCGCAACCAGGTCGCTCCGGTTGACTCTTTATGTTTTTGAGCACTGCATGTCAGTTTATTCTTTAAAAATCTATAACTCTGGTTATACTTAATGGATTTTTTCCATTTTGGTCTTGTTCTTTTCATTACAATAAACTTTATCTTTCTAATCAAGTATGGTATTTTTTGTGTGGGCTTGTAACTGGTTTAATGTTTGAAGTGTGGCACAAATACTTTACTCATTGCCTCTTAAGTTATGCCTGACTGCTCTCTGCCAGGCTACAGGAGGGTGAGCACAGGTTAATTTATGATGTGTATCTGACTTAACCTGACCTGACTAGGATTGTCGTTCCTGCTTGTACAGGGTGCAAACCCCTGAAAGCCAGAAACCCCATTTCTAAAAGCAGAATATTGTATATTGACCTTAAGATTCCCATGTGGGTTGCTGTTGTGGAATGTTTAGACTTTTTGTGTGAGACTGGACAGAATATGGGAGAGGGTGAAGGGTGCATGGGTCTTTGGTCTTCATTGCAAAGCAATAAAATGTCTGGTTATATTGGTTCATCCATCCGTCCGTCCGAAAGTCTGATCTATATGCAATGTTGTGTGTTGACCCTTTTCTGTTGGCACTGAGTTGAGATATTTAACTGAAGTAATCTGCTTTGATGTAGTATTGCTCAGCACTGTGTCCCATTGAAGGCTTGGTATGATGCAGTCTAAAATAAATGTTTTGGATAATTACGACCTATAATGATCTGACACGCATGTCTGAGATACCCTGATTTGGCTTTTGTCATGTAGTATGGGCAAAATTTGCGAATTCGCGGTGCGCGAATTCAGGCAAAATCAAATTTGCGGTCCGCAAAATACGCGAATTTGTGCGAATATACGGATTTTTTAATTTTTGCGTGTTCGCAGGGCGCTTTGCATGTTCGCAGGGTTTTTTTTCAGCGCGGCAACCGCGATGTTACCCATGCGGTCGTACATAGGCGTGGCGATATCGTTTTCAGTGTTCGCGTTGCGTATTTCCGTTTCCGGGCGCCAGTTGCATGCTTGCATTGTGCATTTCCTACGTGCGGGCCGCAATTGCGTGTTCGCGTCCGTTTTTGCGTGCTCGTGGGGGAAATATTGTGCACACTTACCCATGCGGTCGCAATGGGCACAGCCATCTTGTTTTCCATTCACTGCTATGGTTCTGGGCATGCTTTTTCCATCCTCTTTTAATCTCTGCAATCCTTTGCTTTTTTGAACTTTTTAAAAATCTTTTTTAATCATTATCTATCACTTTATTTTTCTATATCTATATTTTGTGGGGTTTTTTCTACTTTTTCTTATTTAAGTACTACTTTTCACTCTCTCTCTTTTCTTTTCTTTTATTTTCATTTTACCTTTTTCCTATTCCTTTTTTGTTTTCCAGAACCATGGCAAAGGGAGTCGGCCCTAGCAAGGGGAAGAGTCCCGATCCCCACAGCAGGCTCCCTTGCGAGCGCCTAAGGTTGGAGGATAGCACAGCCAGGGAGATCTTTAGTGCGGTGGAGGTGGCCTCACTTATCTTTTATGTGCAGAGCAACCTCCCGAAGACCATCACAGCAGGTGGCAGGCCCGGTAAAGGGTATGTCCTCCGGGAGCATCACCAGCTCTGGGATAAGGTGTGCCAGGCAATGTTTAGGGAGTCGGGGTCCGGCGCACCTATAACCAGGCGACGCACCGGTGGTCAGACATCCTTGACCGGGAGAAGGACCTGCTCGACCTGGTAGGCGTTGAGATCCCTGGACCTGGTGAGTAGCTATTTAATAACTACTTTGTTTTCTTCTGCTCTGTGTTATATTGCTAATATATGTTTATCCCGAAGAGCAAGAATGCTGCCGATTCGATTAAATTGCAGGTAAATTAATGTTTAAATAGCTTCTGTGATTGCAGGTGCTCGCCTGTTCAGTGGCGTAGCTACTATGCTTACTTGTTTGCAACTTTGTGCTCATTTGGCCTGATTATGTATGAGTGTAGTACTTTACAGAACTGTGTAATGCTAGAGAGACTAGAGACTCAAGTCTAGTCCTTCCTTTGTACTCCTGCTGCCACTAAGAAGCGATAGTGGTGGATTGATAGGTTGAGTACATTATGACTTGTTATTTAGTAGTAGGACATTTTTTAGTGGTCTGCGATCATGATGACGGATTGTGTCTGTCACGTTGCGTGCTGCTGAGTGCTGGCAGTCGTAGTAGAACCTTTTTGTTGTTGGTTTAGTTAGTGATTTACATAACTTTCCAAGTAGACGGTCTGCGAATCCAGCAATACTGTACTATCCTCCTAGTTGACCAGATCAGATACGTCAATACATGTAGTGCAATTGTTGGTAATTTGTTTCCCTGAGATAATTTTAGATTGTGACCAAAGAAATCAAATATTTCCAAAAAACAATCATCCATGTTTGTGTTTATTTCATGATCATCAGCACCTCCCAGGGGCAAGACGATGACAGAGACACCGGCGGAACAAGGTGGGCAGGATCGGTCCTCCGAGGTCTCTTCTGCTGGCCCCAGTAAGTTGTTCTGTTGTTAATAATAATAATTATACTTCCCTAACTTTTACAGCACCTATTCATTCCAACCTGTTTCCGAATTCTATTTTTTACAAAGTAGTCTTTGGTCTTCTTGTAGACTGTTTCTACATTCTTATCCTGCCTCTACTATCACTCTGTGTGCTACTACAATTTACTAATATTATGAGTCGGTCTGTGTAGTTAGCTAAGCATGCCCAGTCGGCAAACGGTGTTAAACAAAACTCTGATCCAGCAATAGCTCTAGGCATTGAGTACAGTCCTCCGGGTTGCCCTTGCTGTCTATTCCAGTCTTCTTAATGTTAGTGCTTTGACAATTTCCAACAACAAAATGTCAATGTCCACCAAGAATAAGCTAGTAGTTGGCTGTTTGATGTAATCGGAGCATATACCATACCGCTAGTGTTTCAGGGACTATTCTGCACATACAGAAGGATGGACAAGAGAAATAGGACATTGTTGATGATAGGTGCAGTTCAATTTTCCACATACCTTAGTCAGAACAGAAGTTGAACCCCCAATCCCCTGACCGACTATCTAGTGTGTCTGACCAATGATAATACGACCCATAAGTACAGAAGAAGACTACTGAGTCCCGACCTATCAGAGTCACGGAAGCATGCTTGCAAAGTGCAGTAGTGCAACTGCAAACCCTTCCGCTCACTCACTCGTGAACAAAAACCCCACAGTGATTTTTAGTTTTAATGTTTTATTTTCAAATAAGAAATAAAAAAACAATTTCTTTATTTTTAATAGCGCAGTATTCCCAGCGAGCAGTGGTGATAGATGAGGTTAAAGTTTAAACACCCTTCCCTAGAATATACTACAACTTAACATATCTAATGATTATAATAACTGTGCGGGAGGCCTCACCTTGTTTGAACTTCAAGTACTGGTGGTGATGAGGAGTAGGTGGTGAAAATTGAAAAGCTCTTGTTGGCAGAAGGGCAATGGAATCTTCTGTCTGTAATTAGAAAAATGGTGCTCGTTAAAAAGCAAGCATTCATCAGTTGTGCCAAAAAAGTGTAGCATGTTATTGCTAAGCATATAAAAAGTTAACACCCTCCCCAAAACCGTCACTTTTTTTTTGTCTCAATAATTAAAAATTGTTTATATATTAACATTTTCTTCCATTACGAGACTAAATAGGGGGTGGTGTATGACATCTAAAAATATGGCATGTTTTTTCTAGGCGTCACAACATCGGATGCGGCACCTACCACCACCAGTGCCGGGGCCAACAGCGCAGAGGCGTCCACTCCAGGGGCTGATGCGGCGGCGCCACAAGTGCCACCAGGAGAAGCTGCTGTGGGGGATGGCTCAGCAGCGGCGGACGGTGGTAAGTTATTATACTCCTTCTTATTGACATTTTAGAGTAGGCTCGCAAAGGGGTGTATGATGTACTGGACAATAGACAGTACACTAGTACAAGTACACTGTACTGTTAAGAACAGATACTAATTTAGAACAACATTTTTGCCAATTACGGAGAAGACAGTCACCCTGGACTTAGCAATAGCATTAGCGGCGGTAGTTCTCCAGTAAGCAATGGCCCCCGCTATTTGACTTCAACTCAGCTGTGAAACTTTTATCGTGAAGCCAAGTCAGATCATGTCAGAATCAACCCGTTTTGGGACGCTGTCCGCGCAATGCGTGGGATCCTGCAGCCTACTACACTGAACTACAATCCCCATGAAGCAATGGGTGAAGTAGCGCGAGAAGTAAGGAGTAAGCCCGGAAATATAAGCAAAACGGAAAGCACAAACTGAGCCGATAATTCTGGTGAGCCGAGGTATTGTGGCAGTGGTGCTTGACAGAGAAACCGTGAGTAATTGAGTTTGGGTGTTTCCGGCTGGGAACATTCAACGCCGAAGAAACAGAGGAATCGCTGTTTTGATCTTGGAGGGTTTTCCGGGAGTGACGGACACGGCTGTGTACGTCAGTTTCTTTCCTCGGTAAACCGTGTCTGAGGAAAAGAGTTTGGTCCTCCATTTGATAGAGAAAACGCGGCTGCGTTCTTTTTCTTCTGGATATACTTCGTTTGTATTGGATAAAAGGAAATACTTACTTTCAGTATTAGAAGGGATACGGAACTAACTGAGACTCTTAGTTTCACAGAGAGACACAAGACGGTGATACAAAAAAGAAGAAAGGTTTAGCGTGTTACCTTGATTTCAAAACGTAACACCTGTGTGGGCTGAACTGAATTATTTTATTTTAAAGGTGTCATTAACCTTCATCTCATTCTCAGTTGATTTTCATGTTTATTTCCGACAACTTGTTTGTGCTTTCTTTTGAACTACAGGAGAGGAAAACAGGGGGGTTACCTAGCAATACAGTGGAACAAGATAATCTATGGTCAAACATGGGTATGTGAGACGCAAGAAACTATCTATGGTGGATGGTACAATTGTGGTATAATACATGTATATTTGTGTTATTTCTTTACTAGATCATAGCCACTGATAGGACCTTCCATCTCCCTCCTGCATATAAAGCCTTAGAATTTTCCTTTACAGGTAGGCTTAACAAGCAGTGGGGGAATAGGGGACGATTAATCTATAGAGTGTCGTTGGTGTATCCTAGATTAGTTAGGGAGGGGTGTGAAACTAAATCCCTTGTTCTTTATCGTTTCAGATCTCCCTCCCCGCTGTCCCCTTCCTTTCCCGCGGTTGCGGAACCCTCCTAGTGGTCTGTGAATTCTGCCGGGTCACGGGTGGGTTGCGTGAGCGCGTGGTTGGAACTTTCAACACAGCCCCGAGGAGAAGAGTGTCGGACCTTGACAGATCAGATGAACTTGAGGGATGTGATGAACTAAAAGGGAAAGAAGGCTGTAAGGAAGGACGAGCGAGTCGTAACATTTATGACTGTAAAGAATAATACGTGTTTTTGAATGCATGCAGAGGTGGCTGATAGAGAGATCAACAGTAGTGTGTTGCTAAAGAGACACACATAGTTGAGGATTTATGGTTTTAAACCTGAAGTCCAACAATCCATTTTAAATACTACATTTGACAAAGAGCATCTTTTTGGGCCAGAAGTAGATAAGTCATTGGAGAAAATAAAGAAAGATACAGAAGTGGCTAAGACTATGGGAGCCCTACAGTCTCCTAATTGGTGCTCCTATTGTCTCTCCTATCATGGGGAGTCCAAGACCATGTGCTCAGAAAATACTACTGCCTCGTACAAAAACAACATTCAATCCTCCTCAAGAGGCTTCTTTAGAGGAGAGTACAGAGGTAACAAAAGCAAAGGTATGGACTATTCAGTCTTTTGTCTTATCTGCATTTGCATCCTATCGGTTCGCAGTCACATGTCCAGACACACACCCATTTTAGACCTGGTCTACTCTTTTGTGTATTTTCTACTGTATCTGGGGAGTGAGTAGACAGGTCGTTAAACATTCCCTTTGACCCTCCACACCTGTTGTTTTTTGAATGGACAAAGGTTGCACAACACTTAATTTCCCCCAACAAGGTATGACATAGCTACGCTTCCCCCAACCATTTAAAACCTGTCGGGGGACATATTTTACAATTCCTCCCTACTTGGCAATCCATAACTATAGACAAATGGGTGTTAGGAATTATCCAACATGGTTATTGCCTGGAGCTTACCACCAATCCTCCAAACATTCCAACGTGTTCTCATAAATGTCATCAGAACATCCACACCTGCTCAAACAAGAAGCCCGGGCTTTCTTGCAAAAAGGAGCATAGAGCCTGTGCCATTTCAATATGGAGGGTCAGTAGTGTACTCCGTGTATTTTCTAAGTCCCAAAAAAGACGGCTCCTTGAGACCTTTTCTGGACCTCAGTACTAGGGGTGGGCGGAATTTGCGTAATCGCGTTAGGCAAATCCCCGTGAAACGTTAAAAAATCTTCGCAAACACGCAGAAATTCCACGACCATTCGGAATTGCTTGTTCGCAATGCTTTTTTCCTGTTCGCAATTGCTGTTTGCGTGTTCGTGCCAATGTCAATCGAGGTGGTATGCTTGGTCTGGGGACACGCCGCACACAAACAGCACGGAAAGTGTCCCTTGACCGCCGGTAAACCCCAAAGTGTGTCTCGGTTTATGGGTCTATTGTTCTTAGGTCTGGTGTGGACCAGCCGGTCCCTCAGGTTGATACTCCTTTTAAAAGCAAACAAGGGTTCTGTAATAGGAGCGTTTCCTATGTTGAGAATCTTCCAGTTTATTTCGGATACTCTTCTTGATCTGGTTGGAAAATGTGTAAAACCTATTGACACATGTAATCATAGAAAGTTCTTCCTTCGGTGGAGCAATCTCAATAAGTGCTTCTCTGTTGTTTTCAGCTCTTTTGAGAGAGTGTGGGATCAATTTGACAGGATAAACTCTCTCTCTAAGTTGCATTGAGAGCTTCTTTGTGTGTTCCTCAAAATTGTCCCTGGAGGAACAGTTATTCCTGATCCGCCAAAATTGCCAATGAGGCCAGTGGTGGTATAGATTACTCGCAAGACTATATCTCCATATGATCCACTGAGCTTATACCTCCTGGTGGATGCACTACATCTCCCAGCATACACCAAAGGGGAGCCTTATATGCGTGCTGAGGAACACCGTTGTTTCTCTTGTCTACTAATTCATTTACTCTGATAGCATTTGCCACTTAAGATTGATAGCTATCAGGCTCTTCAGCTGTGAGCTTTAATCAGTTTAACAGCATCGGATAAAACTAAACGATACTGCGAGCCAAGAATGGCTACGATTCCCGTCATTCTTGGATGCCACGCAATGACGCTCTAACGTCATACGCAAGAGTTCCCATTAGTATCTTCCAAAACAATTACATTCAATGTTAGCACCAATTTACACCATTAATTCCATCAATGACCCTTTTGGCAAGAATTACATCTAGTATGCAAGTGTCAGCAGTTTGCTAAGCCTATATGCCAAGAGTTCCCATTAGTATGCCAGCATCCATATTTTTCCATGGTGTCTTTATAAGCCAAGAATTTCCTTTAATATGTCATGGCCAACAGCAGACTCTCGGGCATAACACCACATTCTCACCCATGTTCACCACATTGTCTCACTTATAGTCCTTCTCACTCAATCCATAATTCTTTCACTTTTGTATTCACGTCGTCACGCCCACTCTAAGGAGCTTATTTCGATGGTGGTCGATCAGACCGCCATAATTTGGGTGGGAACCTTTAGACAATGAGTCAGCAGTCCCGCCCTATCAGGATACAACCGCCGTGCAGGTGATCGTAAAATGCTTTTTTTTTTACTGTAGCCCAGGAAAAGGGCTGCAGCACAAGCCACAGTATAAAATGACATTTTGTGCACATCCGTGTGCCAGGCACCACATGGTGCCTGGTACATGGTAAATTGATTTGGGGGGCACCACATATGCCCCCAGGCCTCTTAGCAGTGGGCCATCGGGGGGGCGGCCTGCTTGGTGCCCACAAAGTCCCTTTCCATCTACGTATTCATCGCGGTGGGACTGCCAAGAACCGGCAATTGGAAAGAGATATCCTAACCTCCTACGGTGCTGCCTGCACAGGCACTGCCTCGATTGTAGGGTTGGGAATCTTACCTCCTTCCCAATGGAAACCTTGATCTTGTCAGAGGTGGCAGTCCTACCCCTGATATTATCACTCCGACTGCCTGCATCAAAATTCTACAGTAGGACAGAGGCCTTGGATGTTTGGGCAGACTGACTCCGACGGTTTGTCGGGGCAGTTTGATTGACATCATGAGGGGCTTAGTTTTACCCATTTTCACTTGTTCTCACTCACTCTGACTCGATCATTGCCATACATGGTTCCATTCACTCACTGTCGCTAACGTATTCTAATCCTCTGTCTTAATTCCCACTCATACTCACATATTGACAACCAATCTCACTCATTTCCGGTCTCTGATCCAACCATACTCATGCTTACAGATGCACATGGGCCCAGATGCATCAAGCTGTACTCGGCTCGCAAAGGGGCAGATTCTCAGAATTTGCTCCTTTTCGACCAGTATTTTTGCATTTGGGATGCACCATCCCAAATGCAAAAATCGCAATTTAAGGAATCTCTAAATTGAGATTCCTTAAATTGCGATTGCATTTAAGGAATCCCAAATTGAGATTCCTTAAATGCAATGCAACAAAGTAAAAAAATTAGCGATTTCGCTAATAGGGGGAGCAAATTACCATGAAGTCGAACTTCATGGTAATTTGCAAAAACTTTGAAAAATGCACTTTTGTGCATTTTTCAAAGTTTTGTGTTGCGCACACACATACCCATAGGGCATGTGTGTGCGCAACATATGTGCACAGATTAATTTCAGGGGTGCAACAGGGTGTCCTTTGGACACCCCTGCACCCTTGAAATTGCATTCTCAATTTGCGATTCGCTAATTGCGAATCGCAAATTGAGAATGTCTTCCCATTCATTCCTATAGGCCTCTAGGCCCATAGGAATGAATGGGGAGGTATTCCTTAATTGCGACTAGCAAATTGCGAGTCGCAATTAAGGAATTTTAAGAAATCAAATTTTTTTTAGCGATTTCTTCATGCATAGCATTTTGCTATTCCTTATTAGCGAATCCTTATTTTTCGCAAATAAGGAATCGCAAAATAGATGCTTGATGCATCTGGGGGTTTGTCTCTCTCATACACATATACTTTCACACGTAATCTGTCACACAACATACATTAAAACAAATTTTTCTGTATTCAGCTGACAGCGAAGGTCCCGTTCCTGACCCTGGTACCTGATTTTTATTACACTAATAGTGAATGCTAAATCATTAGCCACCTTTAGCATAATAAAACAATGAGCAGAAAACTAGGTCAGGAAGCCCCCATAAGGGTGTTACCTCAGTATTCTTGGCACTGATTGTGTCACTTCTGGGGACAGAGATTGCAAAGGCAGAGACACGTGTTGCAAGGGGAAAGCTACTATACCTGGTGAACCATGTGTGCATTAAATGCACTCACAGTTGACTTTTGAAATTTGGCATTTTATTGTTCGGAAATGTATCACCAACTCTTCCACACCACTGATGACCAGAAAGGACTGGTGATATTGAGTTTAAGAGCCACAAACCTTTTTTTTATGAAGAGTCACAGTGTGTACATCACCAAAACAGAAGCACCTCTACTCTGCTTTTAAAAAGATACTTGATGCTTAATAGATTAAGGTCATGCTCATATTCTCCTAGAAATATAATGCTAGTCTCCTAGGAATATACAAAGGAAGGCTTGCTTTCATGTTGTCGAATATGTGTTTTCTAAGTATCTTAACTGACAGTTAAGCACAAAAAAGTTGGATAAACAGTAAAAATGTATATTTGAACCAAAGTATTCCATTCAGAATATTGTTAGCTTTTATCATCAGTATCACTGCTTTAAAGTAAGTGACTCCAAGGGCCCGATTCCGATCCGGAACGGAAAGCATCCTTACAAATGCGGATGCGTACGGATGCGTAGCAGGCCTCGTAAGCAGTCATTTGAAACTGTATGTGATTCAATGGGAAACGAGGGCTGGAGAGCCTCCCCGTGGCTCCCGACCCTGGGCCTGGCCGGGCCCCTGGAGCCCTTCCCGGGTACTTTGTCATGCTCTTTGGCCTCCTGGAGATGGGTGCCCCGGATGCCCGGGGGACGACTGCCCGGGATGCATGGAGCTCGTCCTGGGCACTTTGACATGCCGTCGGCCTGGAGCCACGGATGCCCAGGGGAGGACTACCGTGAAAACCATGGAGCCCGACCCGGGCAGTCAGCCATGCCATCGGACTGGAGCCCTGGCCGCCCGGGGGAGGACTACTGTTAAAACCATGGAGCCCGTCCGGGGCAATCGGCCATGCCGTCGGCCTGGAGCCACGGACACTCAGGGGAGGAATACCGGGAAAACCATGGAGCACCCGGGCACTCGGCCATGCAGTGGAGAAGTGTGGCTCAATGGTTAGAGCGGCAGACCCTGATGCAGAGGTCTAGCCCGGGACCAGGGTTCAATTCCCCACCTCGGCGGGTCTTGGGCTCAAAATTCCATGGACCTGATGATTCTCGCCTCGGTGCCTATTCCAATGATAGAGTCCCACTCTGCAACTCTGGGCAATAGCTTGCTTAATCTCCACAATGCTAAGGATGCCTGGCCTCCACCTTGGGGGTGCCCAGGAGTGGACGCCTCACAGGGAAAGCCAGGATGGGTTCCACAGCGGTATTGGTACAAGAGCCTTGAAACCCTTGCGGGTGAGTAGTGCGCTATACAAGTATCAATTTACATTTTACATGCCGACGGCCTGGAGCCCCGGACGCCCGGGGGACGACTGCCCGGGACGCATGGAGCCCGTCCTGGGAACTCTCACATGCTGCCGGCCTGGAGCCACGGACGCCCGGGGAGGACTACCGTGAAAACCATGGAGCCCGACCTGGGCACTCGCTTATGCCGTTGGCCTGGAGACCCGGAAGCCCCGGGGTGTGACTGCGGGGGACGCATGGACCCCGTCCTGGGCACTTTGACATGCCGTCGGCCTGGAGCCACGGACGCCCGGGGAGGACTACCGTGAAAACCATGGAGCCCGACCTGGTCACTCCCTTATGCCGTTGGCCTGGAGACCCGGACGCCCCGGAGTACGACTCCCTGGGACCCATGGAGCCCGACCTGTGCACTCGCCCATGCCATTGGCCTGGAGACCCGGGGGACGACTGCCCGTGACGCATGGAGCCCGTCCTGGGCACTTTGACATGCTGTCGGCCTGGAGGAAGGAAGCCTCATATAGCCTAGGGAGGTGTTGCCCAGGCATCCCTTATCTGGTACCCCATGGCAGAGAACCACCAGCCTGGGAGGGGTGTCTGGGCGTACCCTGGCCCTAGTAATCCAGAGGAAAATTACCCCACTTTCTTGTAATCTGTGCACACGAGGTGACAGAGGGGACCCAAGGCGTGAAAGTACCCGACCTCCTGGAGCCCTCGCTGGGAACAGGGAGGCAAATGGCACCTCATAGGGATTTCCAGGGAAGTTTGGCCATCTGGTCGCCCCATTGGAAAGCATTGCGGCCGACCAGATGGCCGAGGGGATCGGGAGACCACATGGCCGAGGGGATACGGGCGACCAGATGGCCGAGGGGATCTGGGTGACTAGATGGCCGGGCACCAAAGGGACGCCATCTGGTCACCCTGTGCCCCAATGAAGGAGTGAGCAGGTGCCCGGGGCATGGCAGACCGGAGGCCCAGGGCCCCAGACGTGGAGGCTGCCAGGGGCCGGCGGGCCCTCCGACCTGGGGCCCGCTTACACCTTGACAAGTGGGGGAGGCCTGCAAGGCAATGACGGACCCCGGTCCTGGGCCCTGGGTGGAGCGACAGGCCGGGGGACAGGGCCCAGGGCCGGAGTGCCCTACCCGGGGCCCCCTGCCAGGCCCCTGGACCCAGCCGGGGCTCTGAGGCCCGGAGGCAAATGGCGAGCTTCCCCGGGCCCACCGGACCCCGTCCCGCGGCAGGACCCAGGACGGAGCCCGGGGTGGGGAGGCCGCCCTCCCCAGGGCCCTCAGGGGCCCCGGGTGGGGCTCCTGAACCCAGCCAAGCAGGGGGAGGCTCCCCGGGCAACACGGAACCCCGTCCCGGGCCTTTGGCAGTGCGGCAGGCCAGGACAGGGCCGGAGCAGCCCACCCGGGGCCCCGACCAGGCCCCTGGACCCAGCCGGGGCTCCCGGGCCCACAAGGCACGGGGCGAGCCTCCCCGAGCCCAACGGACCCCGTCCTAGGCACCCTGCCCCACCGCAGGACCCAGGAAGGAGCCTCCCCTGGGCCCCTGACCCAGACCATCAGACAGTACTTCCCCATTTGCATGTGTTTAATTGGGTACCATGCTATGTTTAGATAGCTAGAGAAGGGTATTAAATCTAAGCAGATGTTAAACAATACCTACAAGTTATGGTGATTATTAGCAGATGGTCATGGATGCTAAATTAACAACCATATTTACCTTTTTACGTGTGTTTGGTGACATACCAGGCTATGTTTCCATTCATTCAGTCCCCTACGTACACTGTCAAACTGAAAAATCCAAAAGCTCTCACGTTCTCTGCGGGTATATTCCATTGATTGCAAAACACACAGCAGAGCAGAACAGGTCTAAAAATGGTGTGTAACTAAACCAGTGACTATGAAACAGTAGGATGCATATGTGAACCAATGCCGT